>NC_140972.1:12124383-12244383 GCF_056783735.1 Eptatretus burgeri
CCTGAAGTTCATATGTGAAGAAGAGTGTTGACACTTGCCTAGTTTGGGCAAAAGATTGGCAGATGTAATTTAACCTGAGCAAGTGAAATGTGTTGGGGAAGAGAAAGAATAAAAATCGATTACATGATGTAAGGGGTAATTTTGGAGTGTGTCACACAGGAGAAGGATCTGGGGGTGGTAATAGATATGGGAGGTAAGCAGGCAGGACAATGCCAGGTATCTATAGGTAAAGCAAATCGGGTTTTAGGTTGTTTTCGGAGGGGGGTCATTTTTTATAAATCAAAAGACATGGCATTGTGCAGGAATTTAGTGAGGGTCACATCTTGAATATTGTGTGCAGATTTGGTCACCACAACTCAGGAAGGACATAGATGCCATAGAGAGGGTTCAGCGCAGGGCTACGAGATTGATTCCAGGCCGAGCTGGACTCAGCAATGAGAAGCAGCTGAAGGAGACAGGGCTTTATACACGAGAAAGGTGGTTACGAGGAGATATGATAGAGATGTTTAAGATAATGAAAGGTTTAGATAAAATAAGTGAAGATTAATTATTCAACAAAGTAGACAGTGATAGGACCAGGGGCCATAGCCTGAGAGTAAATAAGAGGAGAGTTAAGATGGTAGTAAGGCAGGGGACTTTTACTCAGAGAGTAGTTTATGCATGGAATGGTCTTTCTGGAGAGGTAGTGGCAGCAGAAACAGTAGATGAGTTTAAATTAGAATTAGATGGGTACCTGGAAGTTATGGAGATAGAGGGGTATCAGGATGTTGATAGGACTTTTAGGTGGTTTGAGTGTTGATGGGTGATTGATTGCAAGTGTATGGAGTGCTGTTGGTGGGGGTCTCACCAAGGGGTATTGTGTGGTTGATGTTGTGTGTTTTTAACCAAGCCCATGCCCCCTCCCCTGAGGGTAAGAAGAAAATAAAATACAGATATATTTGCATTTTTGCATCACGCAGGCATGATGGGCTGAATGGCCTCCACCTGTGTTAGATTTCCTTGTAGTTTAGCAGTGCTTTGTCTTTGTATTCATCCCGATCAGCATGCACAGAGGAGTGAGATTAAAAAAAAAGTTTTACTGTCTGTCAGTCAAACAAAATTTAAAATCATTCCAAACAGGAAGCTTACTGTTTTTAAGGATGTCATTGAGGACACAAACAGGCACGAATAACTAATGTAACATGTTTAAAAAGGTGGTGTAAAAAAGGTCTAGACCGACTGCATCTGGAGCGGTAAACTTCCAAATTTTTTTTTACGACCATTAAAATCATTATTTATTTAAATTGAATAATGCATTTGAACACTGTGTGGGTCAAGATGTTCTCTGAACTCTCGTTTATTCCTTCTTTGTTCTTTCTAAATTCATTCTTTCCTTTTCCGTTGGATTGGAAATAAGTTCGAATTGCGAACATACCCCGTGGGAGTTCATTCGTACAACTCTCAGGTGAGCGATTGCATGGCTGACAGATAGTTTTGAAATTTGGTAAGATTTTCATCGCATCAGAAAAAGAAATCAGAACACCACACAAGAGTGAGGCTAGTTTCATGTCATCATTTACAACTTAATTTTGCGTTGGGCATCACCCAGCGCATTTAAAAAAAACAAAAAAAATCCAATAATACTTTTAAGAAAATGGGGTGAAAGGGCCGTTTCTTGGCCCAAAGGGTTGAAATCGCACTTTGGGCTCAGTTAATGTCTGGGGAATGGTCTCTAGAATATACCTGTCAAGTTTGGTTCGGTTCCGTCCCCTAATAACCGAGAAATAACAATTTTAAGAAAATGGACCAAAATGGGCCGTTCCTCGGCCCGAAGGGCTGCAATCGCACTTTGGGCTCAGTTACTGCCTGCGCATATGTGTCTCGTATATGCCTGTCAATTTTCATCGAATTCTGTTCACGAATAATGGAGAAAGAGACGTTCAAATGAACTGTACACAAGAAAAGAGAGAACGCGAGCAGCGCTTCGAGCCCGTGGGGTAAAAACTTTCCATATCCATATCTTTTCAAGGAGCTGGCAGGATGGCAGGATGACCTAGACCTAGAGGTACAGGTAGGATGACATAGACCTTGAGGGACGCGTACTCGTCTCTTAACTGTTCTGCCGAGGTTCGAATCCCGACCTAGTCATAAACTGCCATCCTGGTGTTACTGCAAGGTGATTCATCAGTGTGTGAGCCATCCTTCGCATGGCCGTAAAGCCGGGTGTCCCATCTTCCATCATTAGTTGGTGGCCAAGCCTGGTGTTGGCTTAGTGGTTAGGGTGGCGGCTTAGGATCCTAGGGTCCTGAGTTCAAGCCCCGTTGGCCTCTGAATTAAAATACACCAGGAGGTTGACTCAGCCTGTCATCCTTCCGAGGTCGGCAAAATGAGCACCAGTGTACTGGTAAGGGGGACACTGCATCAGCGGCATAGCCGCGTCCCAACCAATGATGTAACGAGAGAGAGAGAGAGAGAGAGAGAGGAGAGAGAGAGAGAGAGAGAGAGAGAGAGAGAGAGAGAGAGAGAGAGAGAGAGAGAGAGAGAGAGAGA
Organism: Eptatretus burgeri; assembly: GCF_056783735.1. Classification (NCBI taxonomy): domain Eukaryota; kingdom Metazoa; phylum Chordata; class Myxini; order Myxiniformes; family Myxinidae; genus Eptatretus; species Eptatretus burgeri. The sequence goes on from NC_140972.1 coordinate 12,126,913, forward strand.
GAGAGAGAGAGAGAGAGAGAGAGAGAGACAGACAGACAGACAGACAGACAGACAGACAGACAGAGAGAGAGAGAGAGAGAGAGAGAGAGAGAGAGAGAGAGAGAGAGAGACCGTTAAACATCTCATGTTGTCCTTTGCCAAGAGTAGGCGAGCTATCACCGACATCCTGTGCAAATTCAAAATTGCTGCTCTAACAACTGGGAATGAAATGGCAAACCACCCAGTATTATTCTTCCCAAGCAGCCAAAGACCTGTCTTCAGTTAAGAGCATACAATCAATCAACTCAAGATCCTTGTGTTTTTTATTCTCAATGTTATCTTTTCGAATTCTCTATTCTCTTGATGGTGTGGGCATCTGCTGACAGGCATGGATGATGTGCCTCCATTTCTCTCTTTCACCTCTTCCATATTTCTGCATTCTGTCACTACCACTTTGCACACCTCGAATTAGACACCCATGAGTGTGACCCTTTACTGCACATTACACTTCACTTTGCTGTGGTTTCTTTGATCGATGTTTTATGTTTAAATCAATCCTATTGGATTGATCCTAATCCTAATCTTAAGAATGAAAATCCTAAAAATAATCTATCCTAATCCTAAGATTGAAAATAAAGCATTAATTGATATAATACACATTACGCTTCACGCAAAATGGGCACAGATTTGGTGCGCCGTGCTCGATGGAAACAAAATGGCTTCAAATTGGAAGTTGTTGCTGCTCCAAGTACATACGGTCTCTTACCTCTTTCCACCCTCCCCACCCCCTAAAAAAGTGCACCAGTGCAAACTCCTCCCATCACTCTCCCTCTCTCCACCCACAACCCCCCCCCCAAAAAAACTGCACTCTCCCAAACACCTGCCATCACTTCCCCCCCCCCCAAAAAAGAACCTGCAATCCCAAACACCTGCCATCACTCTCCCTCTCCCCCCCCAAGAAAAAACCTGCACTATCCCAAACACCTGCCATCACTCTCCCTCTCTCCACCCCCCTCCCCAAAAACCCTGCACTATCCCCAACACCTGCCATCACTCACCCTCTCTCCACCCCCACAAAAAAACCCTGCACTATCCTCAACACCTGCCATCACTCTCCCTCTCTCCACTCCCCCAAACTCCCCCCCACCCTCTCACCGCTCCCACCTCTCCCTCTCCACAATCCCTTCCTCCCAGTGTGGATGTTATTTATCGATGATTCCCTTATGACGCAGCAAGGAGCAGCGAAATGAGTTTGGATATGATCTCCAATGACTCATCCGATTGGTTTCATCGCAGATTCTTCGAGCATACTGTGCGCTGCTCGAAAAACTTTTGGAGAACGAGGAGACACAGATAAACGGCTTTTGTATCATCGAAAACTTCCAGGGCTTCACCTTGCAGCAAGCATCCACCATTACACCTTGGGAGCTCAAGAAGATGGTCGACATGCTGCAGGCACGACCATCTCTGGGAAAACCTGCACCAGTTCTCTGGACTTACATACAAGTCATTTAATTTAGTGCACAGAGAGTTAATGGTTGTTCACAAACATTTCATGAGATTAAATCCACAGAAAACATTTTCGTTACACAAGCTTGAAGAAATACATCAATGGCCAGGACGAGGTTATCTCACTTTTAGATGTTTATGGTTCGAGACTCAAAGGTGCTGAAGGAAAAGCTCAATAATGCTTTCTGAACTCACCCCTTGTGAAGTTTTTTTTTTTTAAACCATTGAATTATTTTACCTTCGGACCAGCAGGGTCAAAGTTCAGTACTATATAACGCTAGCGAACTTGTATACAAAATGCATTTTATACTAAAATGTTTTAACCCTTTTGATCATACAGGACACCTTCCCCGCACGATTCAAGGCAATTCACTTCATCCACGAGCCCTGGTATTTCACAATGACCTACAACATCGTTAAACCTTTCCTCAAGACCAAGCTCCTTGAACGGGTGACGATCTTTAATTTGTCTTACACGCTCTTATCATACAACCTTACGCAGGAAGCAGTACAAGTTGAATTATGGAGTGTTATTAACTCCACCACCGAAGGTGAAGTAGGTTATGTTTTCACCCCTCCCTGTCTGCTTGTTCGTCTGTCTGTCTGCAGGATATCTCACAAAGTTGTGGACGGAAATTTTGTGGACAGGTTGGGGGTGTGACAAGGACTAACTGATTCGATTTTGGTGAAGATCTGGATCCGACTTCGAGAATTTTTTTAAGTGATTCTTCACCCTTGAGAGATTGGGTCAAAAACTATAAAAAACACAATATCTCAAAAAGTTTGGACGGATTCGGATGAAACTTGGTGGAGAAGTTGGGGATGTGACCATGACAAATTGATTTGATTTTGGTGAAGATCCGAATCTGGATACGAGAATTATTTACCTAAGTTGTTGACCTTTGGCCTATGTTGACCTTTTGACCTCAAAAATAAGCTTCTTCCTTATGACAAACTCTACCATGTGGTGAAGTTTCGTGAAGATCGGTTTAAAATTGTGACCTGCAGGTGACAGACAGACAATAACAAAATCGACTAACCAACATTCTTGAAAAATCTTCGATTTTGCAAGAAACAAATGAACAGATCCAAACACAATACCCTCTCCTTCGGCGAGGGTAATAACTGATGCAACAACCAATCCCCTGAACCCACCTCCAAATACACACACTGTACCAATGAACAACAGGGATCCTTAATTATCCAAATCTTAAGGCCTCAAACACACCACGTGATATATAGAAAGAGTAGGTATGGACAGGACTGAAAAGAGTTTTTGCCAAACCAGACAGAGCTGGTGGAGGGGAGGTGGCCCCTGTCTGGGAACCAGGTCTGTCCGTGGCTGTGAATGGGCCCTATGGTCCCATGCACAACACCCTGAAGGAGGAGGAGAAGAGGCATGGTTGGCTCAGTGGGACGTGGATTTCCTCAACACGATCAGTTATAATGAGCAGCTTTCCGTGCTGGGCTCCGCAGATTTCTTCTCCGTCCGTCCCGGGCATCTGCCCATCACCTGCTGCTGTGCGTACCCATGTTAACTCTGGCCCCAACCTCACACTGTGTAGTCCTGTGCTCCTCAGTCACTCACCATTGGGCGTCGATCAGCCAAGTGGGCGGAGCGACCCCACCATGAACTTCACCCTGCAGCTCGGAGGCAAGCCATGGCAGTCACGACGCTTGTTTGCATTTGCCAGCTAAGATTGTGCCTGATGGCCTAGCGAACATAAAAATAACACAAAGGACAGATTCCAAAGGGTTAAAGCATCCATAAATAGGGTCAAGTGGGTTGATACGTCATCTGACTAGACATTTAAGCGATGCATATCTTGAATCACAATTAATTACTGAACACTTATGCTAGATATTCACTTTAAGAAAAAAAACGATGCTAAATTAAGCATCTTTAACCCACTAGGAGTCATTTTCCACAACAATTATAACAAAGCTGAAGATGTGTACTTTGGCCCAGAAGGCCACGGTGCACAGTCTAATAAAGCTCAAACTATTTAACCCATGCACTTTGGCTGGAAGGCCAAAGCACATGGTAATACAAACACACATTATAGCCCACAGGGCCAGAATGCATTGTCAAGCAATAACTTTAGGAACCACTGGCCATCTTCAAATTGATTGGAGTCCACCCAAAATCTGAGCTGACAGAATCCCATGAGGAAGTATATACAACGAGCACATCTTAACTCCATTGGTGACCCTTGAAGCAAGTGCTGGTATGGCACAGGGTTTCATCATGTTATGCCTTGGATTGCCACTGCAGGATGACCGTATAAAGCACGGGTGACAACAGAAGAGAGAAGACGCATGGCTGACATCAGAAGGAACTGTTTGAGCTTGGACAAAGAGAAAGGGAAATGGATTTTTATTTATAGCACTGCTGGATCGCTATTTTAGGTCTTTTGAGGAGACACGACAGGATTCGACCTCATTTATACCTCCAAGTTGGAACTGCACATCTTCCATTGCTCCTGGATGCCTCCTCAGCCTGGGTGTTATGTTGATTAGACTCCATGAGACACCAAAGGCGTGCACACGAACGTGTCCGACACCGATTTTAATGGCACTCCTGTGCAGGCTAAATTATTTGAGCGATTTTGATTTACGAGCCATACACCACCAGTTTTCCCTCTCTTCTTATCCAAGTCAAGGCTTAATTAAAGGAGAGTTTGACAAATCCCTTGAAACAGCTGGGAAACAATCATATGTACTATTTTATATTAGATTATTTAATATACTTACGATTGCTATCAAATCTTGCGTGTCATTTTACTGAAGTTCACACCTTGTGTTACGAAGCCAATTTATATGCCTTTCGAAAAGTAATATAATGTGACCGAGAGTCATAGCAATTGTTACCATTTCCTTTTAAATGTGCTCTTCACCTTAGCACACACATTCTTGCATCAATCCTACAGTGAAGTCGATATCGTTAGTCCTGTGAAACATTTTTAAAGCCACGTGGCAGAGACAATTTGAAAAACAGTGAGGCCTTTGGGACTTCCCTGAAGAGACCGAGCCTCAACCATTTACGTAAGTTATTTGTCGTAAGCTAATTACGTGGACACCGGACATCACCACATCTCCATTGCTTACCTAACTAAATTTGCACAAGTATTGTATAAATAATTAATTGGTGTTATTGAACCGAGTTCAACAGGAATGACCACAATGCAGTCACAAAAAACAAATCATACCCACGGCTCAGCTTACATTCTCTAATGTCTCATTAACTTTGTGTCGTGTCTGTCCCATGTTCCCATGTGAATGAAGAAGATTAGATGGATAACATTCAGAGTGGTTCCGAACAGGGAATTCACCTTTATATCCGTTACCTCAGTTTTGGTGTGTGTGTGTGTGTGTGTGTGTGTGTGTGTGTGTGTGTGTGTGTGTGTGTGTGTGTGTGTGTGTGTGTGTGTGTGTGTGTGTGTGTGTGTGTGTCCCTCTCTGGGGTAATAAACCTTTTGTTCATAAAAAAACCTGTACGTGGTCAATCAAGGTACAGGACCTCACCATTAAGCACGAGCGAATTGGCTTTAAAAATCCGATTTGGGAACGTGCATTTAAAGCACTCGTAAGAGTTGGTTTGTCACAGTTATATCAGAACGAGATGATTCATCACACGGTAACGGATTGTTTAACCCCAATATGGGGCCGTTCAAAAATTACATAACGTTTTTTTTTTAGGGATGCACGTACGGGCTTGATTAAACCTGACTAAGAATGTTTATTCGACATAAGTTTCTATTTTTTTTTTTTTTAGCTCATCTGTAATTTAAATGCCAGATAAGGTATTGCCATCACGCACCGTCCGTCTCCCATTTCGACTTCTCCGGCCAAACCGCTGGGCCGACCCGGCTGAAATTTGGCAGCAACGTTCCTCTCATGACTAGTAAGAGGAATTGCAAAGCTAATTCCAGTCGCATGACTTTAAGTAGGTCAAAATGCTGACTTAGTAAATTTCTTCAAAACTATTCTTCTCCAGACCCACCAGTCAGAATGCTACAATGTGGGTCACAACATGAGGATATGGTCCTGATGTTAAATTGCAGAGGTCATGCTGATCACGTGACCAAAAGTGTCAAAATGGCGGTCACGCAAATTCCTTCCAAAATATTATTCTCTTGACCCACCAGTCAGAATGCCACTAAATTTGGGTTGCAATATTAGGCTAGGGTAGGGATGTTTATTATATTGTGGAAGTTATACCAATCACATGACTAGAAGTGTGTCAAAATTGCCGATTTAGTCAACTTTTGGGAAAATCGCATCAATTTCTTTTAAAATATTCTTCTCCAGACCCACCAGTCAGAATGCTACCGAATTTGGGTTACATTAGGACAGGGTTGTGATGCTAAATTGCAGAGGTCATGCTGGTCAGAAGACCAGAAGTGTGTAAAAATGGTGGACTTTGTAAACGTTTGGGAAAAATCACATAAATTCCTTCAAAAATCTTCTTCTGCAAACCCACCAGTCAGAATGCTACCAAATTTGGGTTACAACATTTGGCTAGCGCCTGATTAAGCTTCAGGTCCAATGGTCCTATTTTTTTGTTCGACATATGGTTAGTATAATCAGCAGAGGCCTTCAAGGCCTAATGCGTTTGGCCCACCAGAAAACCAAGATGGCAGTCATATAATTTTGTCTGGGTGCTGCGGTGGGTACAGCTCCCAGACCACACCCACATCAAGCGACAGATGTGGGTGTGGCCCGGCAGCTGTCCAACCAATGGGTGCACATTTAAAAAGTCGACCTCCAACAAAGAACCCCAACAGCAGCAACACGAAGCTCTTATAGACCTACAACATGCCACAGGAAAAATAAACTAGACAATTAGACATCGCGACATCGATCGATATGCCTCCTCCCACATCAAGTCTTTCCTTACTCGAACTTTGACCGAAAACCTCAACAACATTTGACCTCAATATCTAATCTGTACATTTACCAAGTTCAGTTCAAATCCCTTAGCCAACCCAATCCCTTCAAATCCCTTGACCTTTCAGAAACAAATATTTATCTATTATGACTGGATGCACTGACTGAGGTTTACACATACTTCAACCAAGTTTGATTAAAAAAAAATCCCTTCAGCTATTCTCAAGTATCACATTTTCTCCTGAGATGACCTCTGACACCGAAATCTAATCACTTCATCTTTGCATCATAATAATATATACTTTTACCTAGTTTGGTCAAAATCCCATCACAAGTTAGCACGATAACAGAATTTTTACCAGAGGACCTCTGACCTCTTGACTCCATAAGATTTGCAGTTCATCATTACATCATTATCCATACTTCCACAAAGTTTTACTTAGATCCCTTCAGCCATTCTTAAGTTATCGCGGTTACAAAAACCGAGCTGTATTTACATCATTTTATATGTATTTGCATCATGCAACATTATTAAACGGTGCAATATTGACGATAAATAATACTTAATGCAGGAAACAATACATAAATATTCCTCTCCTGGTAGGAAGGAGGACATTAGAAGTGAAAGCATAACAAACTTTTTGGCTCATACATGTAGTGGTACAAATGCAGATCAATGTCTCACTGTCCTTGTGCAGATACATGTACACAGCAATAATCTGGATGCTTTCCACGTCGAGTTTGATCCGGACATCTTGCCCGAAGACTTTGGAGGAAGACTACCAAAGTACGACGGAAAAGCCACAGCCGAGAAAGTGTTTGGAGCGCAAGAGGACAGCGAAGACACTGCACTCTAAGGCCTGTTTGGTCCCTGACCCTGGAGGGGCAACCAGTCATCCTTAATGGTGACCCTGGAGGTGCAGCCTAATGGTACTCAGTATATATACTTGCAGCCAAAATGGCATTTGCTGTCCAATTTGAGTTTAAACAAACAAACAAACAAGCAAACAGACAAATTACCTCCATGGGTGTCAGGTTCAGAAACACTATATGATTCTGGAATGAAATAATGAATTTTTACAATCTTTTACTTCAAAATAAGCACACATGGATGATATTTGATAAATAAATATTCTTTATTTGTCAAATTTCAACTGCATCAAAGTGCTATCAATAACACTTGCCTAAACATCACATATTTAAACAAATTGGCATCTCATGCTGTTGGTCTCAACGCAAACCTCATTAAGAAATTCCATTTAAAGTACGATGTACAACTTTTTTTTTGAACCACATATTGGGCTTACTTCACTTGTGCACAAAACAAGAATAGAGCAGATGTAATCATTGCAATAAAGGTGCTCCTCACGTCAATGAGTGTCTGATCTCAGGTTCCACAGACCGTTCACTTACGAAAGAGCCAGCTCAGAATATTGTCTTCATTAGAGGGAACATGTTCATCTATGAAAACACCACCACCATTAGTTTTAAAATATCTTTTATGTCTCACACAAAGAAGTTGTACAAGGCTCATGTTTGGGGGGGGGGGGATTTACATAAGCAAAGTTAATAATCATGTCACCATCCTAATTTTATACAATAATTCGATTTCAAAATTGGGAGATCAACCACAAAAATAAAGTTTGCTAATTAAATACAATGCAAATTCAGTTTCCATACCATACACATGTACTTAATTATCAATCATGACTAAAGACCCTTGCATGTTAACGATGAAAGAATGAAAAATTAAATAAAGATCGAATTATGGAACCACATTATCAAGACAAATATATATATATATATATATATATATATATATATATATATATATATATATATATATATATATATATATATACATATATATAAATAAATCAATGGAGAGAACAAAAGCAAAAGAACGAAGAAAAGAATGAATATTCATTCCCAAAAGAAGAGGTATTGCTTCAGGGCCAATCTATTTAAGAGATAAAATGGCAGAACATTTACTCAAAAAAGGACAAAAGTATTAATAAAAATGGGGAAATTCATTACACAAACCTAAGCTGATCATGTTTACATGCCGTGTTGTATTTGTCATAGCACACACCTCTTGTTGGAGGAAAGCGTTTCACAGTCGTTTGCTTTCCCTCATCATTATAAACGGTGCGGCGTTCTTCAATAGCCTGCAGGGACATTGCAGAGACAACTGTGGATGTGCGTAGAATCAGCGCACCCTCCAAAAAAGGGAGCACACGAAATGACTACCATTAACCAAGCAAACCACAATGGAAAATGTTTTATTTAATAAACCAAATGTGATAAAAAGGAAAAAAAAACAACGGGTTACAATTGAATGGATTACATGGTACTTCAAAACATACTTGATTTGAATGCATATAATAGGGAAACACTGTCATCCACTCTGAAAACTGTCTCCCCCCCCCCACAACCGAGCAGGAGGCGGCGGCGGCACGCACCCCGAGTGGGATTAATCTTTTTGTTTGTTCAACTACCTGAAGAAACTTGACCAATGTGGTCGGTTTTTGCCAGAAAAAAAATATATTAAATTTCCAGAAAAAAAAAATTCAATAAAAAACTTAAAATGAAGAGATGTAATTTGAAAGGAAAATGAAACAGTGCTCATACTCCATCTGGAAGGGTCTTTCTGATGATGGAGTAGCTTCGAAAAATCGATGCCTTTGGCTCTCTGGGAAGAAGTTCTTTGAAACCACCAAGTCTCTCTGAGGATACTCGGTTATCCAGATCTTATTCGATGCATGTGAACGTTCACGTTGGAAGCAAAGAAAGAAAAAACAAACATGGGATGGAAGCAGGAGAAAATGGGTAAACGAAAGAGAGTTAAGTAACAGTTCAAGAGGATAAATTATACAAAGAAAGATCAGTTCAACTGACTCATGAGCCATCAGGTATTTTGTGAAGCAAAAATGATTTCTCCTGGCTTATTTAAAAACAAAATACATACAAGGATCTCGTATCATGCAGGAGCTAAAACACAAAGATCAACAAGTTTACAAACTACCAAAGAGTATGGGGGGGGGGGGTGTATACAAGAATGAAAACTGGAATAAAATAAAATGAGTAACAATAGCCCAGAGAGGAACAGAATAGGAAAGAATCAATTTGCGTTGAAGAGATTATGAATGTGCAAGCGCTTGAGGTAGTGATAGACAGCACATTTGAAAGACTGAAATTAAGACGACAAAATAATGGGCACAGGAAGACAATTTCACAATGGGGAGGATAAAGGAATGAATGAATGCAGGTGAGCCAACCAGAATAGACTTCAGGACGTTGAGCAGGTGTGGGTTTCTTGTGGGACATGTGCAATCTGGGGTAGCTTGGGGAGAGAGAGGAAGAGAGAGGAAGAGAGAGGAAGAGAGAGGAAGAGAGATAGAACTTGCCACCAGTGGAAGAATTATAGTCCTTGAGAATTTGCTTCCTCTCTTGAGATAGCTACTCATAGTGCAGATGGCCTTGTTTCAGACAGTCTCAACATGAGCAAGGTGTGAAGTAGGAGCACCAGCCCAAAGTGGGGAGCTAAACTCAATGGAGTGCCATATCAAAGCCTTATAGAGCACGATGAGCTCAATGCAGCTCACGGATGCCTTATTAAAAATACCCAGACGGTGACTGGCCTTGGATACAAGTTTGGTGATACGGTCCCTACCATAAATCGATGTGGCAGATTGTGAGGCTAATAAATTCCAGGGACTTCACGTTTTCTAATGGCTGTCCAGAGAAGTGAATTGGATAGTTTGATTTCTGATCCTTGTGCAGGATCAGTGTGAGAGTGTGGGACTTGACAGTGTTGAGCATCATGTAGCTGACGAGGCTTTTCTTGTTCAGATATGGCAAAAGGGATTCAGCAGTGGCTGGCCTTTCACAAGTGTGATGTATCGTTCTCCACAGGGTGGAGTCATCCACAAAATGATAAAGTTGGTATTCACAAAAATCAGGCAGATCATCGATATCAACTAAGAATAATGTAGTTCCTAAGATGATGCCTTGTGGAGCCCCAGCAAGATGGGACAAGTGGAAGTCCATGCATTGCGTGTCGAGTCATTGTGTAATTATGATGGAACATAGATGCGAAAGGCGGCGATACCACAGGCCTGCCGGACCCTTCACCGCATAAACACTATTCAGCTCATCTCCATTTTGATTTGGCCTACGTCAGCCAGGAGGACGACCCACGCAGTTATGATTATGTACATGGGCCGGCGTTCTCTCCTCCCTCCTCACCCATCTTCAATCACCGCGGGATGTACATGGGCCCGGCGTTCTCTCCTCCCTCCTCACCCTTCTTCACCACAGGACGTACAGGGAACACCGTACTCCGACTCAGAGTCCTACACGTGGCGGTGATGCCACAGGTCCGCCGGACCCTTCACCGCAAAAACACTATTCAGCTCATCTCCATCCTGTTCGGACGTTACGTCATTCATGCTGTGACGTAGGGTAGACACACAATGAAAACGAGACTGTGACGTAGGGGAGACAGACAGGACACCAAAATTTTGCCCCTCATCCCAGTGCTTAGTCGATACTCAACACACAATGACAGAATCAAGGGCCACCCACTGAAATCACTTGAGACCACCACCCAGGAAATCTGAAAAACAATTGAGCTCAGGTCTCTGAACACCAAATTAAGGCAACTTACAAATCAAAGGCTGGATACCAGTCAGTGGTTTGAAAGTAGGAGAGGTTACGGAACACATGGATGATAGGAAGATGAAGAAAAGTGCATGGGTATTTTCCTGCCCCTTACTTGTTAAAGAAAGATGAGTGGAGCATGCAGCTGTTGAGTGTCACTAAGGGCATTACATAAGACGTGCATTTGTAAGTACAGTAATCCCTCGATACACGGACATTCAATATCCCGAAATGAGTAATTAGGGATTCAGTTTTGACATATGGAAGTAGAAATTGCAATCACAGATATTTGCATCTCAAAATATTTTTTTTATTTGAAGAAATAAAATAATATAAAAATGCATGATCTGTGCATTTTATTTACCTTAAACGCATTCCATACTTGGCCTTTTATCGCTGAGTTTCATACAACGCCCCCTTGCGTCACTTCCGCTCGTGGTCAGCGGTCTGTGCGATTTACGCTCCTCTGATTTTCACACTTGTTCAAGACTATAAAGTGCCTCACCCTTGCTTAATAATAAATCAATTACTTTAGAGGTTAAACCTAATATATGCAGGAGGTTTGATGAGAGTGAAAAACTGTGACATTGCAAACTGTGACCTTGGCTCCTTGGCCAAAGGCAATCCACATGTTCTCAAGACCTAGTTCCTTGAAGGATGGCAGTACAGATATTGCTATGACTAGTACGTCCGTGTCATTAGCATTAATGATAATGGACTTGCTACCATCCGTCATTACATCCCTGGCATGTAGAAATATTCGAGTGTCAACTTCTTCATGACAACATGGAGACACAGCATCCAGTGACTTCCTTGTGTTGCTAATGGCATCGTCTCCTTTTGTCACAATGACTGTGCTTGTCGTCTGTGCTTCACATATCTTTTCCGCAAGGAAGTGAAACAGCTCAGTCTTGTTGCTGTCATCTCGAAGAAAGCTTCTCGAGTTACTTGGGGTCTTACTGGTTCCTGTCACTCTTCTTCTGATTCCTTGCCACCTTTTCGACCTTGCCTCGGACTTCAGACTTGACTTCTTGTACACATCAAACACTACGTCCACCCTATGGTACCTGGCACCATAGGATTCCACCTTTGGGATGATGTCTTCTTCAGCAGAGTCCTCAAATATCTTTGAAGTACGTGGACGTAGGGCATTGATAAGTGCTGAGCAATCAATGATGACTGCATCTCCCCTTGATTCTCTGTCTGGGATGTTCACTTGCGCTTCAAGAATTTCAGCCAGCTGTGACTTCAAATTTTTTTGAAGTTATTTTTTTTTCAAAATTTGGATTTTAAAATGGCTAATTGGGCAGATTTGATCAGAAAGCCCTGCAAAACAGAAATACCAAATTTGATGCTTGTATCATAATTTGCATGATTTTTCTACTATCTACAACACTAAAAGCAAATAACACACCTCAGTCAGCCAGCTCTTCAGAGGAAGTGGATGAGCCTGCCACCTCTCAGTCTTAAGACAGTATTTTAATAAATTGTGTTGCATTAATATGCATATTCCTTACGTTGAAGAGGTAAGATTTTGTTCTGTGGGAACCCATCTCCACTTATATAATGGCAGTATGGGATTATTAAATTAGATATAAGGAAATTCACCAAACGGAGAGATTTTAAGAGACGTAACCCTTCCATACATCAAAAGATTACTGTAAAATAGAATAGAACAGAGTAAATGAAGAAAAGAAAGGGGAAAAACAGAACACCTGGTAGAGCACCATTATAGGAAGAGAAGAAAGAAGAAGAGAAACAAAATCTTTCCACAAAACATCAAAAATACAAGTTCTTCAGATGGGTACAAGCTACAATAAAATGAAAGGACAAGAAGGAAGATGATCACATGGAAAACAGTGGCATGCCATCTTCGACAAGAAATAGGAAGATATATAGTCAGTCATATACCCATAAAGACAGATACAAGAGCTGAAACTCATGAAATTTAAAACCTTAGAAATGTAACATGTGACTCCCCTAATAAAGACAGACCTTTCAAATGAGATTTTCATCATCTTGGAGTGAACATAAAAGTGTTTATTATGTGGATGGCTGACAGGCATTTCATCTTTACATAAATAGAGAGAAAAATAAAATAAAACAGAAATTGGTAATTGTATTAAAGACAGAGAAAGCAATAAATCACCAGATCATTTACCATTATCTTCCTTCACAAATGGGCTGTGCATGCGTTTCCCTGGAGTGGTGCCCTGTTTCGCAAACAAAACACAAAACAAAGACAATTGTGAAGAAGTTAAAAAAACGAATAAGATTGAATGGTTACATACGATAGCAGACAAATACTTTAAAAATGAAATACAAACAAGTCAACGAAGTAACACCAAGAATGGATTTGCCTTTCACTTTGCAAGATTAAAATAATTTTGTTTACATGCGCCTGTTTATAAAATCTATTTACCCTAACATAAACAAACAAACTATTGTGACCTGAGAGGCATTTCCAACTCCATAAACACAAACAGTATTTACAAATCCATAAAAACAAACAATCTACATGATTAAATCAATATACCCAAACAAACTGCATTATACATCCATAAACCCAAGCACAAACTATACTTATAAATTCATAAACCCAAACAAATCACATTTATAAATTCATAAACCCAAACAAACTATATTTATACATCTGTAAAACCAAACAAATATAATTTATAAATTCATAAATCCAAACAAACTATATTTATACATCTGTAAAACCAAATAAATTAGATTTATAAATTCATTGATCCAAATAAACTAGATTTATACATCCATAAAACCAAACAAACTATATTTATACATCCATCAAACCAAACAAACTATATTTATACATCCATCAAACCAAACAAACTATATTTATACATCCATAAAACCAAACAAGCTATATTTATAAATTCATAAACCCAAACAAACTATATTTATACAACCATAAAACCAAACAAACTACATTTATACATCCATAAAACCAAACAAACAATATTTATACATCCATAAACCCAAACAAACTACATTTATAAATTCATAAACCCAAACAAACTATATTTATACATCTGTAAAACCAAACAAATATAATTTATAAATTCATAAATCCAAACAAACTATATTTATACATCTGTAAAACCAAATAAATTAGATTTATAAATTCATTGATCCAAATAAACTAGATTTATACATCCATAAAACCAAACAAACTATATTTATACATCCATCAAACCAAACAAACTATATTTATACATCCATCAAACCAAACAAACTATATTTATACATCCATAAAACCAAACAAGCTATATTTATAAATTCATAAACCCAAACAAACTATATTTATACAACCATAAAACCAAACAAACTACATTTATACATCCATAAAACCAAACAAACAATATTTATACATCCATAAACCCAAACAAACTACATTTATAAATTCATAAATCCAAACAAACTATATTTATTAATTTATAAATCCAAACAAACTACATTTACATATCAATAAACCCAAGCATATTACATCTGTCAATTTAAAAACTCAAACCCATTACATTTACAAATCGATAAACCCCAACAAACTGCATTTATAAATCCCTCACTCATGTATAATCTGCTATCATACATGGATATATTGTGGCTGCTGTACAGCCTTTTCGGCTGCTGGTTGCATCATTGGTTAGGGGCGCGGCTATGCCGCCGATGCATTGCCCCCATTACCAGTATACTGGTGCTCATTTCGCCGAATTCGGAAGGATGACAGGCTGAGTCAACCCCCTGGTGTTAATTCAGCGGCCAATGGGGCTCAAACTCAGCACCCGAGGATCCCAAGCCACAACCCTAACCGCTAAGCCAACACCAGGCTAGGTGCTGGTCATTGGTGTTTTTACCCACTGAGTTTTCACGTTAGACCTCCAACTTTGATGAAAAAAAATAAAAATACAGCAAACCCTCACCATTCATGGTTCTGGCTATTCCCGGTCACAGCTGGTGGGGGAGGGGGGGATCATTGCCGAGTGTGGAGATATTGACATCTCCCAACACTGAAAAATAGCCATTCTTGGCAGAATTACTTTTTAAACAGTTGAAAGTAACCTTTTAAAAAAAGGCCACAAGCATTTATCGATTTATCTTTGCTGCTCAACATCTGGCTAGCAGAGTAAGAGATGGAATGCTGTGATAATAATCTTCCTGTCACCCTCGGTATTCTTAGCTAAACATTGACCAAAAACAGATCTTCCTGCTTATGGAAGATCAATACTTTGTCAGTCCAAAGAGAGAAAACAGTACTGGGCTTTTCTACTTCAAAAAAAATTGATCTCTGGCATTGGAGAAACAGATGGCCCACAAGGGAGGGGGGGGGCAGGGCAAATTGCATACAAGGCAAGCCAAAATGCCAAGCGAGGGAGTTACATTGAGCTGGACTACTGTGGGTATTCTCTCTGTCTCTGTCTCTCTGTCTCTGTCTCTCTGTTTCTGTCTCTCTGTTTCTGTCTCTCTGTTTCTGTCTCTCTGTTTCTGTCTCTCTGTCTCTGTCTCTCTCTCATGTTTGGTGTGAATTAAAGCTCTTCTCTACCACGATCAGTGTGGACATTGCTTGATCTCAATCAGCCTTGGACCTGATCTCAACACCTGGACCTCAGGCTACATTCTGTAATGTCTAATTAAGCTTTTGCCATGTCCCATGTTCCAAATGAATAAGAGTCATGATTGCACAGAGATT
This sequence comes from Eptatretus burgeri, assembly GCF_056783735.1. Classification (NCBI taxonomy): domain Eukaryota; kingdom Metazoa; phylum Chordata; class Myxini; order Myxiniformes; family Myxinidae; genus Eptatretus; species Eptatretus burgeri. Next base: position 12,142,664 of record NC_140972.1, read on the forward strand.
ATACACACAGAGATATATTTTCTTCGTGCGCATGCAAAGTTTCAGGCTGTTGGTTACATGGTTTTGGAGTTATGGAGGAGACACACACACACACACACACACACACACACACACACACACACACACACACACACACACACACACACACACACACACACACACACACACACACACCAAGCAATAATGGACCGTACTACATACGTAGGTACATAATAAATAGCAGCAGTTGCAGCATGACTTCCCATTGTCTCGGGTCGTTCACCTGCAGGAGCACAACAAGGCTGCACTTATTTTTTGATATTTTCATTTACGAACGCTTCCTGACGGTTCTGTGATTTTTCCTGGTGTATCGGCTTCGATGTCTGTCGGCACACAAAATTTCAGCTTTCTACATCACCCGGAAGGTACCGAACATTAATATCAGTCAGTGAGTGGATCAGTGAGTGGTGAGAATGAGCTTTATATATTAGATATATGTTATCTCAGATTTGCTGTGCATCTCTTCTTCTCACCCTTCCCCCACATCCCCTCCTTGCTCGCTCTCTCTGTTATAATAAATATTTTGTTAATGAAAGCCTGTTTCGTGTACAATACGCATGTTGTGAAAAATACGCATGGCACTTTTCAGATACAATTCTCATTAAAGTACCCCATTCTATGTGAAAAAAACAAAACAAACTGCACCCCGAACATTTTGAGATGTTCTTGGACATCTTATCATTTATTTCCATCTGCGTCAGGCTCCAATCAATGTTACTCTCAAGATAAAACTTGTGACCAGCTGCTCTGTTACCATTTAATTCAACATAGGAGATGGCTTCTAACTTGTATAAAACACAATTTGATGAATGACGTAGTATGTTGAATGTACCTAACAACTCTTTCTGAGTGATATATGACATCTATCAAATTGCAATGATAGACGTCACATCCTTGAATTGAGTTACCAACGAGTAGCATCTCATTAGTTACTCTCAAGTCAAGGATCACTGCTCACCTCCACTCATTTATTCCTCTTCTTTTTTTCTGCCTCTGGAACCAATTTCCACATTCTCTTCAATCTCATTCTTCACTCAAGGTCTTCTAGACAGCTGTTCACCACCATCTCATATCATCTCCCATCCCTAACCATGATCTTTTCAACCTCCGTTAAAACCACCTCCCTCCAAATAAAGTTCCAATTTATTTCTTCCTGAGAATTTGCTTATGTATCAATCTCGTCCACCCCCTGCATTTTCCTCTACCCATCATTACCAGCATTCCTTGTTTGGCCGTCTCCACTCTCCATCTATTTTGTCTCAGCCCTGCTGTTGGTTCAGTTCGGGCTTGAGAAATAGTAAGGCCGTTGGTGCTGTAAGTTGTCATTGGGACTGGTGGGGCTCTGGAAACTCTGCTCGATTACGCCGGATCCGAGTCGGTACCTGCGACTCGGTTCGGACAGAGCTGGCCGAGGGTGTGACTTCCCTGGTAATTTGACGACGTGGGTACTTAGGTATATTGAAATTTGGCTAATGACCCTACCCCACGCCGTCAAAGAATTGGCGATCACGGTCTTTAAGTGACCCGTGACCTTTCGGAGTTGTCCGAGAGTCACGACGTAAATTCCGGGTATTCGGTGGGAGACGTCTCTACTGCTGCACCAAGTAGTCGTTTGTAGCCACCAAACTCCGGCCCATAACAATACACGAGTTATTGCAGGATTTAAAGTTCTTTCTCACCACTGACTCACTCTGATAAATGTTTAATACTTTCTAAGTATGCCACAAAGTTGAAATTTTGGAACATGCACTTATCAACATAACTGAGCGAAAGGAACCTGAATTCCAAATTCGTAACACTATACTTTTAGCATCACTCATCACATGTATAATATAAAAGTATCAAATATTAAGCATTAAGAAGTTTCTCTGGAGTCTGCTGCAATTATTCATATATAATACATTGTATTATCTAAAGTGTAAATCACATTTTCATCACATTTTGTCCAAGATGCCTGAAAATGGTATTATTCAGTACTCATGACATATGACCATTATAACTTGATTAATTTTATATTTATTAAGAGAAAAATTTGTTTCAAATATTATATTGTCACAAGGAATTATATTTGTTGATGAGTATATCAACAACACACAAGGATGGTTCCAGGATTTGTGTAAATGGGGGGGGGGGTGGGGGGGGGGTACAAATTCTTATATACTATAAATACTTTTTAAATGGTAATTTTTAAATGTACTTTGTTGAAAATAAATTTCAAAGAAATATTGAGTACTAAAATGGCTGTTTGTACAAATTCTCCACTTTTAGCATCAAATGCAATCTTTCTAACAAAATTATCAGTTACTAAGATAAATGCCAAGAAACTGTCAACATTATTGTTACATATTATGTTGATATAGCTAGTCTGCATCTGAGTCTGAATTATCACTGTAAAATGCAGAGAGTAAAGGGATTTGAACATCATTTGTCCCCTCCATCCACCAAGGCTTTACAGGTGCATGCTGCTGTGCATGGTTGGCCACTCTCCAAGCAAGAACACTCCACTGCACAGGTATTGGGTTGACAGTCACACACAAGGTCATTTAACAACTCTGGAGCAGCTGGCGATTGACTCATCATTTGAGGCTGGAGACCAGTGCCACCTGGGCTGTGTTCGAAGCCATATGCTGTTGCATCAGGTAAGGTTGGAGAAGGGTAAGCAGCTTGTCTCCATATTAACCAGCTGATAAGCAGAGCGAAGTAGATGCAGACTGAAAGCGTCTTCTGTTGGTGGTAGTTTCTTTCCCTGGATGTTAATCTGTCCAATCTTCTGACACCTCAGGGCATTCAATGACATGCAGTTTGTCTTGCCATACATGTAGCCAACAAACTTTGTGGCTGCCATTTCTATCTCCTTTGAAATGTTTTGCTCATCAGATCCTAGCAGACCAAGAGGCTGGAACTGGTCGGCTTTCTGCATCATTATCCTAAAGGCAGTGCGCTTTCAATGGCTGAAAAAAGAGCTTACCGTATCACAACCAGTCATGCAGTAGACTGACAGAAGAATTGTCTGCTGTTCAGTGGTGAGTGTATCATAGATGGTGTGCACAGGTATATAACGGATAAGCTGTGTGTGCCTGCCATCACGACCAGTCAAAAAGAAAATCTCTTTGGTCTTGATTGCTTGTCTATGGTGAACTAAGAGGACAAGAACATCAGTATCAGGGCTGCACACCACAATAGTCTGTGCCCCATCATCTGCTGCAGCTACAGAATGGAGGATGATTCTTGTGTCTGCTTCTTCTTGGTTGGAGCACAAGGAACCAACTTCTTTTACTCCTTCACACGTAATGGAAGGTGCTTGATCTTCTTGACCACCACTGACAAAAATGGTCTGTCCTTCCTTCAAAAGCTCTGGTGAATTTTCTGTGATGTACTGTGTGCAGCAAATTGTTGCTTTCTGTTCTGACTTGCAGTGATAGAGCGACCACTGACATAGTTGATGTAGTATGACTTTTATCTGTGGTAACGAGCCTCAATGGCAACCAGATCACTATTGGGTACACCCTGAAGTCTGGTTATCATGTCATCCATCATCTTGCTTAGCCTTTGCAGCTTGAAGAACTCGGGTGTACATGTTGGGATGCTCAGGGTCATCTTTCACAGATGACTCTACCTTGGACCAAGATAATCGGTGCTTTGAGCTGCAAGGATCACTACAGATGAAACAGCGAGATTTCCAGTTAAACTTCACAACTGATGCCTTGGATCTTGTAAAGTGGTTGGCACTCACCACTTGCAACATCACCATTACCACCACTAGAATTACCACCATCATCCAAAACTACATCAGAGTTATCAACTGTTTTAATAGCTCTTCTGATGTGATGTTGGCTTACATATGTTGATCTGCATTGTCTGTGATACCTGAACACCACTGTTCCAGAAATATCAGATTCATGGGCCAAAAGTTTCTGACTAACTGAGTCATTCCGTTGTCTGCATGCTGAGAATAAGGACCGTAGTTTGTTAAGAACTGGAGTGACTGGCTGTTCCTTTGATGAAAAGGATTTTGTGCAGAAAAGACACTTATCAATGTCAATGGTATCTTCTCCCTTAGCTTTCTTGGCAATGGGAGCAGTCAAATTCTGCATCCATATTGTAATAATAAACTGTTCAGTGCTGTTGAAGTAATCTTGACTACACTAAGACAAAATGTGGATCTGCCTGCAAGCATAAAAAATATTGGTCACCAAAAGTTTGGCAGAATGTCTTTAATCCACGAAATTGAAAATAATTCAATGTAAATTCATAAGTATTTTAGACCAAGGGATAAACCCTATTCGTTGGACTTTATTCTTTTAGGGGGGTTATTTTTCACAACACCATGTACCTTGCATAAAATTTATGCAGTCATGACTTCCATAATCAACACATTCTCATGACAATACTATTTAACCCCAGCTCAACAGCCGGAAGGCAAAACATTCAGAATACCACATGTTTTTCCATCAGAAAATTTGCTACATGGTAATATATTGTCATCACAAGACTATTCATAATTTTAAAAAAATAGAAACAAATATTTTCATACTTACATTTTAACAGAGAAGAGGGTGTCACATAAAATATGCTGCAGTATGTGTAGTCTATTGCATCTGTTCAAGTGTGACTGACCTAATTTCATATACATTGTAAACTCATGGCTGATGAGAGTGCTATTTATAGCAGTGCCACATGTGGGGACCATCTCAGGAATGTGGGGGTCATCTCAGGATTATTGTGGAATATGGGATCATCTTATATAATCCAATATTCTTTGTCAGGGGCATTATTTTAGGGTAGGTTCAGGGTTTAGGGGTGGCACTTTTTTAAGTGCATATGTATTTAGTGATATTGAGGAAGGGGGAGGGGGTGTTAGTACATAGGTATTTGTAACCCCCTCCCCCACCCCTTCCAAAAATTCTGGATCTATCCCTGTGTGTTATTGATATACTCATCAACAATTATAATTCCTTACAACAATATATTATTTCAAAGACATTTCATATGAAATTAATGGTCATTTGCCATGAGTATTGAATAATACCATTTTCAGGTATTTTCAGACATCTTGGGCAAAATGTGATGAAAATATGATTTACCTTTAAGATAATAGAATATATTATATATGAATAATTGCAGAAGACGCGAGAGAAACTTTTTAATGCTTAATATTTGATACTTTTATATAATGGGTGTGCTGAGTGAAGCTAAAAGCATTTGAAAAATGTGAAAATTTGGATTTTGGGGGCAAAATTTGCAATAAAATTGGTTCTGCACTTACAATTATCAGCTACATTTTTGTTTTTTTTTGTTATTGCATGTTATAGCCTCTTGTCTTCAGATCAGTTTGATGTATATCAAGGTATTGTAACATGAAGATTATAAAAACTATAGCCATTTTAGTAAATGTTGCCAAATTCAGGGATCAACGAATTTGGGGGTCAACAAAAAAATCACCAGGGGGGGGGGGGCTGGTGTTGGCGCAGTGGTTAGGGCAGTGGCTTGGGACCCAAAAGGTCCTGAGTTCAAGCCCCATTGGGACATTGAATTAATATATGTATATGTATATGTATGTATATATATATATATATATATATATATATATATATATATATATATATATATATATATATATATATATATATATATATATATATATATATATATATATATATAAACCAAGTCGAAAACACCAGGGGGTTGACTCAGCCTGCCATCCTTCCGAGGTCGGCGAAAAGAGTACCAGTTGTACTGGGCCCGGTGTATGCCCCAGTTAGAATAGGTGTACCATATCCCTGTGTGTCGTAAGAGGCGACAAGGGTTGCGTCAGGAAGGGCATCCGGCGTAAAAACCTATGCCAAATCATTATGCGGACAACAAAACGAATTTCCATACCGGATCGGTCGAGGCCCGGGTTACCAACGACCGCCACCGGTACCGGTGGTCAGCAGGGTACCAGTGGATATTGTGCTACTGCTGGGCGAAGGAGGAGATGGAGACGGGGAAGGCGAGTCCGGAGGCAGTGGGAGAGGGGGAAGGGTAGAAGTGTGGAGGTGAGAGTTGGAACTCTGAATGTTGGGACGATGACTGGCAAAGGGTGAGAGTTGGCTGATATGATGGAGAGAAGAAAGGTGGACATACTGTGTGTACAAGAGACCAAGTGGATGGGGAGCAAGGCCAGGAGCATTGGAGGTGGTTTCAAACTGTTCTACCATGGTGTGGATGGGAGGAGAAATGGTGTCGGGGTAATCCTGAAGGAAGATTATGTCAAGAGGGTATTGGAGGTGAGGAGAGTATCTGACCGAGTGATGAGTGTGAAGTTGGAAATTGAAGGGGTGATGATGAATGTCATCAGTGCATATGCCCCACATATGGGGTGTGAGATGGAGTACAAAGAAGATTTCTGGAGTGAGTTAGATGAAGTGGTGGAGAGTGTATCCAAGGATGAAAGAGTGGTGATTGGAGCAGATTTCAATGGGCATGTTGGGGAAGGGAATAAAGAGGATGAGGAGGTGATTGGTAGGTACGGTCTCAACAAGAGAAATGTGGAAGGGCAAATGGTGGTAGAGTTTGCAAAAAGAATGGAAATGGCAGTGGTAAATATGTATTTCAAGAAGGAGGAACACAGGGTGACATAGAAGAGTGGAGGAAAGTGCACACAGGTGGATTACATCTTAAGCAGGAGATGCATCCTGAAAGAGATTAGTGACTGTAAGGTGGTGGCAGGGGAGAGTGTAGCTCGACAGCATCGATTGGTGGTCTGTAGGATGACTTTAGAGGTGAGGTTGAGGAAGAGAGTGAGGGCTGAACCAAGGACCAGATGGTGGAAGCTGAAGGAGGAAGACTGTTGCGTGAAATTTAGGGAGGAGGTGAAACAGGCGTTGGATGGTGGTAAAGATGGGTGGGATGATTGGGCAACGACAGCAGAAGTTGTGAGGGAGATAGCTGGGAAGGTACTTGGTGTGACATCTGGACAGAGGAAGGAAGATAAGGAGACTTGGTGGTGGAATGAGGAAGTACAGGAAAGTATAAGGAAGAAGGGGTTGGCGAAAAAGAAGTGGGATAGTCAGAGAGATGAAGAAAGTAGGCAGGAGTACAAGGAGTGGCAGCGAAAGGCAAACAGAGAGGTGGCAAAGGCCAAGGAAAAGGCATATGACGAGCTGTATGAGAAGTTGGATTCAAAAGAAGGGGAAAAGGATTTATACCGATTGGCAAGACAGAGGGACTGAGCTGGGAAGGATGTGTTGCAGGTTAGGGTGATAAAGGACGCAAATGGGAATGTGCTGACGAGCGAGGAGAGTGTGTTGAGAAGGTGGATGGAGTACTTTGAGGAGCTTATGAATGAAGAAAATGAGAGAGAGAGAAGGTTGGAAGAGGTGGAGATAGTGAATCTGGAAGTGGGGTGGATCAGTAAGGATGAAGTGAGGACTGCTATGAAGAAGATGAAAAGTGGAAAGGCGGTTGGCCAAGATGGTATACCAGTGGAGGCATGGAAGTGCTTGGGAGAGATGGCAGTGGGGTTGTTAACCAGATTGTTAAATAAAGTCTTGGAAAGTGAGAGGATGCCGGAGGAGTGGAGATTAAGTGTACTGGTTCCGATTTTCAAGAATAAGGGTGATGTGCAGAGCTGTGGAAATTACAGAGGGATAAAGTTGTCAAGCCACACCATGAAGTTGTGGGAAAGAGTAGTGGAAGCTCGGTTGAGAGGAGAGGTGATGATCTGTGAGCAGCAATATGGGTTTATGCCAGGAAAGAGCACCACTGATGCGATGTTTGCTTTGAGAATGTTGATGGAGAAGTATAGGGAAGGCCAGAAGGAGTTACATTGTGTGTTTGTGGATTTAGAGAAAGCTTATGATAGGGTGCCAAGAGAGGAGTTGTGGAATTGTATGAGGAAGTCAGGAGTGGTGGAGAAGTATGTGAGGATCGTACAGGATATGTATGAGGACAGTGTGACAGCGGTGAGGTGTGCGGTATGAATGACGGACCGGTTTAAGGTAAAAGTGGGATTGCACCAAGGATCGACTCTGAGCCCTTTCCTGTTTGCAATTGTGATGGACAGGTTGACGGACGAGATCAGACTGGAGTCCCCATGGACTATGATGTTCGCGGATGACATCATGATCTGTAGGGAGAGTAGGGAGCAGGCTGAGGCGAGCCTCGGGCGGTGGAGGTACGCACTGGAGAGAAGGGGAATGATAGTCAGTCGGAGTAAGACGGAGTACATGTGCGTAAATGAGAGGGAGGGTGGTGGTATGGTCCGGTTGCAAGGAGTTGAGGTGGGGAAGGTGGATTGGTTTTAATACTTGGGATCAACTGTCCAAAGTAATGGAGAGTGTGGGAGAGAAGTGAAAAAGAGAGTGCAGGCAGGATGGAGTGGGTGGAGAAGAGTTGCAGGAGTGATTTGTGACAGAAGGGTAGCTGCAAGAGTGAAGGGGAAAGTATATAAGACGGTAGTGAGACCAGCTATGTTGTATGGTTTGGAGGCGGTGGCACTAACAAAAAGACAGGAAGCGGAGCTGGAGGTGGCAGAGTAAAAGATGCTGCGATTCTCGTTGGGAGTGACGAGGATGGATAGGATAAGAAATGAGTATATTAGAGGGACAGCGCTGGTAGGATGGTTTGGAGACAAAGTGAGAGAGGCGAGATTGAGATGGTTTGGACATGTGCATAGGAGGGAAGCGGAGTATATCGGGAGAAGGATGTTGAAGATGGAGCCGCCAGGCAGGAGGAGAAGAGGAAGGCCAAAGAAGAGGTTCATGGATACGGTGAGGGCAGACATGCGGGTGGTTGGAGTGTCAATGGAAGATGTGGAGGATAGAGCGAAATGGAGACGGTTGATCCGCTGTGGCGACCCCTAACGGGAACAAGCCGAAAGAGGAAGAAGAAGATTCAGGGGTCAACGACCTTAATTGACCTATTTCTCAGAATGCCACCATTTCCCAATCTGGCATCATTGGTTTCCATGTACACGGATAGTAGGTGGTCAACAATAACCACATTAGAAAATGTGGTCCTGCTGGTGTGGGTATCTCACTCAATAAGCCTCTTTTCTGGCCCCTGCTGCTCCACTATAAGGGAGCAGTCTGTCCCACATGATTGGTTGAAGAGTGTAATGGTGAATATTTATAAAGGGAAGGGTGATGCCTTAGTTCAGAGCAACTATCGGGGTGTGAAGTTGTTGGACCATGGAATGAAAGTGGTGGAGAGAGTCATGGATAAATTGATGACAGGCTTTTAATATATATGAAATGCAATTTGGTTTCATGACAGGAAGGGGCACGATGGAGGTAATTTTTATAGTCAGGAAATTACAGGAAAATTATCTGGGGAAGAAGAAACTCTACTTTATATTTGTGGATTTGGAGAAGGCATTTGATAGGGTTCCTCAGAAAGGTCCATGAAAAAGTTACGTGTGGAGGATTGGTTAGTTAGGGTAGTCATGGCAATGTATGATGGGCGAAAAACCTCTGAGGGTAAATGGAGTGCAGAGTGAGGATTTTGAAGTGAAAGTGGATGTTCATCAGGGTTCAGTCTTGAGTCCAATCCTGTTCATCATGGTTCTTGCGGCTATATCACAGGAATTAGAGGAGGCTCACGATGGAGACCTCGTGCTCATAACCAACAGTGTGGAAGAGATAATGGGTAAATATGCAGTATGGAGACCAGAGGACTGAAGGTGATTACATGGAAAACAGGAGGACGTGGCCCTGTGCTGTCTGTACAAAAGGTGAAGGTAACAATTCAATGTGTATATCCTGCAACTGCTGTGTGCACAAGAGGTGTCGTGGCATCAGGGGTAAACTGCAGGGAGTTTTTGACTTCAAATGTGCTGTTTGTGCAGGTAAACAAGTGCCTCCAGTTAGAGAGGAAAGGAATGTGTAGATATGTGTAGATAAATTATGTTACTTTGGTGATATGATTAATGCAGGTGGTGGTGTGGAGGCAGCAGTGAATACAAGAATTAGAAGTGGCTGGAGGAAGTTTAGGGAGTGCTACCTCTCAAGATTGACATCAAGAGGGACCTCTCTCCGTTAAAGGGAAAAATTTATGCAGTTTGCGTTGGCAGCGTGATGTTGTATGGCAGTGAAACATGGGTGATCAAAAAGGAGGATGAACGGAGGTGTGAACGAAATGAAATGAGAATGGTGAGATGGATGTGTGAAGTGATACGGAAGCATAGGAAACCAACTGTGGAATTAAGAGATAGGTTAGATATGGAAAGCATGTGTAGGGGTAGGCTGAGGTGGTTCAGACCACGGACTTCTTATAATAACCTGGACCAGCAACGGCCTCTGTCTACTGAAGTCAGAGGTCGACTGAAGTCGCCATGTTGCGTTGCCAATCCGAATTCACAGATTGAATACATTAATCTGTGCCGAATTTCTCGCTGGAAACAACATTTTTGTACAGCTTAATAAGAAGAACAGGATTTTCATTTCACTAACAACAGTCTCCGCCGCCCATTATCACTACCAAGCTAATATAAGCTCTGCAGCACGAATCAATAAGGTGAGTGAGTACGAGGTGTCACAATTCTCATGAATGATAATCATATCATATGTCATATGATCTGATGATATTATCAGTGTAATGTGTTGATGATAATCAATGTAATGTGTATAGCTAACCCCCTATGGCCTATAATATTTGTATTATTATCGGCCATAAGGTGGTAGCTTTCAGCTACCCCCTATAATAATAGGCCTTATGGCCTATAATTAATAATATATTGACAAAACATTGAACAGACATCGGACAACCTTAATAAATATGATCTATAATCTACAGACAAACCTATGGCCTCCTATTAATATGTGTATATTATAGAGGGTAGCTTTCTGTAGTAGGTCGAAGCATATTGAACCAGTACCAGTCTCATTAATGTTTTCATGATTGATCAATATATTATAGGCCATAGTGGGTAGCTTAAAGCTACCCCCTATGTGAGTAGCTTAAAGCTACCCTGTATGGCCTATAATATATTGATCAATCATGAAAACATTGAATAGACATTGGACAACCTTAATAAACATGATCTATAATCTACACACTAATGAGACTGGTTTAATATGCATTGACCTATCGAAGATGACGATCAACTATTATAATCGCAGTAGGTTGAAACATAAGATATGTCGAAACCGAGGAGAAACACTTCAATGCAAATGGTTAGTAAACTATTGATGTGCAAATCGGAGCAGTTTGCTGAATTTTTTCCAGATGGGTTTATCTTTCAATCCAGTGTTCATGGTTCGAACAACATGGTGGAGACGAATCTTTGTATAGCACTCACAGATGTGCTGTATGAGAGAATACATGATTACAGTCTGCCTCCGTCTCAAACATGTGATCACTGATATCAAGATAGATACGACCCCCTAACCCTAAGGCGCGTAGGAAGCAAAATGATTTTGGGGGTAACATCGGGTTAGGTGGACCGCGGAGCCAGGACCCTCGGAATAGGGAGGGCCTGTGCCCCAAATGGACAAATATTGTGAGCTACCCGCCCAACTATTTACGCTGGGGGGATGGGGGGAATGAATCTCCAGAAAAAATTGAATTCTAGACGCCTGGAAAACTCATTTCCGGCGTATTCCTGGATAATATCGTTGTTTTACATTTTCTTTCAAATTATCGACTGTACTTTGCCATCATTTAGATTGTTATACTGGCGTTTAGTGTTTAAATTGTAACTTCTTAAAACAATACTCTAAAAATAGATTGACGATTGAAAGATAAAAAAAAAGCATCAATAATCGCATTCTTACCGATGAAAGGTGCATGTGGAGCTCTTCCCAGACTTATTATTGCATCCGAACGCCACGCACTGTGGCATTTTTACGTTTACCGATTCAAAATACTGGCAAAATAGTTAAAACTCTGAATGCGTCTACAGGTTTTTTGAATTGCGCGCGACTCGCGAGTGGCAACGCAACATGGCCGCTGAGCCACTTCCGGTGACTTCAGTTCTCACTGCTGCGAGTTGATGGCATTGCTGGTCCAGGTTATTATAAGAAGTCCGTGGTTCAGACATGAGGAAAGGATGGGGGTGGGCAGCTGTGTGAAGAGGTGTATAAATATGAATGTGAATGGAAGGAGAGCGAGAGGCCATCCGAGGAAAACATGGGATGTGTTGCCGAGAGATGATCTTGAAGTCAAAGGCTGAACAAGTTTTGGGATTGGGATGGTTTTGGGATGGTTGTGGGATTGGGATGGTTGTGGGATTGGGATGGTTTTGGGATTGGGATTGTTTTTGGATGGTTGTGGAATTGGGATTGTTTTGGGATTGGGATGGTTTTGGGATGGTTGTGGGATTGGGATGGTTGAGAGTTTGGGATGGTTTTGGGATTGAGATTGTTGTTGGATGGTTGTGGAATTGGGATTGTTTTGGGATTGGGATGGTTGAGGGATTGGGATGTTTTAGGATGGTTTTGGGATTGGGATGGTTGTGGGATTGGGATGGTTGTGAGATTGGGATGTTTTAGGATGGTTTTGGGATTGGGATGGTTTTGGAATGGTTGTGGGATTGGGATGGTTTTGGGATGGTTGTGGGATTGGGATGGTTTTGGGATGGTTGTGGGATTGGGATAGTTTTGGGATTGTTGTGGGATTGGGATGGTTGTGGGATTGGGATGGTTTTCAGATGGTTTTGGCATTGGGATGGTTTTGGGATTGGGATGGTTTTGGGATGGTTGTGGGATTGGGATGGTTGTGGGATAGGGATGGTTTTGGGATGGTTGTGGGATTGGGATGTTGTTCCTCTCTAGTCTTGGGGGATTTCAATGCATCGACTGGAACTGATAGGGATGGTTATGAGGTGTGTGTTGGTCCCCATGGGTCAGGAACTATGAACCAGAATAGCACTAAGTTCCTTGACTTTGCAATAAGTCATGGACATAGGGTGACTGGTTCATAGTTTCAGCGCCCACAAGCTCATCGCTGGACTTGGTATTCCAACGCTGGTGGTGTGGCAAAGGAGATTGACCATGTCCTCAATGACGGTCGTTGGAGGATGATCCAGAACTGCAGGGTCTACCGGAGTGCTCAATTCCTCAATACTGACCACAGGCTTGTTGCAGCAACTCTAAAGCTGCACCTTAAATCCTGGAGAATGGTACCATCCCAGCCTCGGCTGGACGTTGGCATGCTCAGGGATGAGAGAGGAGCTGAGGAGTTTGCGAACAGGCTGAGTGGACATTTGGGGGGTCTGGCTGCTTTGGGGGGTTCTGAAGAGTTGTGGAGTGCCTTCAAGACCACCGTCCTTGATGTTGCCGGTGGATGTCTTGGAACTCACCGCAGGGCAAAGAAGAATTTTGTCTCTCAAGGGACACTGGATACCATTGACCAGAGTCGCAGGGCCAGGCTGAATGGCAGAGCTGAGCTGTTCAGGGAGCTGAGGCATAAAACTGTACGTGCACTGAGGGTGGACAAGGAGGCCTATGTGCGAGGAATCTGTGAGGGGGAAGAGCATCACCTGTGGACAGGTGATTCTCGTCCCGCTTACAGGGGAAATCACGCATTGCGTTCATCCACCCCATCCCTCGGAGCACTGCAGTTAGAGCAGAGAGTGGTGGGCTCTTGACAGAGGAGTCTGAAGTGAAGGCCCGCTGGGCCGGTTACTTTGAGCGGTTGTACCAGGCTGATCCCCCAGCTGTCGAGTTGGACGTCAAGGGTGTTACAATCCCTGTTGCTGACCCTCGAATCAACTGTGGTCCACCTTCGCTTGTGGAAACACGGGCTGCGGTGAACCAGTAGAAACGGGGCAAAGCTCCAGGGATCTGTGGCATCCATGCCGAACTTCTCAAGGCTGGTGGAAATGCTGCACTCGTGTCGTTGCATGCAGTTTTGTGCTCTGCCTGGAACACAGGCATCATCCCAACTGACTGGAAGAGGGGCCTTGTTGTCCCTCTCTGGAAAGGGAAGGGTGATCGCCAAGACTGCAACAACTACCGAGGGGTGACGCTGCTCTCAGTGCCGGGCAAGGTCTTTGCTCGGATAATTCTTGATAGGGTTCGCCACCATCTGCTTGAGCACCAGCGTCCAGAACAGTCAGGCTTTACACCAAAGAGGTCAACGATTGACCGTATCCTTGCACTTCGTGTCCTCACCGAATGCAGACGAGAGTTTCGGCAGGGGCTGCTTGCAGCCTATGTTGATCTCTGTAAAGCGTTCGATTCAGTGAATCGGGATGTCCTCTGGAGGATTCTTGGTCTTCGTGGGGTGCCACCAAAACTGATCGATCTGATGTCTGAACTCTACTCTGGTACTGAGAGTGCTGTGAAGTGTGGTGGTACCATCTCTGACTTATTTCCAGTTGTTACTGGAGTTCGTCAGGGATGTGTACTTGCCCCCACACTTTTCAGCACTTGTATGGACTGGATTTTAGGGAGGATGTCAGAGAGATCAAGTTGCGGTGCATCGTTTGGGAATGTCAAGATCTCGGACCTTGATTTTGCAGATGATGCAGTCATCTTTGCGGAGACTTTAGACATCCTCTTGGGGGCCCTCGAGGTGCTGAATGAGGAGTCGGAGCCGTTGGGATTACGGGTTTCTTGGGTCAAAACTAAGATCCAGGCTTTCGGTGACATCTTGGATGCTGCTGTCCTGTCTGTGTCTGTTTGTGGTGAGGATGTTGAGGTCGTGGAGAGATTCACTTACCTTGGCAGTGATATTCATGTCTCTTCTGGCTGCGAGTCAGAGGTCAATAGACGTCTGGGTCGGGCCTGGGGAGTCATGGATTCACTGGATCATGGGGTGTGGCGCTGCCGGTACTTGTGCGGGAGGACGAAAGTCCGAGTCTTCAGGTCCTTGGTACTTCCAGTCTTGCTCTATGGGTGCGAGACTTGGAATCTGACCAAGGATCTGAGATGGAGACTTAATTCCTTTGGTACCAGGTCTCTTCGGAGAATCCTTGGCTATCGCTGGTCGGATTTTGTGTCCAACGAGCGGTTGCTGAGAGAGACTCGGATGAGATTTGTTACCTGCATAGTCCGTGAGCGTCAGTTGCGGCTGTATGGACATGTGGCTCGTTTTCCTGACTCTGATCCTGCTCACCAGATTCTCTCAGCGAGGGAGTCTCATGAGTGGAGGAGGCCAGTGGGCCGACCACGTGCCTCATGGTTGCAACAGGTTGACCATCATTTCAAGGAGATGGGGATGGGCCTGGCATCTGCCTGGGGGATGGCCAGACGGAGGCCCCTGGAGTACCGGCGGAAAGTGGACGCAGCGACGCGCTGTTCTGGCACATGCTCCCATACCTGACCTGACCTGATGGTTGTGGGATTGGGATGGTTTTTGGATGGTTGTGGGTTTGGGATTGTTTTGGGATTGGGATGGTTTTGGGATTGTTTTTGGATGGTTATGGGATTGGGATGGTTTCGGATTGGGATAGTTTTGGGATGGTTGTGGGATTGGGATGATTTTGGGATTGGGATGGTTTTGGGATGGTTGTGGGATTGGGATTGGGATGGTTGTGGGAAAGTTGTGGGATTGGGATGGCTTTGGGATGGTTGTGGGATTGGGATGGTTGTGGGAAGGTTGTGGGATTGAGATGGTTGTGGGATTGGGATGGTTGTTGGATTGGGATGTTTTTGGTATTGGGATGGTTGTGGGATTGGGTGGTTTTGGGAGGGTTTTGGGATTGGGATGGTTTTGGGATGGTTGTGGGATTGGGATGGTTGTGGGATTGGGATGGTTTTGGGATTGGGATGGTTTTGGGATTGGGATGGTTTTAGGATGGTTGTGGGATTGGGATGGTTTGTGGATGGTTGCGGGTTTGGGATTGCGATGGTTTTGGGATGGTTTTGGTATTGGGATGGTTGTGGGATTGGGTGGTTTTGGGATGGTTGTGGGAGTGGGATGGTTTTGGGATGGTTGTGGGATTGGGATGGTTTTGGGATTGTTTTTGGATGGTTGTGGAATTGGGATTGTTTTGGGATTGGGATGGTTTGGGGATGGTTGTGGGATTGGGATGGTTTTGGGATGGTTGTGGGATTGGGATGGTTGTGGGATTGGGATGGTTGTGGGATTGGGATGGTTGTGAGATTGGGATGGTTGTGAGATTGGGATGGTTGAGGGATTGGGATGGTTGAGGGATTGGGATGGTTGTGGGAAGGTTGTGGGATTGGGATGGTTTTGGGATGGTTGTGGGATTGGGATGGTTGTGGGATTGGGATGTTTTGGGATGGTTTTGGTATTGGGATGGTTGTGGGATTGGGTGGTTTTGGGAGGGTTTTGGGATTGGGATGGTTTTGGGATGGTTGTGGGATTGGGATGGTTGTGGGATGGTTTTGGGATTGGGATGGTTGTGGGATTGGGATGGTTTTGGGATTGGGATGGTTGTGGGATTGGGATGGTTTGTGGATGGTTGCTGGTTTGGGATTGGGATGGTTTTGGGATGGTTGTGGGATTGGGATGGTTTTGGGATGGTTGTGGGATTGGGATGGTTTTGGGATGGTTATGGGATTGGGATGGTTTTGGGATTGTTTTTGGATGGTTGTGGAACTGGGATTGTTTTGGGATTGGGATGGTTTGGGGATGGTTGTGGGATTGGGATGGTTTTGGGATGGTTTTGGGATTGGGATGTTGTGGGATTGAGATGGTTTTGGGATTGGGATGGTTGTGAGATTGGGATGGTTGTGAGATTGGGATGGTTGTGAGATTGGGATGGTTGAGGGATTGGGATGGTTGTGGGAAAGTTGTGGGATTGGGATGGTTTTGGGATGGTTGTGGGATTGGGATGGTTTTGGGATGGTTGTGGGATTCGGATAGTTTTGGGATGGTTGTGGGATTGGGATGATTTGGGGATTGGGATGGTTTTGGGATTGGGATGGTTGTGGGATTGGGATGGTTGTGGGATTGGGATGGTTGTCGGAAGGTTGTGGGATTGGGATGGTTGTGGGAAGGTTGTGGGATTTAGATGGTTGTGGGATTGGGACGGTTTTGGGATGGTTGTGGGATTGGGATGGTTTTGGGATTGGGATGGTTTTGGGATTGTTTTTGGATGGTTGTGGAACTGGGATTGTTTTGGGATTGGGATGGTTGTGGGATTGGGATGGTTTTGGGATGGTTGTGGGATTGGGATGGTTTTGGGATTGGGATGGTTTTGGGATGGTTGTGGGATTGGGATGGTTGTGAGATTGGGATGGTTGTGAGATTGGGATGGTTGTGGGATTGGGATGGTTGAGGGAAGGTTGTGGGATTGGGATGGTTGTGGGAAGGTTGTGGGATTGGAATGGTTGTGGGATTGGGATGGTTGTGGGATTGGGATGGTTGTGGGATTGGGATGGTTGAGGGATTGGGATGGTTGTGGGAAGGTTGTGGGATTGGGATGGTTTTGGGATGGTTGTGGGATTGGGATGGTTGTGGGATTGGGATGATTTGGGGATTGGGATGGTTTTGGGATGGTTGTGAGATTGGGATTGGGATGGTTTTGGGATTGGGATGGTTGTGGGATTGGGATGGTTGTGGGAATGTTGTGGGATTGGGATGGTTGTGGGAAGGTTGTGGGATTGGGATGGTTGTGGGATTGGGATGGTTTTGGGATGGTTGTGGGATTGGGATGGTTTTGGGATTGGGATGGTTTTGGGATTGTTTTTGGATGGTTGTGGAATTGGGATTGTTTTGGGATTGGGATGGTTTGGGGATGGTTGTGGGATTGGGATGGTCTTGGGATGGCTGTGGGATTGGGATGGTTTTGGGATGGTTGTGGGATTGGGATGGTTGTGTTTTGGGATGGTTGTGGGATTGGGATGGTTTTGCGATTGGGATGGTTGTGGGATTGGGATGGTTTGGGGATGGTTGTGGGATTGGGATGATTTTGGGAAGGTTGTGGGATTGGGATGGTTGTGGGATTGGGATGGTTGTGGGATTGGGATGGTTGTGGGATTGGGATGGTTGAGGGATTGGGATGGTTGTGGGAAGGTTGTGGGATTGGGATGGTTTTGGGATGGTTGTGGGATTGGGATGGTTTTGGGATGGTTGTGGGATTGGGATAGTTTTGGGATGGTTGTGGGATTGGGATGATTTGGGGATTGGGATGGTTTTGGGATGGTTGTGAGATTGGGAGTGGGATGGTTTTGGGATTGGGATGGTTTTGGGATGGTTGTGGGATTGGGATGATTTGGGGATTGGGATGGTTTTGGGATGGTTGTGAGATTGGGATTGGGATGGTTTTGGGATTGGGATGGTTGTGGGATTGGGATGGTTTTGGGATTGGGATGGTTGTGGGAAGGTTGTGGGATTGGGATGGTTGTGGGAAGGTTGTGGGATTAGGAGGGTTGTGGGAAGGTTGTGGGATTGGGGTGGTTTTGGGATTGGGATGGTTGTGGGAAGGTTGTGGGATTGGGAGGGTTGTGGGAAGGTTGTGGGATTAGGATGGTTGTGGGAAGGTTGTGGGATTGGGATGGTTGTGGGATTGGGATGGTTTTGGGATGGTTGTGGGATTGGGATGGTTTTGGGATTGGGATGGTTTTGGGATGGTTGTGGAATTGGGATTGTTTTGGGATTGGGATGGTTGTGAGATTGGGATGGTTGTGAGATTGGGATGGTTGTGAGATTGGGATGGTTGTGAGATTGGGATGGTTGTGGGATTGGGATGGTTGAGGGAAGGTTGTGGGATTGGGATGGTTGTGGGAAGGTTGTGGGATTGGGATGGTTTTGGGATTGGGATGGTCTTGGGATGGTTTTGGGATTGGGATGGTTTTGGGATGGTTGTGGGATTGGGATGGTTGTGGGATTGGGATGGTTGAGGGAAGGTTGTGGGATTGGGATGGTTGTGGGATTGGGATGGTTTTGGGATGGTTGTGGGATTGGGATGGCTTTGGGCTGGTTGTGCGATTGGGAGGGTGTTGGGATGGGTGTGGGATTGGGATAGTTTTGGGATGGTTGTGGGATGGTTGTGGGATTGGGATGATTTGGGGATTGGGATGGTTTTGGGATGGTTGTGAGATTGGGATTGGGATGGTTTTGGGATTGGGATGGTTGAGGGATTGGGATGGTTGAGGGATTGGGATGGTTGTGGGAAGGTTGTGGGATTGGGATGGTTTTGGGATGGTTGTGGGATTGGGATGGTTTTGGGATGGTTGTGGGATTGGGATGATTTGGGGATTGGGATGGTTTTGGGATTGTTTTTGGATGGTTGTGGAATTGGGAATGTTTTGGGATTGGGATGGTTTGGGGATGGTTGTGGGATTGGGATGGTTTTGGGATGGTTGTGGGCTTGGGATGGTTTTGGGATGGTTTTGGGATTGGGATGGTTTTGGGATGGTTGTGGGAAGGTTGTGGGATTGGGATGGTTTTGGGATTGGGATGGTTGTGGGATTGGGATGGTTGTGGGATTGGGATGGTTGTGGGATTGGGATGGTTGAGGGATTGGGATGGTTGTGAGATTGGGATTGGGATGGTTTTGGGATGGTTGTGGGATTGGGATGGTAGTTATTCTACCATTCTACTGTGGGATGGATGGTATTTCTCCTGTTACAAAATAACCACTTCCTGTCTCAAAATAACCACTTCCTGTTTCAAAATAACCACTTCCTGTTTCCTTCCTGTTTTCAAAAAAAATAACCACTTCCTGTCACAAAATAACCACTTCCTGTCAAAAAACATTTTTTAAATCACTTCCTGTCACAAAAAAAAAAATCACTTCCCAATCCCAAAACCATCCCAATCCCACAACCTTCCCACAACCATCCCAATCCCACAACCTTCCCACAACCATCCCAATCCCACAAAGGAGAAAAAAAGGAGAACAAAGGAACTGTGCAAGTTACAATTATCCCTGGACACGTTACAAAAAGAGTGCTTCAAGCCGGTAGGCGACATTGGTGGTCGCTATATAATTGCATTAGTCATAGTTTTTGACGGATCGGGCTGAAAATTTTTGACAAATAGGTTGATTATAGTGCGCATAAAAGCGCAGAAGCTGATCTTTGATTTTCGGGGGGAAATTTTTTTTCGGATTTTTTCAAAAATTTCAAAGTCCTGTTGCAAGGCAACGGTGGCGTTCATAGCAACGGTGCTCAAAAGTATACAACTAGATCCTGGTATGAACCTACCAGTCAAGTTTTATCAAAATTGGTTGACTCCTCTGGCCTCCAGAGCAGCTGTCCATTACATACAAACAAACATACAAGCCGGTTGGCGACATGGGTTGTCGCGACATAATTGCATACTCGTCATTCATTTTTTGACGGATCAGGTGAAATTTTTTGACAAAGAGGTTGATTATAGTGCGCATAAAAGCCTGGAAGCCGATTTTTGATTTTCGAAAAAATTAATTTTTTGGGATTTTTCAAAAATTTCAAAGTCCCGTTGCTAGGCAACAGTGGTGTCCATAGCAGCGGTGTTCAAAAGCATCGAACTAGATCCTGGTATGAACCTACCTGTCAAGTTTCATCAAAATCGGTTGACTCCTCTGGCCTCCAGAGCTGTCCATCACATACAAACAAAACAAACAAACATACAGAGAGACGGAAAAAGTGAAAATAAGGGTACTCTCGCGACCACCCAATAAGGGTACTCTCGCGACCACCCAACAAACATCGACAGACGGAAAAACTGAGAATAAGGGTAGTCTAGCAGCGACCACCCAATAACGGTAGTCTTGCGACCACCCAAAAATTAATGGAAATTGGGGATTCGAAAACAACTGAGGAAAGAGAGGAAGGACAAGGAACTAAAGAGCCATGTGTTCCTGGCGGTGGCTAATCGGGGTGGTACGGCATGCAACGTAATGTACACGTAATTAGGAATTAACTATTTGATAGTTAACCCCTTGTTAGCCCTTTTGGGCGATCTCTGGGCTCCATCACGATATTATCGTCACCGAAAGGGCTCCTCGTGTCAGGAAATCACCGCGGGGCCCACAGCCAACTCACCCCGGAATCGTACTGCTTGTGTTCATCCACGGTGGGGACGTCATCGTCACACTGGGGGAGGTGACCGTCGGGGTACTTCAACATGAAATCCCTCAATGAACGAGGACGTTCCCCTCCATTGAGAAAAGGTTCTGAAACAAACAAACAAAAGCAATATTCGGGTCACAACTTCCCAGCACAAACACAAGATGACAGCCCTTCAGGTGAGAGCAGATTTTATCAACAATCCAATCAGTGGACCACCAGGTGGACCTGCTCTGGAGGGTCGTACCCGCATGTGGGACCGAGTCGAACATGGACTCAAACATCCTCATGAAGTCATCCATGGCCCGGAAAGGATCGTGCGGGTTTGGGAAGGCCTCGCCGTGATGGTTTCCAAAAGGTAGGCCGCAGTCATCACCATCGTCATAGTCATCCTCGTCGTCATAGCAACCCCAAAGGCTACCAGATGGAGGGCTTTCACGAGCAGAGGGAGAGATAAAATAATAAAGGGGGGTTTAGAAGGACGGCACGTGTGCAGGGGGGGGGGGACATCCAATCTTCAAGCAAAGCGGTTTTTTTTGTTTTATAGACCGAGGATAACCGAGAACGCGACGTTGGAGACGTCGAGCGATCTGAAGTAAAACGTGAAAAGATCCTTCAGAGAATGTATCATTCAAACAGGCGATTCGCTTACTCGTCTGTTCGTGGTCTCTCAGTCCGATGGACTCCAAAACCAAAGAGGCCGCGGATCACGTCCTTCAGATCCATGTGCTGTGTGTGTGTGTGCCGTGTCTGCGCCGTGCTCTCTGAACGACGTGCTTCTGCTGCGAACTGATAAACTCCAGCAGGCGGGTGGCGGCTCGGAAGGCGAGGAGGCCTCGTGCGGAAAAAAAAAAACTTCCTCCGAATAGATCGGTTTATTTACCTTTACAAATACACCTCTTTATACAATGCCGTCTGTGCGGGGCTTGGGGGACTCTGGGTGTTCCTTTTTCACAGCGGAAGGGGGGACGGGGATCAGTTGGCTCGGCCTATCGGATAGATTGTGCCGGTTGAGCCGTGAACACCCTCGACTCCACAAATCGGTATTAAAATTAATGAAACGGCTCGGGGCAAAGTATATAGGGTCTACCCGAACTTGATGGCTCTCTTTCCTTGCGACATGTTTAAGTGCGTGGCATATCTAGAGGCTCGCAGCTCTGAAAATGCCATTTAAAGAAGAAGAAGAAGTAGAAGATTAAGACGAAGAAGAAGTTTTCTGCCGAGTATGAAATAGTTGTTTTCGTTATCGAAGGCAAAAGGGTGTTTCCATTGATAAATAGAGGGCGTCGTTTCATTATCGAAGTATTTTTTTTTGTCGCGTCATCGATATTGATCGCAGGGACAGAGATCGTCGCTGAAGCCTCGAGTTGGCCAATGGTGACATTGGAATCGAGCAGGCCGCCATCTTACTCCACCAAAGTTTTCCACAGGGACAACATTACAAAACAACACCACGAACGCAGGAATGTAAACATCGGTGAAAATGGGCCTAAATATTACACACGGCATGCGAATAACGACGTTTCACGATGTTGTTTGACCATGACGCTTGTTTCTAGATAACGGTCGAAGCGATGGCGGCTTCAACAGGAGGTGTAAGATGGCGTCAGCGGAACTTCCGGTTCTGTTTTTTTTCCGCCACAATTGCAAAGCGCTCAGCGATTTGACTGTTTTTCGTCAATTGCCAGCGTTTTCATAATTGTCTAAGTTTATCTTCGCAGTTTTTCTTTAGAAAAGTCTTTATTTTGTGTTACGCAACTGACGAGTGATATTATGGCGGTGTGGCAGGCGGTTAACGTCCAGGCGAAGTGGTGGTGTAATACAGTTTTTAAAGGGTAAATATACTAATATTGCTTCAATGCAAATTCAATTTACTCCTTTGATGTACAGGTACTATTTTGTGTAAAAAATGGTTTACTGTCTGAGATTAAAAAGCAGAGGCACAAGAATACCCAGCTTGCATTGCGATTGGGCCTGGCACGAAGGTGTCAGTTTGGAATGGTTTTTTCGGGGTTGCTCTCGAATAGCTCGGTGCGGTTTTAATTTAAATTAAACCAGATTTGTGTGTCATTTTTGGAGTGCTGCTTTGAGGGAATTTCAAGGGATTGCAAACAATTCAAGGCGATTTGTTAAGATAGAAGCTTCGTTCCTAAGTCTTGTATTTCCTGTGCCGTTTGAAGTCGATTAGTACAGTATTCTGTGGAACCGTTTAACATTTACCTGGACGCTATTTTACCGGTAAAGCAATTCGGCCATCCTTTCCGACGCACGAAATGAAAGCTTCATCACTTGTACCTTGTCCGGTCCTCGTGGTGAAATGGATAGGTAATCGTATCGTTTTACCGGTAAAATAGCGTTACTCCATATTAACGGTTAAATAAACCCTTTGTGTGATGAATCCTTGTCCAGTCCTCGTGGTGAAGTCATGGATAGGCAATCGTATCGCTTTACCGGTAAAATAGCGTGGCTCAATATTAACGGTTAAATAATCCCTTTGTGTGATGAATCTTTGTCCAGTCCTCGTGAAGTCCATGGATAGGCAATCTCATCACTTTACCGGTAAAATAGCGTTACTCGTATAAACGGTTTAATAAACCCTTTGTGTGATGAATCCCTGTCGGTACTCGGGGTGGTCGTGGATAGGTGACTGTATCGCTTTACCGGTAAAATAGCGTTACTCAATATTAATGGTTAAATAATCCCTTTGTGTGATGAATCCTTGTCCAGTCCTCGTGAAGTCCATGGATAGGCAATCTCATCACTTTACCGGTAAAATAGCGTAACTCAATATTGACGGTTAAATAAACGCTTTGTGTGATGAATCCTTGTCCGGTCCTCGTGGTGAAGTCATGGATAGGTAATCGTATCGCTTTTACCGGTAAAATAGCGTTACTCAATATTAACAGATAAATAAACCCTTTGTGTAATGAATCCTTGTCCAGTCCTCGTGGTGAAGTCATGGATAGGTAATCGTATCGCTTTACCGGTAAAATAGCGTTACTCAATATTAACGGTTAAATAAACCATTTTTGTGATGAATCCTTGTCGGTACTTGGGGTTGTGTGAATCTTGTATTTGATGATGCTCAATGACTGTGACCCCCACTCCCTTGAATACAATATGAATGGTTCGACGGTTCACCTTTTGATGTACCTGTTCCAGCCTCCAGGGAGAGATTTGGATCGTGCTTGCACAAACGGTCCAACATGAGTCTTCGGAAGCAAACTCCAAGTGATTTTTTAAAACAGATCATCGGAAGGCCAGTGGTGGTGAAACTCAACTCCGGTGTCGATTACCGAGGTGATGAATGAATTGATGAACGATTATCATTTCCGATGAGGAGGGGGTGACACCTTTTCAGTCATGTTCAGTGATTATCAAGGTGCCCCTCCATCCCCATCCCCGAGCTCCTTCATCCATTTATTGCCCTCGTCCAATACATATATGTACGGTCTACAGCGAGATGATAGAAGTAAATAGACACCTTAAATTTCTTCATTTCATCTGGATAACGCAGGTTTACTCAGTGATTTGTACTAATATTCTACTATTTCTTTGTAAAAACAAGTTCCTGGGTTTTGTATGACAATTAACTATGCCTCGAACCCAGGGAGCACGGAAACTTTCCGATTTTCTAAAAGGATGATTTGTTGGCCAATCGGAAGGTGGCGTCGACCAACATCAGATAGCTGAGAACCTTGGCATTCCGCTTTCTACGGTCAATCGGGTGATTGTGCAATTCACCAGTGAAGGCAAGGAATCCACAGCTTCCTGTTCTGGTCGATCTGGGCCCTCAGAAAGGTGTCTGAGCTGTGAAACGGTCCATTGAGAACTCCCCGTTGCAAGGCAGGAGATGTTGCAGAGGAGGTCCATGTTGGCTGAAGAACTGCCATGCGGTACCTTCTTCAACTGGGCTACTATGGGAGAGCAGTGAGGAGAAAACCTCTCCTTTGACCAGCCAACATTCAAAGGAGAAAGAAGAGGGCTGACGAGATGGCCAACAGACCCTTGAAGTTTTGGAAAACTAATTTTTTCAGATGAGTCCCAATTTGCTCAATTTTCTGACAGTGGAAAATTTTCAATTTTCTGAACTCTCTGGAAAATCCTCTATTTCTCTTTGCCGACGACTCCACCCTCTGCCGTACCATCTGTCATCCCTCAGACCGGCAAGCAGCAGCTTCTTCACTCACTGCAGATCTGGATAAAATCACAAACTGGTCCAACACGTGGAACATGTCTTTCAATCCAGACAAATCTCACACTCTCACTATGTCTCTTCGAAAGGACCGTTTACAAAACCCCCCCATCCACTTTCTCAACAATCCTCTGGAAGAAGTCTTTTCTTTCAAGCTTCTAGGTCTCACTATCTGCCATGACCTTTCCTGGGAAAGTCACATTTCCAACCTCGCCTCAAAAGCCAGTCGCCGACTGGGAATCCTCCGTCGTGCTAAGTCCTTCCTCGGCCCTCTTGAGCTCCTGACCACTTACAAAGCTTTTGTCCGTAGCCTGATGGAGTACTGCTCTCCCCTCTGGGCTGGTGCTCCTGCCTCCCACCTTTCTCGGCTTCACGCTGTCGAAACCAGGGCATTTAAGATCATCGGCATCTCCCGCAATGAAGCTGAGTCTTTGGGCCTCTCACTCAATCACCGCAGGTTGGTCGGTGGTCTTTCTGTCTTCTACCGACTCCTCTCCAGCCTTGCCCCCCCTGCTCTCTCTGCGATTTGTCCCCACCACATTTCCACAGGGCGCTCAAGGTCCGCCAACAACCCCCTTCTGGTAAAACTACCAAAATCACGAATCACTGCTCATCTTCACTCTTTCATTCCTCTTTTTTCCCACCTTTGGAATAAACTTCCTCACTCTATTCTTTCCCATTCTTCCCTCCAGGCTTTCAAAACAGCTGTTCACCAACACCTCTTATCTTCCCCCATCCAAATCCTCGATCTTTTCTACCCCCGAGTGGACGTGTCTGGGTCTGGAGACTTCCTCGTCAAGAGTTCTCTTTGAACCGATTGCAGCCAATTGTCAAACACAGTGGTTCTTCAGTGATGTTATGGGGAGCAATGTGGAGCACTGGTTGGTCAGAGCTTGTGGAGTGTGTTGGCAACATCAACTCTACATTTCTATCCTCGAGGATGGACGTCTCCCTGTCTTCTCCACTGGTCAGATGGTCAAAAACAACTGTTCATGGAAGATGGAGCTCCATACCACACTGCAAGAAAGACCAAAGACTGGCAGGACAGAAATGGGATCAAGCCAAGAGCCAAGTCGGTCTCTTGAGATGAAACCCATTGAACACCTCTGGGCCATATTGGATCGATCTGTGCGGAAAAAGTCCAGGAAACCAACATCACGGGCAGAATTGCTAAACTTTTTGCATGAAGCCTGAAGAGAAATCCCACAAGAGAAAATTTCAGAACTCGCTAGTTCTCTCTGCCTGAAAGGGTAAAAGCATTGAAATTTGCAAATGGCAAGTCTACCAACTACTAGTGTATGTATTAAAATGGATCAAATATGCTTCAAATGTTCAATAAATAAATTCGTTTAAATCATGGTGTCTATTTACTTCTGTCATGTGTACAATGAGTATAATGGATATACAGTGTATAACATGGGTATCCTGGATAATGGATATGCAGTGTACAAGACAGATATACCAGATATACAGTGTACAACACATGGATAATGGACATACAGTGTACAATACATAGATATACACTATACAATACAGAGATATACTGGTATGGATACAAGCCGGTAGGCGACATGGGTGGTCGCGACATAATTGCATACCAGTCATACAGTTTTTGACGGATCGGGCTGAATTTTTGACAAAGAGGTTGATTATAGTGCGCATAAAAGCGCGGAAGCCAATTTTTGATTTTCGGGGAAAAAAAAATTTCAGATTTTTTTTTTTTCATTCCAAAGTCCCATTGCTTGGCAATGGTGGCATCCATAGCAACGGTGCTCAAAAGCATAGAACTCGATCCTGGTATCCAGAGGACAGTGTACAATACATGGATGTATTGGATAATGGATATACAGTGTACCATACATGGATATACTTTACTGGATAATGGATATACAGTGTACAATACATGGGTATAATGGATATACAGTGTACAATACATTGGTATACTGGATATACACTGTATAATGCATAGATATAGTGTACAATACATGGATGTACTGGATAATGGATATACAGTGTACCATACATGGGTATACTTTACTGGATAATGGATATACAGTGTACAATACATGGGTATAATGGATATACAGTGTACAATACATGGGTATACTGGATATACACTGTATAATGCATAGATATAGTGTACAATACATGGATGTACTGGATAATGGATATACAGTGTACCATACATGGATATACTTTACTGGATAATGGATATACAGTGTACCATACATGGATATACTTTACTGGATAATGGATATACAATGTACAATACATGGGTATAATGGATATACAGTGTACAATACATGGGTATACTGGATATACTGTATAATGCATAGATATAGTGTACAATACATGGATGTACTGGATAATGGATATACAGTGTACCATACATGGATATACTTTACTGGATAATGGATATACAGTGTACAATACATGGGTATAATGGATATAGTGTACAATACATGGGTATACTGGATATACACTGTATAATGCATAGATATACAGTGTACAATACATGGATGTACTGGATAATGGATATACAGTGTACCATACATGGATATACTTTACTGGATAATGGATATACAGTGTACAATACATGGGTATAATGGATATACAGTGTACAATACATGGGTATACTGGATATACACTGTATAATGCATAGATATACAGTGTACAATACATGGATGTACTGGATAATGGATATACAGTGTACCATACATGGATATACTTTATTGGATAATGGATATACAGTGTACAATACATGGATGTACTGGATAATGGATATACAGTGTACCATACATGGATATACTTTACTGGATAATGGATATACAGTGTACAATACATGGGTATAATGGATATACAGTGTACAATACATGGGTATACTGGATATACACTGTATAATGCATAGATATACAGTGTACAATACATGGATGTACTGGATAATGGATATACAGTGTACCATACATGGATATACTTTATTGGATAATGGATATACAGTGTACAATACATGGATGTACTGGATAATGGATATACAGTGTACCATACATGGATATACTTTACTGGATAATGGATATACAGTGTACAATACATGGATGTACTGGATAATGGATATACAGTGTACCATACATGGATATACTTTACTGGATAATGGATATACAGTGTACAATACATGGATATACAGTACTGGATAATGGATATAGTGTACAATACATGGGTATTGAAATGAGGACGAGAGAAGAACCTTCAGAGTTTAGGCTTTATTCCATTTGATTGAAGCCGCTTCTACGGGCACACCAGGAAATACAGACGCAGCATGGAGTACATAAGCAGTAAGGTACACACGCGCAACTAATCACCGCAAAATAAATTAGTATTATATATCAATCAGTATTCTCACCATTCAATGAGCACCAAGTGAGCCGCCGACATAAAACGACAATGCCCTAGGGACAATCCGCGCGGTCGAGCCGAACCTCAGCTTTATCTCTTCTGTGCTCGAGCCGGGCAACATGTGATCTCACGTCACGACCTTCAATTCACCACATTTTCCCCGTCTTTAAAATGTAACTAGAGGCCCAGCTAACGCACCATGATTACTTCAGTGCTACAGGAGTATACATTTCAAGCAATGCAAACTATCTAAACTACAGAAGCATCCATGCCAAGCAGTGAGGGTTATTGTGAGTTGTAGGAGCATGGTAATGAGCATCGATATATTATGTAACGAGCATATAGGAGCATGAGCATCGAGGATGCCGATAATCCCCTTTACAGATTGAGTCGGTGAGGGGGTATTATTCGTCGGCCTCTCCGGGAGTAGATGGCGGTTTCACTTGAGGGAGGCTTCCGATCCTCTTGGTGAGCCTCGACTCGTGCCGGAGATGACTCCCCGATCGCTCCCGGGTGGAACGCGGTAGCTCCATCGTCACCCTTCTCGGGTGGAGTCCCTGGGGGGGGGACACCTGGGGAGGGGATGTCAGAGGGAGGTGTGCCAGATGGTGGTGTACCTGTGGGAGGAGTTCCTGAGGGAGCCAAATGACGAACCGACACAGTGGTCTCCCTGCCATCCGGGAGCCTGACATGAGCATATTCTGGATTAGTATCGATGAGTTCGACCTCTTCCACCATGGGTTCATACTTGCTTTGTCGTACCAGGCGTTTCATGAACACTGTTCCGGGATGGGTTAGCCAGTTGGGCACCGATTGGCCGTCAACATAACGTCGTTGGTGAGTAAACATTTGTTCGTGAGGAGTTGCATTGGTGGACGTGCAGAGCAAAGAGCATATGGAATTCAGAGCGTCGGGTAGGGTAACCTCCCACCGCTCGGGCCCCAGTCCTCTCGATTTCAGCGCCAGAGTTACGGCTTTCCAAATAACTCCATTATATCGTTCCACCTGACCATTACCCTGTGGGTTGTAACCCGTCGTTCGACTAGTTGCGATGCCGTGCTCTAATAGGAATTGTTTTAGCCCGGCCGACATGAAACACGGCCCTCTGTCTGAATGTATGTACGAAGGTTTCCCAAACATAGCGAAGACGTCAGACAGACATCTCACGACAGTGCCCGAGGTCATATCCGAGCACGGAAACGCGAAAGGGAACCTTGAATACTCATCAACAACAGTGAATATGTATCTGTTGTCTGTCTCGGTCGGCAGGGGCCCTTTGAAGTCAATGTTTAGTCTCTCGAAGGGAGAAGTGGCCTTGATCAGTCTGCCAGAAGCCGCACCATAGAATCTGGGTTTTAGTTCAGCGCAAACAGGGCATGAAGCATTCATTTGTTTAATATCTTCAATAGAATAGGGCAGGTTCTGTCTGCGTACGTAATGTGCCATTCTGGTTACCCCCGGGTGGCACAGAGACACATGGAGGTCTTGCAAAGTCCGACTGATTGCCGCCGAGCAGTAGACCCGCGAGAAGGTGTCTGCAGCAGGGTTTTCCCTCCCGGGCCGGTAAACAATGTCGTAACAATAGCAGGCTAGGTCTATCCGCCATCTCATAATTTTTTCATTCTTAATTTTCCCGTTATTTTTCCCATCAAACATGAATGCCACGGATCGTTGGTCCGTAACGAGCGTGAAGTGGTTTCCCAGTAAATAATGTCTCCATTTACGCAGCGCTTCGACGATGGCGTACGCCTCCTTCTCTATTGCCGAGTGTCTCTGCTCGCTTCCAGAGAGAGTTCTCGAGAAGAACGCGACGGGTCGCCCAGACTGATTAAGCGTAGCAGCTCTCGCGTGATCTGAAGCATCTGTCTCCACCACGAAGGGCACCGAGCTATCGATCGATAATACCACGGAATTACTGATATCGTCTTTGAGTTTGTGGAAAGCTGTTACAACAGCGGCATCTGGTGGAAAGTTTTTGCAATGCACTAGGGGATGTATTTTCTCGGAGTATTGCGAAATCCATCTCGCATAGTAAGCGAACATGCCGATCACCCGGCGCATTGTCTGCAGGTCCTGAGGTGGGGGTAGCTCACGAAGTGGGCGCAATCGCTCAGGATCAGGCTGAATTGTGCCGTCGGCTATCGTGTAGCCGAGAAGGTCAATTGACCTTGCCGAGAATACGCATTCTCGTAGTTGAGAGTCAGATTATATTTTCTAGCAATGCTCAAGAATCTGTCCAGATTCATGTCATGTTCCCCTTGATCCCTACCGCACACTGTGACATTGTCCACGTAAACAAAAGTGTCTTTGAGGTTTTCATCTGAGATGATGTCGTCCATAACCCGTTGGAAGCAAGCTACTCCATTCGTGACACCGAATGGAATTCTCCTGAATTGGAAGAGGCGCCTACCTGCCTGGAATGCGGTGTAAGGTTTGTCTTCCTCTCGGATGGGAATTTGATGATAGGCGCTTCGCAAGTCGATGGTGCTGAATATCTTGTAATTGGCCACGCGTTCGACCATCTCGTCTATGCGCGGCAGGGGGTAGGCGTCGAGTTGGGTGAAGCGATTGACCGTTTGGGAATAATCGACAACCATTCGTTTCTTATGGTTCTGACTGCTGGTCACCAACACCTGTGTGCGCCATGGCGAATCGCTCGGTTCTATAATTCCTTCTTCCAGTAATCGCTTGGTTTCTGAAGTGATGAAATTCATGTCAGCAGTGGTATATCGCCGCGATTTGATCGCTATCGGTTTGCAGACCGGCGACAGGTTAGCGAACAGCTGGGGGGACGTTACCTCTGCGGTAGTCAAGGCATTTAAAATTAGACGAGGTTTGCTTCCTTCAAAGGGTATTTCGACGCTCGTGTGCTGCTTGAGGACATTATGACCCAGGATTACGTCTGCGCACAAATCACGAAGCACCAGTACCCTTACATCCCGATGCATGTACCCTTTTACGTCCAATTCGACATTGCAGTACCCTCGTACGCGGGACTGTAGTGATGTGGCGGCCATGCATACCGTATTGTCTGTCGGGTGGATTTTCCATTTCCTGCCCTTCACTAGCGAGCTGTTGATGAAACTTTCAGAGCTACCGGTATCAATCAGTGCCTCAGCCATATGCCCGTTAATTCGTACGTTGATGATAGCCTTGTATAGATTTCCCGGGGAGGCTGCAGTTAGTTTATTTTGCGAGTAGAGAGCCGCAGAAGTGGGTTTATTTCTCCTTAGAGTAGATTTACATACCCTGGCATAATGCCCTTTCTTGTCACAATTCATGCATGTGGCATCTCTGGCGGGGCATTTATGACGGAGGTGTCTTTTGTACCCACAAAAGAAGCATTTACCAACCGGAGCAGTTGCTGAGGAGTTTGACGTGGCCTGTGTATCCGGCTCCTCGGGTGTTTCTCCATCCCCTGTGTCTGGCTGTGTCTGTGCCAGTGGGGTTCCTTGAGTTCCCACCGTAGCCGCGTTCATAAGCAGCATCGGTGTCCCAAATGACTCAGATTGCTGCTGAGCCGTATCCATCGCTCGAGCCTGGTCGACTACCTTTTCAAGAGTGGGTTGCGCTTTCTCTAGTAAGCGTTGCCGTATGTGGGCTGATCTAAGTCCTTGGATAAATGCCTCCCGGGTCGCTTCCTTTCGGTGTTCCTCGGCGCTTACGGCCCGGAAGCTGCAGTCTTTTCCCAGCTGATTCAGAGCTTGCAGGAACTGATCGATTGTCTCCCCGGCTGCTTGCTTGCGTGTGTTGAGAAGATGTCGTATGTATACCTCGTTCTTGCGCTTCACGTAGAGCGCCTGCAGCACGTCGATCGCTGCTTCGTAAGTGTCGCACTCCGAGAAGAGCCTGTATACGCCGGGCGAGACATGATTCACGAGGGCGGCCAATTCGTCAGCTCCCTCTTCGATGATGGTCAGATAGTGTGAGAAGGAACGGAACCAATGCGACCATTTCATTTCTGAGTCAGTCGCGTTTGGGTCTGCGTCGAACCTCTCTGGTTTGTAGATCTTGTCCATCGTTGGTTGAGAGAGCCGAGAAAACCAAATGGAATAAATTGAAATGAGGACGAGAGAAGAACCTTCAGAGTTTAGGCTTTATTCCATTTGATTGAAGCCGCTTCTACGGGCACACCAGGAAATAGACGCAGCATGGAGTACATAAGCAGTAAGGTATACACGCGCAACTAATCACCGCAAAATAAATCAGTATTATATATCAATCAGTATTCTCACCATTCAATGAGCACCAAGTGAGCCGCCGACATAAAACGACAATGCCCTAGGGACAATCCGCGCGGTCGAGCCGAACCTCAGCTTTATCTCTTCTGTGCTCGAGCCGGGCAACATGTGATCTCACGTCACGACCTTCAATTCACCACAGGTATAATGGATATAGTGTACAATACATGGGTGTACTGGATAATGGATGTACAGTGTACCATACATGGATATACAGTACTGGATAATGGATACAGTGTACAATACATAAATATACAGTACTGGATAATGGATACAGTGTACAATACATAAATATACTGGGTATACAGTGTACAATACATCGATATCCTGGATATACAGTGTACAATACATGGATATACAGTGTACAATACATCAATATCCTGGATATACAGTATACAATACACTGTATAATGCATAGATATACAGTGTACAATACATGTATATACAGTACTGGATAATGGATACACAGTGTACAATACATAGATATCCTGGATATACAGTATACAAAACATGGATATACTGAATATATATATATATATATAGTACAATACATAGATATCCTGGATATAGTGTACCGTACATTAATATACTGGACAATGGATATACTGGACATACAGTGTACAATACATGGATATACTGGACATAGTGTGCAATACATGCGTATATTGGACATAGTGTATAATACATGGGTATACTGGATATACAGTATACAATACATGGGTGTACTGGATATACAATGTACAATGCATGGGTATACTGGACATAGTGTACAATACATGCATATATTGGACATAGTGTACAATACCATGGGTATACTGGATATACAATGTACAATACATGGGTATACTGGACATAGTGTATAATACATGGGTATACTGGATATACAATGTACAATGCATAGATATACATTGGTGTACTGGATAATGTATATACAGTGTACAATACCTAGATATACTGGATATACAGTGTACAATACTTGGATATGCAGTACACAATACATGACCATACTAGCTTGACAGTGTACAATACATGGAGATACTGGATATACGGTGTACAGCACATGAATATACTGTACAATACATAGATGTACCAGATATACAGACTATGACAGATACACTGTAACGAACCATATTGTGTGACAGTTGGATATATTGGATCGACAGTGTGTGATAGTTAGTTCCCAGTTGATGATCCAAACGGGCATTGAATTGGTTGTGGTTCTGATCATCTGTCTTGGTTGTTTGAATTTTTCTCAAATTATAGAACAAGTTCAAGGAATTCTTCATACATTTCTCTCTCTGAGACTTATTTACTGTGCACATACAGTGCAGCAAACATTCCCTGGGATGACGTGAGCCGAGGATTGCTTGTGAAATGGAGGTTTTTTAAACCGTTATGTTTGCTTGTAGGTGTCCTTGCCTGCCTGGATGGTTACATGAACATCGCCTTGGAGCAGACAGAAGAGTACGTGAATGGACAACTGAAAAACAAATATGGAGATGCATTTATCAGAGGAAACAATGGTAATGCCCCACCAGAGAGAGCTATACAGTCAATGTTAATGTTGAGATGCATGTAATCGTCATCCCCCTCCCCCCCCACAACCCCACTTCCCCACGTGCCCTGGGTATGAAACATATGCGCCTTTGTCTCTGGATACAAAGCGTTCTCAATTTTTTGTTGTTCTTTCCAGTCCTTTACATCAGCACACAGAAGAGGAGAGTTTAAAGGAGGCTCTGCATGAAATCGTCGTAAACTTCACCCTCAACACGTGAACCTTTGCTTTTGTGAAAAAAAAAAATATGAAAACACTCAACACTTTATTGAATGTAGAGATGATCAATCGTGCTACTTTGATGAGCTACTTATGATTCCCTCCCCCCAAACCCCTATTTGTTCCGCAATTGTTTTTTTCTACTTGTGTTGGATGTAATGGATCTATTTTTCATGAACTCTAATAAACAGAGTTGTTTTGTGAAGTAAAACATGTATTTGTGAATAGAACGCAAGCAACAGCTTTTCGTTGTCATTCGATCACTCTCTCGTTTCCTTATATATAGTGCTTTACACAACACTGGACTTGCCTTCACACAAAGAAACTTTACAAAACACTGGACTTGCCTCAACACAAAGAGAAACTTTACAAAACACTGGACTTGCCTCAACACAAAGAGAAACTTTATACAACACGACTTTAACAAAGAGATGAGCATTGTGGGTGCTGTTGATGCCATCTTGTAATATCACTTTTCTCTGTGCAGTCAGTGGAATGGTTGGATGGATGCCAACCAATGGGGGTTGTCTTTGCTCTATACTGAGCATCAAACAAGGAAGCAACATTTAACAATTTTTGGTTCACTGCCCTTCTTAGATTGGAACCATTGACCACCCAGATTCATAGCATGGATGCCTTCTTTTTTGTTGTTAAAGTGTACTTCTTCTTTCATCAACAGCCACAATTATTCCCACATTCTTGTGAAGTTTCCCAAGCCAGTGTTTCTGACTCAGATTGTTCCTCATCTATATTGGTGACATCTCCCATGCCCTGGGAAACCCTCTTTTCCTTTTTTCAGATGATTAAAAATTGTCATACAGTCCCCCATCCCTCTGCAAAACAGCCAACAGCTGCACCCCTATTTCTGCTAATAATAAGATTATTCTCTCTATAAGATTCTGGACTCTCTCTATAAGATTCTGTTCTGATAAATGGAACATGTCCTTCAATTCCAAAACATGTCAATGTGTCTATTTTTTAAATTTCATTTTATACATGGTCGAGGAAGAGCTAAAACACAGAACAGACCAGAACACAACATAACAAAGGCAATAGCAGGAGAAAGGGGAAACGCCAATAACAGGGTGGAGGGAGGAAGACGGAGACGGACGAACAAGGGATGCAGGAAATGAGGGTAAGGGGAGAACGTAAGAGGTGGACAAGATGGACACATAAGCAAAATCTTTGGAAGCGTGGGGTGGTTTAGCAGGTGTCAAAAAGATCATGGCTTTGGATGAGGGATGACCTGAGATGGTGGTGAACAGCTGTCTTGAAGACCTGGAGAAAAGAACAAGATCAAAGAGAGAGTGGAAGGTGATTCAATTGGTGGGAAAAGAGGAATAAATCAAAATGAATGGAGGTGAGCAGTGGTTTTTGATTTAGGCAGTTTCACTTGGACACTAGGAAGGGGTTGCTGATGGACCGTACATCTCCTGCAGATAATTTGAGGAGCCAGAACATGGAGAGGGCAGATAGTCAAGACCAGAAACGAGGTGGAAGAAGAGAGAGACCATCGATCTTGCGGCGATTGCAGTGCAACTCAGCTTCATTGCGAGAGATTCCAATGATCTTGAAAGCGTTGGTTTCCACGGCGTCAAGCTAAGCAAGATGTGAGGCAGGGGAGCTCAAGGGGAGAGCAGTCCTCCATCAAGCTCTGAATGAAAGCCTTGGTGGATAGTTGCTCATGTGTGCCAAAGAAGGACTTTGCATGATGTAGGATTCCTGGCCAGTGTCTGGGTTTGGAGGCCAACTTTGAAATATAAAGAGAAAGAGATGAGATATATCAGGATTGACAGACTTCTTGCAAGTGTTTGACCAGTTTGTGATTTTGTCAAAGTCTGAAGAGAGGGAAGAGGCTGCAGCCTGTCTGTCTGAAAGATGATGGATATCACGGCAGAGAGTCGAGTCATCAGCAAAGAGAGAAAGAGTATTTTCTTGTCAGTGAGATCATTGTTGAAAATTTGGAATAGGATGGGGCCTAGAACACTGCCTTGAGATACGCCGGCCTTGACAGGGAGAGAAGAAAGGGTTCCATTGCGAGCCACACGTTGGCTCAGGGTGGACTCAGTCTGTTATGCAAGAGTGGAGTTGGCATTTGATTTTATAGGCAGACAGTTTGGAGAGCAAGGCAGGATGCCAGACTGCATCAAAATCTCGAGTTATGTCCAGGGACACGGCCCTGATATCATGCCTGATATTGAGGGCCTCCACCATTGTTGGGAGAGTTGAAGCAGCATGTCCAAGGTAGAGTGACCAGGTCGGAATCTGAATCGATTATCTGAGATGAGGCTATTGGAGAAAAGGAACGATTTTATGTCAATTGCGGTGATCGATTCCATGACCGTGTTGATTCGAAGTAACCGAATGAGGCTGTAGTTAAGGGGATCCGTTTTTGCACCTTTTTTGTGTAATGCCGATTTCCAAGCAGATGGAAGATGTCCAAGAGGATATGACAAGGTGAAAAGGGCAGATTTTTAGGACATGTGAGCTGATGCCGTCCGGTCCAGTTGCAGAGTCAGAGTTGAGGGTTGCCAGTGTGGAAGAAATTAACTCAATTTCCACTCAGTTTCAGCACACAAAGGAGAATGTTTAATTACGTACGTGCGCACATACGGGAGCGAAAAAATCCATCCATGAAACTCTCTCTCAAGAAAAAAAACCCTGAACTGAAGTTTTACATGACTTATTCTTCTTTCGGCTCGCTCTCGTTGGTGGTCGCCACAGCGGATCAACCGTCTCCATTTCGCTCTATCCTCCACATCTTCCATTGACACTCCAACCAACCGCATGTCCGCCCTCACCGTATCCATGAACCTCTTCTTTGGCCTTCCTCTTCTCCTCCTGCCTGGCGGCTCCATCTTCAACATCCTTCTCCCGCTATACTCCGCTTCCCTCCTGAGCACATGTCCAAACCATCTCAATCTCGCCTCTCTCACTGTCTCCAAACCGTCCTACCTGCACTGTCCCTCTAATATACTCATTCCTTATCCTGTCCATCCTCGTCACTCCCAACGAAAATCGCAGCATCTTTAACTCTGCCACCTCCAGCTCCGCTTCCTGTCTTTTTGTTAGTGTCACCGCTTCCAAGCCATACAACATAGCTGGTCTCACTACCGTCTTATATACTTTCCCCTTCACTCTTGCAGCTACCCTTCTGTCACAAATCACTCCTGCAACTCTTCTCCACCCACTCCATCCTGCCTGCACTCTCTTTTTCACTTCTCTAGCACACTCTCCGTTACTTTGGACAGTTGATCCCAAGTATTTAAACCCATCCACCTTCCCCACCTCAACTCCTTGCAACCGCACCATACCACCACCCTCCCTCTCATTTACGCACATGTACTCCGTCTTACTCCGACTGACTATCATTCCCCTTCTCTCCAGTGCGTACCTCCACCTCTCGAGGCTCGCCTCAGCCTGCTCCCTACTCTCCCGACAGATCATGATGTCATCCGCGAACATCATAGTCCATGGGGACTCCAGTCTGATCTCGTCCGTCAACCTGTCCATCACCATTGCAAACAGGAAATGGCTCAGAGTCGATCCTTGGTGCAATCCCACTTTTACCTTAAACCGGTCCGTCATTCCTACCGCACACCTCACCACTGTCACACTGTCCTCATACATATCCTGCACGATCCTCACATACTTCTCCACCACTCCCGACTTCCTCATACAATGCCACAACTCCCCTCTTGGCACCCTATCATAAGCTTTCTCTAAATCCACAAACACACAATGTAACTCCTTCTGGCCTTCCCTATACTTCTCCATCAACATTCTCAAAGCAAACATCGCATCAGTGGTGCTCTTTCCTGACAAACCCATATTGCTGCTCACAAATCATCACCTCTCCTCTCAACCTAGCTTCCACTACTCTTTCCCACACCTTCATGATGTGGCTTAACAACTTTATCCCTCTGTAATTTCCACAGCTCTGCACATCACCCTTATTCTTGAAAATCGGAACCAGTACACTTAATCTCCACTTCTCCAGCATCCTCTCACTTGATTAAACAATCTGGTTAACAACCCCACTGCCATCTCTCCTAAGCACTTCATGCCTCCATTGGTATACCATCTGGGCCAACCGCCTTTCCACTTTTCATCTTCTTCATAGCAGTCCTCACTTCATCCTTACTGATCCACCCCACTTCCAGATTCACTATCTCCACCTCTTCCAACCTTCTCTCTCTCATTTTCTTCATTCATCAGCTCCTCAAAGTACTCCATCCACCTTCTCAACACACTCTCCTCGCTCGTCAGCACATTCCCATTGACGTCCTTTATCACCCGAACCTGCAGCACATCCTTCCCAGCTCGGTCCCTCTGTCTTGCCAATCAGTATAAATCCTTTTCCTCTTCTTTTGTATCCAACTTCTCATACAGCTCGTCATATGCCTTTTTCTTCGCCTTTGCCACCTCTCTTTTTGCCTTTCGCTGCCATTCCTTGTACTCCTGCCAACTTTCTTCATCTCGCTGACTATCCCACTTCTTTTTCGCCAACCCCTTCTTCCTTATACTTTCCTGTACTTCCTCATTCCACCACCAAGTCTCCTTATCTTCCTTTCTCTGTCCAGATGTCACACCGAGTACCTTCCTAGCTATCTCCCTCACAACTTCTGCTGTTGTTGCCCAATCATCCCACCCATCTTTACCACCATCCAACGCCTGTCTCACCTCCTCCCTAAATTTCACGCAACAGTCTTCCTCCTTCAGCTTCCACCATCTGGTCCTTGGTTCAGCCCTCACTCTCTTCCTCAACCTCACCTCTAAAGTCATCCTACAGACCACCAATCGATACTGTCGAGCTACACTCTCCCCTGCCACCACCTTACAGTCACTAATCTCTTTCAGGTTGCATCTCCTGCTTAAGATGTAATCCACCTGTGTGCACTTTCCTCCACTCTTGTATGTCACCCTGTGTTCCTCCTTCTTATTGAAATACGTATTTACCACTGCTATTTCCATTCTTTTTGCAAACTCTACCATCATTTGCCCTTCCACATTTCTCTTGTTGAGACTGTACCTACCCATTACCTCCTCATCCTCTTTATTCCCTTCCCCAACATGCCCATTGAAATCTGCTCCAATTAACACTCTTTCATCCTTGGATACACTCTCCACCACTTCATCTAACTCACTCCAGAAATCTTCTTTATATTCCATCTCACACCCCATATGTGGGGCATATACACTGATGACATTCATCATCACCCCTTCAATTTCCAACTTCACACTCATCACTCGGTCAGACACTCTCCTCACCTCCAATACCCTCTTGACATAATCTTCCTTCAGGATTACCCCGACACCATTTCTCCTCCCATCCACACCATGGTAGAACAGTTTGAAACCACCTCCAATGCTCCGAGCCTTACTCCCCATCCACTTGGTCTCTTGTACACACAGTATGTCCACCTTTCTTCTCTCCATCACATCAGCCAACTCTCGCCCTTTGCCAGTCATCGTCCCAAGATTCAGAGTTCCAACTCTCACCTGCACATTTCTACCCTTCCCCCTCTCCCACTGCCTCCGGACTCACCTTCCCCGTCTCCTTCTCCTCCTCCGCCCAGCAGTCGCACAATTTCCACTGGTACCCTGCTGACCACCGGTACCGGTGGCGGTCGTTGGTAACCCGGGCCTCGACCGATCCGGTATGGAAATTCGTCTTGTTGTCCGCATAATGATTTGGCATAGGTTTTTACGCCTGATGCCCTTCCTGACGCAACCCTGGTCGCCTCTGACGACACACAGGGATATGGTACACCTATTCTAACCAGGGCATACACCAGGCCCAGTGCAACTGGTCCTCATTTCGCCGACCTCTGAAGGATGGCAGGCTGAGTCAACCCCCTGGTGTTTTCGACTTGGTTTATATATATATATATATATATATATATATATATATATATATATATATATATATATATATATATATATATATATATATATATATATATATATATATATATATATATACATATACATATACATATATACATATACATATATATATACATATATATATACATATATATATATATATACATATATATATATATATACATACATATACATAAACATATATATATATATATATTAATTCAGTGTCCCAACGGGGCTTGAACTCAGGACCTTTTGGGTCCCAAGCCACTGCCCGAACCACTGTGCCATCACCAGGCTACTAAGTCTAAGTCTTATATGACGAGTGGGGGAAATGATTGAGCAAGCAGGATAAAAGAGAAAAAAAACTTTTCATCTGTGAAAGAGTAACGATTCCCATAGTTCAAAATCAAAATAACTGTGTTCTGCTCCTGGGAAAGGAGTGAAACAGTCTAAACAATGTTGCCAAGGCCCAAGTACAGCCAATCAGAAAAGAGCACAACAGCCCCTTCGAGGTTCCTCAGGGTTTGGAGGTACAGACAGTTACACAGATCAAGGGAGTGAATCATTACTTCGGAACATTCTCAGTGTTGACAAAGAACAACATGACATTGACTGGCGCTGCTCACAGAACCTCAGCAGATTTTGCAATGGGTCTACACAAAAAACCATGCATTATCTATCTATCTATATATATATATATATATATATAAAGTTGAAAGTGTGTGTTTGTGTGTTTGTCTGTGACCTATGCACGCGAAAAGTACTGGACTGATCCTCACCAAACTTCACATGCTGACAGAACATGTACCCGGGAGTGTCCCGATGTAAAATAATTGTACTTCCGACTTCCGGTTTCCGAATTATGATGTCATCACCTAATTTCGTAACGTTAATTTTTCAAGTTCAGCCGATTGACATGGGGCCAACACCATATACAATATATCTAACATATTATTTTAAGTTTTTGTTTGTCTGTTTGTTTGTTTGTCTGCACACACTAATCTCCTGAAAGGTGAAAGATAGGAGCT
Source organism: Eptatretus burgeri (assembly GCF_056783735.1). Taxonomy (NCBI): domain Eukaryota; kingdom Metazoa; phylum Chordata; class Myxini; order Myxiniformes; family Myxinidae; genus Eptatretus; species Eptatretus burgeri. The sequence goes on from NC_140972.1 coordinate 12,184,114, forward strand.
AACCACTGAAACAAAAAATGTCGGGATGGGCCCCAGGAAGGTTATAGGCTATGTGGCAAGGCCCCTCGGCCAGGGGGGGGGGGGGGGAAGGGGGTGTGTTTCCCCCTCACCAACCCCCTTAGCCTATGACTGCCATGGCCCAATCGGGAACTGATACTGTGCTCACGTCAGACATATGTATAGAACATTAAATTCATTCAAAAAGAACCCAGGCAGCGCTGGGTGCATTCACCTAGTCCATCTATAAATATTACTAAAACTCTCATCTTGTATGTATATATATATATATATATATATATATATATATATATATATATATATATATATATATTATATATGTTCCCGAAATATAGCCAAAACTGTACATGATAGCGCAAAAATTTTCAGCCAACCTTACTTACCATTCGCCTGTGGTGTGCAGCATCAAGTTTCGTTCAAATCGGGCAATGAAAAAAATTATTAAAAAATCAATTCCCGATTCAGTTTAAAAAAAAATCTGCACACCACAGGCAATCTCAAATTTAAAAATCTCAAACATTTAGTATAGACAAAGAACGATTTATTTTTAAGCATAAAATAAACATCCCCATTTTGATGTAATACTTCCGTGTTCATCAATAAATAAAATTGTGTTTTGAAGATTACGCACAATCATTTCTTCGACTTTCTTTTCTCCGTGTTTTTTTTCACATTGACGTGCAATATCGTTTCGTTCAAATCAGGCAACGAAAAAAATTACATAAAAAACCAATTCCCGATTCAGTCAAGTACTCTTCGAGAGAATTTGATCAATGCAAACAACCTCAGCGGTATAGTTCGCTGAAGCTATCTTCTTTTTTTCTTGAAATGATTTTTTTCATCAACCGCCGTCACAACAGGAACCCAAAGGGTTCACGGGTCGTCTCGTAGTCATTAAATTTTTCAACTGAATAAGAAATATCTCAAGTTATTTTTTTAATCGTGTACTAATTGAAACACTGAAGTCTTCCTCGACCTGATGCAACATTTCCAGGTTGTTTCATAGTTTTAATCAAATATCACAAATCAATATAAACTGAAAGCAGATAGATGTATGTTTTACAGAAACCAAATGGAACAGTGTACATAGATCATTATGTTTACAATGGAATCCTCTCAACTGCAGCATTTTACTGAAGTTCAAATAATATTTTATGAGTGAGGACCAGTATTTATTCACACCAATTACAAATGCTTAAAGAGGAAATCTTCGACACCAGAAACCTTTTCTACCTTCTCAGGTGCAAAAGTCACATCCAGGAGCAGTTGAGTTCAACTGAAGAATGGGTACAGAGAGAGGTATTAGAAACAAAATTTTGTAGCAAATACACAATTGAGGCATTTGGCCTTCTTACGAGTGGAATCGGCTGTGGTGCCATTTGAAGTGAAGGAAGGGATGGAAGGGGAGCATACTCCAGAGACAGACTTGACAAGGCACTACCAGCTTTTAGAGTCGGGAGACGAGTTTGAAAGTTCATTATTGACTGGACAGATGTTTTCTGGCTCTCCTGAGAGTAGACACACTTGTTGCGGGCTTTGTAGAATGATCTGACGTTGCCTTTGGTCGGATTTGCCTTCCAGGACAATGCAAGTTGTTTTAAAGCAACTGCCTCACCACTGGATTTAGAGTACCAAGAGTGGGATGATGGATAAGACAACTGAAGACGAGGTGAGATGAATCTGTGCATAAGAGAGAGCAGGTTTCTATGGAAGAATTCCCAGGCTGAATCAATATCAGGGGTGGTCGACATGAGAGACGAGTCCTGAAGTGTGATGGGCTGCTTGTATTCCCTGCAAGTTTGCCTGAGTGAACTTCCAGACTCGCTGGTGCTGAGGCTGTTCTCTGAGAACGGGCAGAGATGTTGACCTTCATGAGCACATGATCACATGAGCCAATTGGGGTAGAGGGTGAGCAAGATACATTGGCGGGGAAGTTGGTCATCACCAAAACCAGAAGGGAAGATTTTCCATTGGGAGAAATCCGGGTGGTAAAATTCACGGATCGAGTCAGTCCCATCTGCTTCTTGTTGCGTATGGCTGGCCAGTTGCTGACATTAGTCTTGATATAGTCACAGAGTATAACACTGTCGAATATCATTTTAAAGGAGCACCACGTGTCGGTTGTCATCTCGCTCCCAATCAGTCCCGTGCAGTCACAGAAGTCTTTTGCAGAAGTTCCGTGGCTGGTGAGAGGTACCACAACCCAGCCAATTAGCATGGTTACAATTTGTCACCACATATGAGGAAGAGAGAGCTGGGATGAGCGAGTGATTAAAAGCTGGTCCGTGTCATCTGAGAGAGAGGGATGTAGATGGAGTCATCACTGTTGGGAGGACGGTACAATACACAGCCAAACATGAGGTGGGAGTGGAAGGTAAGTCAGAGTCAGAGGTACTCCTGGGATTTGCGAAGTGTAAGAGCAGCACACGGAGAGTGAGAAATGGAGTTTTTGATGTGCTGTGCAGCGCAACTCTGCCGCCAGGACGGCATTCCTGTCGATCAAACCGGAGGAGACAATAGCCAGGGAGAGACACGAGGGAGTCAAGGACGTCCGACGAGAGGATTCAGTTAAGCAGATGATGTGCAGTTTATCGGAAGCGGCTTGGATAAAAATATCTGTCAGGTTGTAACGGAGCCTCGGGATGTTTGAGCTCCACGCAGTTAGAGATAGGGTGGGAGGAGGCATTGGAATGGTGCAGGATGGGGGGAACGGGAAATGGTGTGGCTTTGGGTTAGAGGGGTGACGGGGAAGTTTGAGGTGTTGGGGAATGTTTGAGTGCAGGGGAAGGTTTTAGAGGGTGAGGAAAGGGGGAAGCATTTCATGGTGGGATTGGGGGAAAGTATTGAGAGGGTAGGGTGAGGACGGATGTGTGAAGGGGGAGCTTTGAGGGGGTGGGATTGGGGTGGATACTTTTCCTGATTCCATGTTCACAACTATGATAGATGGAGATAAAGATCATGGGATGGGAGATTTGAACAGTTATTAAATACATGGAGAAACGCTTAATCAAAATGTTTGAGGGAAGGTGGGGAGGAGGGGGGTGATGTTTGTGGATGAAGTGCAAAGCAGACAAAACCTCAGAAATATAATCCTTTTGAATAAGCAGAAGAAGACATTGTTGCGGATTCAGTGGTGACGGGATTCGCACCCGACTCTTGACCCCAGTGTTAAGGATTCAGACGACTGATGTCAATCACCGCCGTCTCCGGGGTGAAAACGCCGGCTGGTTCGGCACAATTCGCGGGTTATGCGCCTCAAATCTTCTTCTTCTTCTTTCGGCTGCTCCCGTTCGGGGTCGCCACAGCGGATTATCCGTATGATCCGCATAATGATTTAGCACATGTTTTACGCCGGATGCCCTTCCTGATGCAACCCTGGTCGCCTCTTACGACACAGGGATATGGTACACCTATTTTAACCGGGGTATACACCGGCCCAGTATACTGGTACTCATTTCACCGACCTCGGAAGGATGACAGGCTGAGTCAACCCTCTGGTGTATTAATTCAGTGGCCCAACGGGGCTTGAACTCAGGACCTTTTGGATCCCAAGCCGCTGCCCTAACCACTGCGCCAACACCAGGCTCATGAGTTATGCGCCTCAAATCACGACACCAAAATACACCTGTGCCTTGCCAGCTGGGGGAATAGCCCCCGGCTACAGACTGGATTTGTCAGAGACCGAGCGGAGTCTCCCACTCCATAGCCCGTTTGGGTTTTCTATTCAAATTGAGCGGATCGTTCCTCGGCGCGTAACGAACAAACCCAAAGCGGCAACTTCATGCGAATCAGCCAGATTTATTGGGGACACATCGGGGAACAGAACACAAGCAAAGCATTCACGACAGTTATAATTTATCTATTACCCGTTCTTAACTATGGAGCTACGGATTACGGGTTTCAAAGGGGACCCGAGCGAGATAAACCTGAGACAACATGCAGACAAGACACGGACAGCATGCAGACAAGACACAGAGTACTTGGTGATGCTTCATGGACGAGAGGAAAAGTGTCAAAGGCCCGAATGTGGCTCGTGACAAGCCGATGTCCACGGATTCGAGCACCCAAGCTCAAACATGTAGCATGGCAAGATGGCGGCGTCGTCCATTTGTCGCAGCCCTCACGCACGTAGCCTCGGCACGTTCAGCCCCCGTAAGGTCGACGGTACCAGAGTGGAAGGTCCACGTGTGCTCCAGCTGGCCCTTCACAAGGTCCAGCATACAAATCCAGGCCTGGCCTGTTCACCAGACAAGGCCAAATCGGGGTGTTGGGCTCCGCAGGCGGATCGACAAACGTGTCGAGGACCTCCTCATGAAAGTCGATCGCCGACTCCCCTCATGCAGTTCCTCCTGCCTCTTTCACGAAGCAGATCGCAGACAGACACAGCCGTCCCTTGCAGCAGAATCCTCACTCGACACTCAGGCTCAGTTACTCCCTCGGCTGATCGCCGACTTGACCCTCAGGTTCAGGCCGTTCCTCTCACAGATCGCCGACCACACGGACCGCGAGTTTCTCCTCCAGCCGATGGCAGTTTTTCTTTCTTTCGGCTCGCTCTTCACGAAAAACCGATCGCGCCACCTCAGCGCTCAGTTTCACCACCGCCTTCCCGGCGCTCTTTCGCCTCTCAGTTTCACTTCCTCTTTCTCGGCACTCGCTCGCCTGTCTATGAAGCCGACAAACTCCTCCCCCTCCCAGAGCACTGGGCGGAGTCTCCTTCGGAGAGGGGAATGAAGAAGAACAACCTATCGGTCCACCACCAATGTACGAACAATAAACAGCCTCTTGCACCTTCCGACACATGTAACGTCCATTTACCGAACAACCTGGCAAAACATGCATTTAATGGGGGATCTGGGCTAATCCGATATTTAATAACACACAAAGGGCCATTTCCGCAACACTACCCCCACCTTTCTCCCGAGGCTCTCCCGAGCCTCCATCTCGGGCAGCCCACGGCAATGGCCCTGTCTAACGTACAGCACAGATCTCCCATTTACTCTAACCCACAACATGGGAAGCACTTCACTCCAAAAACCAGTATCACAGTAAGATGGCATGTCCCTATCCAAGTGCGTCGGATCACGAATCTAACAATCAAATTCACACTCTATGCACACTACTTAACATTCTAATTATGGATTTGAATGGGAGGGCATTCAATTTTACTTTTAATACCAACATTTGCATAGGAGCAGGACATTGAAAGGTTCAAAGTTATTCAACGTGTCCGCTCCTTCATGTCCCCCCCCCCCCACCCCCCGGGCAGTTTTGTCCATTCACCCCTGAGGGTTTCCTCACTTCGTGGCCTTATTGGCCTCTCACCAGGTGAGTTCAGTCGGCCCAGTGGCCTAATCTCACAGAGTTCTTCAGCCCACTGAGCCCAAAAAATGGCATGAATCTTTGGCCGCAATGGCCCACAAAAGCACTTTGGCCTCAATGGCCCACAAAAATGCTTCGGCCCATATGGCCTACTCTCAAGCAGCAGCAGGCAACAAGCCCTGCATTGGACAGCAGGTGACACAGCAATGGTGGCACGCTGATATCGATGGTAAGCAAATGCAGTTTGGAGGTGTTCTTGAGGACGCAAGTGGGTGTGACGACCTCAGACCAGGTGAGATGGAGTGTACCCTTAAGCTTCCTTGCCTGACTTGTTTTGGCAGGACTTGTTTTGGTTAAGTTCTCTTTTTTTTTCCTTTTACAGACAGGATGGTGTGTTTCTTACTCAACGTTATCTTCGTGGGTGTGTGCTCGTGACATACTGGTGGCCTCTCTGACACTTGGAGAGTGACCGAGCCTGGCCCTTGCTAACAAATTTTCCCATCAACACAACTCATACCAGGTGTCACACATGAATGGTGCAGAGGAGAGTCCATCGAACCTCGCAATTTACTTTTAGCTCTCGACAATGCAACAAACCCTGCTATGGCTAGAATGATCCTAATGACCCATCTTTCCCGACCTGGCACACTGTTCCATTCTATTAAACCTGGGCAAGGCCCTTATTTGTCTTTTCCCATTTGGTGGTGCCAGGCATAACTCGCTGGCTGGGGAGTGTGACTACTACCAGGCCTCTTTGCCTGCTTCCAATCGGGGGTGGACACCCAGCGACCTCGGGGTTCACCTGAGCGTGCTTCTGGCACTCCTAACTAAGGGGTGGCTCTCCAGCCCCCATACTTTGCTCTCTGAGCACCCATACTGTGATCTCTTAGCACTAAACCTACCATGGTCTCCTGGCACCTCTGACAGCCTTCACCTGCCAGGAACCCCCAAAACCCTGGTGCCATATTTCCCGACTCACCAACTTCCAATACCATGTCACACTCCCAGCCAGTACCACCATACCTTGGCCTGCAGTAACCCCGAGCAGTCTGCCTGCACAATGGAACAGCAGCCAGAATCCATGTCAAATCCTCCAAGTCCCCCTAACCTTCACTAACTTGGTTAGGAGACTCCTACCGACAGGGTACGTTGTTCCCACTCACTCTCTTCATTTGCACAATCACGCCATTCACCCAAACACTTTAGTCATTCATTCCACAGTGCCACACACCCAGCCCACAACACCATCCAACACCTTTCACTTTTATATGAAAACAAAAACACACCAATCCCTCGGATCCCACTTGGTCATCAAATTTAACTGATACACTTTTTCATCAAACCCCAATCAATTTGTCACTACGTCCATCACCCACTGGCCTCCTCCATACTGCCCAAATCGTTTATTTCCAACAGTTTAAACAAAACATCAAAATCTCTTCACCAGTCCCATGAACCTCTGCACGGTTCCAACCAGGCATTTCAGTCTTTCCTCAAACAAGCCACTGTGTCATCCACTTGCTTCAGGTGAGTTTAACGCTCTGCCTGTAACGTCTCCACCACTTTTTTTTTCAATAATCACCCAAATCCACTCGTGCCACTCTTATCCCTTCTATCATCTCTCAATTTGCAATCTCGATATAATTTTCAATCTAAATTTCTTACATCCCAATATGGCCTGCTTCTTTGGCTCATTGGAAGGGGAGTGAGGGAACGAATCCCTCATTACCCATGACATGACCCCGCCGCCTTTCCACCACGGCTCAAAGGGGTCACGTCTCAATTGGGGTTGTGGTCCACCCCCTCCTCTTCTCCAGGGTTCATGGAAATTAGGTAAACCCCAATCAGAGAAGCGGCCTCCCCCTCTTCTCCATAACTCCCTGAAGACAGATAAACCCCACTCAGCAAGCCAAACCCCTCATGTCCTCAGAGAGGTTTGAAGACCAAGTTACACGCCAGTGCCACTTGCTACTCATCTGCGCTCTACCCCAAAGTTCCTGTGAGGCTGATAGAGAAATTAAAATCCAATTTATAAAGCCTGCTCCTGGATGTAGCACCTCTAACTCTGCAAGAACCCATGCGGAGCTGTCCATTATGGTTTTTGTCCCGTGTCAAGTTCTGTCCTGGTGCATTTCTATTTCCCCTTGCACCTCCAACGTCACCGCTCATCCCACGCTCAGGACTGCCACACACAGCAGGCTGCACACATTCCAAGGTTATGTGTTGACCTTCCACCCATTCAACCTTGCCTGCGTACTGACTAACTGCCTCGCATTCCAGGGTTACATCCTCCGCCACGTGAGTACCCACACACGTTTCGGCCACGGCAGCACATACTGGTGCTGTAGTCTGGAGTGTGGGCTCACAGCATTCATTCACAGGCACTCCACACACACATTCGGGGGTCACGCATACATGCACCCCATCGGACAGAGTCTCTTCATTAACATAAAATTCAATTCCTACCTTAAGCTCATCGTCCGCACCATGTATGCATGTGCCCACGTACCTGCTTCGTTCCAGAGTCACCTCGGTCCGGTCGCTTCTCTCCAGCAGGTTGCTCATCATCGGTTCGCCAGACTCCTCTGGGGCTGTCAGCTCCACATGCTGGACCTGCTCAAAATGTGTTTCATTCGTCAACAACCCCACATGCTCCCTCAATGTCTCAATCACCAGGGTTTGCTCTAATTGTTGTTTCATCCGAGTGATGTCAATCAAATCCCGCACCACTAACATTCCTCCCTGTGGTGATGCCACACCTCCCACATTATTGTGCTGTTCTACTTCCTGGCTCCATTTACCTTTCCATTTGAGTCGTTCTTCCTCTCTGAGCCTTCTGAGTTTTTCGTTATCTTTCCGGAGTTTTTCCATCTCCACGTACTCCAACTTTGCTCTCTCCTTCAGTTGGTCAATTTCAAATTCATGTTCTTTTTGTTTCTTCTCCCACTGTCTCTCTTGTTCTTCCTTCTCCAATCTCATCGTTTCCTTCAATTGGTTGTTTTCCCTTTCCTGCTTCATTCCTTGTTCTTTCACCATCTCCACGTACTCCAACCTTGCCTTCCTTTAGTTGGTCAATTTCAAATTCATGTTCTTTTTCTTTCCTCTCCCACTGTCTCTCTTGTTCCTCATTCTCCAATCTCGTTGTTTCCTTCAATTTATTGATTTCCCTTTCATGCTTCATTCGTTGTTCTTTCACCAACTCCACGTACTCCACGCTTGCATTGGCTTCTGACTGTTCAATCTGCACAGTGTGGTTCCTTAACGTTTCATTCTCCGTTCTCTTTCTTTCCTCTCAATATCCTCAGCTCGTTTCGTAATTCCCTCTCTTTATTTTGGTGTTTCTGTAATTCAGAAGCATTTTCCCATAATTCCTTGCTCATCTCCACACCTCTTTCGCATGCTTCCTCCCTCAATCCGTCCATTCTCTTACCGTATTCCTTGTTAATTTCCAGTTCATGCGCCAGTACATTTCCCCTGGACTTTAATTCCCGAAGCTGTTCGGACTTTTCCAACAATTCTTCCTTCCTTTTCTCCAGATTTTTCTCTCCTGTTCCAGGCTCTCCCTTATCTGATTGCCTGATCTTACCTCTTCCTTCAATTGTTTCAATTCCAAATCGTGTTCACATTTTTCCTTTTCCAGCTTTATTTTCCATTCTTCCTCCAAGCTCTTCCTATCCCGGGAGTTGCTAATTTGCTCCTCCTCGATTCTTTTGTTCAGTTCCCTCTTCTCATGTTCAAACCTATGGGTAAACCACTCCTCATTACAGGCATACCACTCTACTTTTGTCATTTCTCCATGTGGTCCCTCGCCTGTGTTGGTGAAGTCCTTTTCCAGCTCCCGAATTCGTTCCTGTGCATCGGCCAATTGTTGTGAATCCCCGTGCACAAAATTTTCCTGAACCTCGTCTGCGTGCCATTGTGCCTCGTCCAATTTCATTTGTAACTCCTCTATATAATTCTCACCACTCTCCACATGTTCCCAGGTATCCCCCAATCGTGCATGAAGCTCGTCAATGTATGCATAGTCGTCCTGCTTCGTTTGCCATGGCACATGCCGTGTCCACGTGGTTCGAACCGGTCAGTGAGAACGTTTCTTCGTGCTGTGCGGTTCGTTGCACTATTTATAGTAATCCTCTCCCGCTTCGTGTCGTGCTGAGATGGAGCCACGCCGCCATTTTGCGACTCCATTTTTCTTTATAATTTTGAAGTTTTACATCCGATCAGCTCAAAATAAAATCAAAGCAAATTTGGACCTTTTTTTTTCTTCACGCCTCTCGTAACCAATGTTCAGGGTGCGAAATGCACCACAGGTCCAAATATCCCACTCCTGACTACCAGTGTTGCGGATTCAGCGGTGGCGGGATTCGCACCCGACTCTTGACCCCAGTGTTAAGGATTCGGAAGACTTATGTCAATCACCGCCGTCTCCAGGGTTATAACGCCGGCTGGTTCGGCACAATTCTCGGGTTACGCGCCTCAGATCACGATACCAAAATACACCTGTGCCTTGTCAGCTGGGGGAATAGCCCCCGGCTACAGACTGGATTTGTCAGAGACCGAGCGGAGTCTCCCAGTCTGTAGCCCATTTTGGTTTTCTATTCAAATCGAGCGGATTGTTCCTCGGCGTGGCACGAACAAACCCAAAGCGGCAACTTCATACGAATCAGCCAGATTTATTGGGGACACATTGGGGTACAGAACACAAGCAAAGCATTCACGACAGTTATAATTTATCTATTACCCGTTCTGAACTATGGAGCTACGGATTACGGGTTTCGAAGGGGACCCGAGCGAGATAAACCTCAGACAACATGCAGACAAGACACGGACAGCATGCAGACAAGACACAGAGTACTTGGTGATGCTTCATGGACGAGAGGAAAAGTGTCAAAGGCCCGAATGTGGCTCGTGACAAGCCGATGTCCACGGATTCGAGCACCCAAGCTCAAACATGCAGCGTGGAAAGATGGCGGCATCGTCCATTTGTCGCAGCCCTCACGCACGCAGCCTCGGCACGTTCAGCCCCCGTAAGGTCGACGGTACCAGAGCGGAAGGTCCACGTGTGCTCCAGCTGGCCCTTCACAAGGTCCAGCATACAAATCCAGGCCTGGCTTGTTCACCAGACAAGGCCAAATCGGGGTGTTGGGCTCCGCAGGCGGATCGACAAACGTGTCGAGGACCTCCTCATAAAAGTCGATCGCAGACTCCCCTCATGCAGTTCCTCCAGCCTCTTTCACGAAGCAGATCTCAGACAGACACAGCCGTCCCTTGCAGCAGAATCCTCACTCGACACTCAGGCTCAGTTACTCCCTCAGCTGATCGCCGACTCGACCCTCAGGTTCAGGCCGTTCCTCTCTTACAGATCGCCGACCACATGCACCACGAGTTTCTCCTCCAGCGATGGCAGTTTTTCTTTCTTTCGGCTCGCTCTTCACGAAAAACCGATCGCGCCACCTCGGCGCTCAGTTTCACCACCGCCTTCCCGGCGCTCTCTCGCCTCTCAGTTTCACTTCCTCTTTCTCAGTGCTCGCTCGCCTCTCTACGAAGCCGACAAACTCCTCCCCCTCCTCGAGCACTGGGTGGAGTCTCCTTCGGAGAGGGGAACGAAGAAGAACAACCTATCGGTCCACCACCAATGTACGAACAATAAACCTCTTACACCTTCCGACACACATGTAACATCCATTTACCGAACAACCTGGCTAAACATACATTTAATGGGGGATCTGGGCTAATCCTATATTTAATAACACACTCAGGGCCATTTCCGCAACAATATATCGTGATGGAGAAGCAGAATGTGTTCAGCATTTGTGAAGGAGAAACAAGGGTTGAAATGCATTCTTAACATGTTTTATTTTTGTTTCAGAAAAAGAAGAAGCGTTTATATTTAACTGGCAAATACAACCTGTCGATTCGCTGATGGTAATATTAAGGGGGGTGAAGGGGGGGAGGAAGTGAGACAGGAGGGAAGGAAGAGAGAGGAGGGATAGGTGAGTGAAGAAGGGGATTGCTGGGAAGGTGAGAAGAGCGTGAAAGGTGGGGGTGGGGGGGGGAAATGGCATTTCACCAAACGTCGCTATACATTCGGCGAGGGGGGGTGGGAGCGAGGGGATGGAGGAGAGAGGAAGGGGAATGGGGTTTGGGAGGAAGTAAGTGTGAAGGGAGTGGGTTCTGGACTTGTGTTTGTTGTTGGGACTTGGGTAGTACTCGATTGAACGCAATGGGTACATTAAAACAGCATACAGAGACTTCAGAGATGTCCATGGGGGGTGGAGTGGGGAGGGGGATTAGGAGAAGTTAAGTGTGAGGGGAAGGGAAGGGGGAGGGAAGGCAGTGTAAAGGGAGGGGAAGGCAGCGTGAGGGGAAGGGTACATAAACTAGAAGGGCACTCGGTATTGCGCGTACCTCCACACGTAATGCCTGATACAGTTGAACACATCGGGCCCAATAAATTTTTGAAATATCATGCTTATATATTGTTGCGGGCTGGGGGTCGGGTGAGAAGACCACTAGGTGGGGGAAGCTATGTCGGTTCCCACCAGACTCCCCGGAATTGTAGGCCGTCGCACACGGATAATTCCGTGACGTGGCGGGGTCACTTAACCGACCGTGGACGCCAATAACTCAACCACGTGACCTAGGGTCCTCCCGTCTATGGGTTAATCGGGTTACCTTATTAAATCACGTGGTTTAATTACCGGGGAACACGCCCTCGGTACGGCTTGTCCGAACCGGATCACTTTACCGAATCAAATGCAGCCGAGCGACACTGCCAAGGACGTACCAGCAAAAAGGAACGGATCGTTGGGAATAAAGTCCCAGCCGGCAAAACTAGGATTCGGACCATGCTGGATCAATGGAAGAAAAAACAAAAACGAGCAGGGAACATTCCTTATGATAATTTATTAACAATGGGAGAGGAAAGGTATGTGGTACGATCAAGATTTATTGGGGTGTGTTGTGCAGAGATAGGGGAGAGAGGTGTGGTGCAGCAAATAAACAAGCAACTTACAAAAGGGGACACAGAGCAGACTTAACGCGAGAATAATAACAATAATAATAATAACAACAACGATCTTCTGCAGTCTAACTTAAGCAGACAGGCGCCAGGACACACACAGACACAGGAAACCCGATGAAGAGGGAGTATTGAAACGAGAAGGGAAAGGAGTTAAGGCTACGTTCTTGGTACCTTTGTGCTCGATAGCACGACACACCACCAATACGTTTCGGGGGGCGGGGGGGGTGCTCCATAGTGCGGCACCCGACAGCTTGCACGTCATCTCTGGCTTCAGTAGAGCGCGTGTCGACCGTTTTAGTGTGGAGGGGCTTGAGTGGAGAAGGGGCGGAGTCCAAGGTGTATGGACGGAGTGGTAGGCGGGACCAGGTAGGTGGGTGGGGTTGACGTCATGTGGGCGGAGATGACGCGGCGCAGTCCAGACAGCAGGAGGAGGGTCGTGCCAAGGGATGAGGGCGAGGCCAGATTGAGCGAGCGAAAGAGAAAAAAAAAGGAGAAAGGCGGAGGGACCGCTCCAACCTTTATAGGACCTGCCACGCAGGGGGAGCCCCACCTCGAATCAAAATGTCATCACCTGAATTGGGCACTCCAATTGGCCCCGACCCCTCACGTGGCCCGCAAACTTTGGCCGGAAACCGACTCACTTCGTTTCCGGCAAGGCCATCCCAGACAGCGGCAATACTCCTCTCCGACCCTACGACATGACACGAATCACCAACATCGAAATTGGCATGCGAATCGTCCTGCAAAAACCCCAGGGCCATGCCCTGGCAACCGGCCGAGGGTCTCGCTACTCCAGCATGCCCGCTCGGGCGTTCGACCAGCGCCGATCAACGCGTTCGCTCCGCGCGCGCCAACGTGGCCTGCACTGTACATTCCTCGGCTCGATCGCAGCTTTGCTGGCCGTTCACCATCTGTGGAGAATCCGCTGCTGCCAGCGAGGGCCGAAGGTACATCGTTATGGATAAATCCATGCACGTTTCGCGAGCAGCATACGTGTCTGCCTTCGAGCACATTCTATACAGTGCGCGGGGTTCGGCCATGGCTCACGGGGTCAGTGCACGCGTTCGCCCAATTCTGCTAGCGTGTGCCCGGGGCGAACACCAATATGTCGGATATTGAGGTTGAAAAGGAACGCGCTGCCTTCTACCTCGCACTCATATCCCGCCCAACATGGCGTGGAGTTGCCTTTATCGGCCTCCATACGAGTTTCATGCAGCGTGGGTGTCGTGCTGGCTGTGTTTCCTGTGTTGTGGAAAACACCATCGGGTGGAAATTACCGCCGAGTACGTTGGGCAGGCTGTGTTTTGTATGGAGGGTTGTGGGTGCAGTGTCTGCTTGGCCTTTGCTGAGGACCCATCTCACAGCGCCGGGCGCACGTGGCTCAGATTTATCTCAAGAATAATCAGAAAAGAAGAGTGGGGACGAAATGAAGAAGAAAATGATGTAAGCAAACCTAGCTGTGAGATCATCGCAACACACACCCCAGTTGTCCTGCAAGATAAAAGGAAAGGGACTATCTACACGTATAATAATGGAATAACTGTCTTGGGACACTATCTGTTGTAAGCATGCGGTTCCGAGAACCGCAACAATATCATTTTTGGCCCCATCTCTCAATGGTGAAGAATCACCTTGAAAATTAAAAAAAAATTATCGTATACGGATCTTCACCAAATTTGAATAATGTCTTCCTCGCCATACACCCGTGCCCAAGTTTCGTGCGAATCCGTCCACTTTTTGAGATATCGTGCAATATATTGGTTCAACTACATCTCGCACTGGTGAAGAATCGCTTGCATACAAGAAAGACGTGATGCAGAGCACGACACTTGCGAAATCCATAAAATAAATTTGACCTTAAACATAATTTCTGGTTAAATTCAATGATCAAACATGCAAATCCTCTTCAAGTTTCAATTCAATCGGATGAAAATTGAAATTTTAGAGATTTGACCTATGTTGACCTCTAAAATACTTGTTTGTTGAATTCAGTGACCTGAGATGCAAATCCTCGACACGAGAAGGGCATCAGATGTCCTCGACATCAGATGAAAATTGAGGATTTTGGAAACTGCACCAAAATTGTTGACCTCAACAATTATTGGTGGTTGAATCAGTGACCTGATATGCAAATCCCCTAATTTAGTCAATCGGATGAAAAATTGAGGACTTTAGAGATTTGTTGACTATATATATATATATAGGCTTATTGCTTATGGCTAACTCGACCATGTGGTGAAGTTTCGTGAAGATCGATTTAAAATTGTGACCTGTCGGCGATAGATATATAAAAGCAGACAGAATAGCACACAAGACCAACTGCCATACTTGAAAAATATTCGATTTTCACAAGTAACAAACAAACACAATGGTGAAAACATAACCTCATTCCACCTTTGGTGGTGGAGGTAATGACATGCCAATGCTTTGACGAGGGTGCATCAATGATGTCTTGTACTCGTTCTTGTGTCTAAATAACGTGAGTAATGAGAAATCAGTGTTCCACACATTTATTGAGAAGCAAACGATTGTGATTTACTTTTCCTACTCATTTGCAGATTACATTGCTCCACAGGCAACCCTGGGTCTTTTCCAATCCTAAAATTGAAATCAACCAAAAGAATGATTTTGTCTCAAGTTGGAACATTTGTGAAACTGTGGTGGCCACAATGTCTTGTCACTCCTGATAAGTGACATTGCCCTTTTAGTTTCATAGCATTAGCTGACAACACTAAAGGGTTCTACAAGTTATACCACATACATTTTCAGGACTTTCACTTGGATTACACATTTTGCAGCATACGACACACGCCTTAAGTATCCACTGGATCTGTTTATGCTCCATCATTGTCATAACAGAATAATTTTGCACCATGTTTTGTGAGAAATTTTCCAGAGCATTTGAGGGGTGATACAATTGAAAGTAAGTTTCACTGCTTGGATAAGGTCATCATGTTTTGACAGGTCTGGGTTTCGAGATGGCCAGTCAAGTGGAGCAGGGAACACTGGTGACTTACAATCCAACGTTCCTTAAAAACTCACCAAGGTATTCCCCAATAGCGATTGCATAACGTGCCGGTGCCCCCATCCTGCTGGAACCACACATTAGCCTCGATACCAGGATTTTTCAGTTGTGGCGCAAACCAGTTTTGCCACATGTCCAGCTGAATGTGCTGATTCACTGGATTATCAGAGAAATACGGTCCAAATAGTTGTTTACGATCCAACCCAGCCCAGATCATAACATGTGGAGAAGGATTGTCAACTTACTCATAAAAATGTGGGTGCTCCTTGGAACAAAACACACCGTTCCGGGTTCAAGAGCTTCGGTATATGGCACATTAAATCACTCGAGATCACCATTCTGCGTTTTGGGATTGTGTCAAATGCCCAAAACATTCTTGCATATCCAGGTGTTCCAAAAAGAACTGCACAACTTTGGTTCTTAATATGTTTAGTACTACAAATAAGGCGATGCCCTTTGTTTTATATGATACAGCAACTCAGTTTTCGTCATTTTCAGGTGGTTTAATGTAAAAGAAAATGGTGACTCCACAAAAGAAAGCTCAGTGCATCAACTGGTTTAGAAACGAGATCCAACACGCAAGTTCAGCATAATTTGCATCCAAGGTATGGAAGGAAGCCGCCATCGCGGATTAGTACACGAGGTTTAAGGAGACTGGAAGTTGTCAGAAATAGAAAGTTCCGGTCGACCAAGCACAAGTGCAGCAGACGTTGAACGAGTTCGTGAATCATTTTAACAAAGTCCCAAAAAATCAATCCGACGCATATCCAGAGAACTGGGATGACAAACCTCCACTGTACGCAGGACTTTGCATAAAACACTGAAGCTTTATACCTGTAAAAGGTGCAGATTATGCAAGAACTCGAACCAAATGACAGACCAACGCAATGCGTTTGCCTTGAAAATGCTGTCGCATAGAGGATGAATATTACCTGAAAAAGGTCATGTTCACAGAGGAAGCTTGCTTTAATGTATCGCGGAAGGTCAACCGGCAAAATGTGAGGATCTGGGGCTCTGAATACCCCCACGTGGTCATTGAACACATACATGACGATCCAAAGGTCAATGTGTGGTGTGGCCGTCTCCATGACCATGTGGCGAGTCAGTTTTTCTTTGCGGAGGATACAGTGACCTCAACAATTTACATGAACATGTTGGAAAGATTCGCCTTCCCAGATTGAAGACCTGTAACCCGATATGAACAGGACGGTGCTCCCCCTCATTGAGCCTAGCATTAGAGCCGTCCTGAATGAAAAATTTCCAGGTCACTGGATTGACCGGGACAGTTTAACGAAAGTTTTTTTTCTTTTCTTTCTTTGCACTTTCCTCAATCATATCATCAAACCTACAAATCGCTGGATACATT
The DNA here is from genome assembly GCF_056783735.1 of Eptatretus burgeri. Classification (NCBI taxonomy): domain Eukaryota; kingdom Metazoa; phylum Chordata; class Myxini; order Myxiniformes; family Myxinidae; genus Eptatretus; species Eptatretus burgeri. The sequence continues at coordinate 12,200,866 of NC_140972.1, forward strand.
GCAAAAACGTCCAGACACATCAGCGTTCATGGCTTCACTTCATTTCCACAGATGCCCCAGCACAGATGCTGCAGGTAGGAGTTTGGGTGAAGAAACAAAGGTACGAAACATCTCAAAACATGAGGCTGAATCCTGACAATACAAAGCAATTCCCAACCGAAACAGGCATAGCCCCAATCAGCCAATTCCCAGAGGATTACCCCTCATGCCCCAATCAGTCAATTCCCAGAGAGCTACCCCTCAAAAGTTTCACAGTAACACCACCAAAGGACAAAATAAATTACAAAAAAGACCCCAAGGGTTACCAAAAGCATATTTTCTATGCACAATTGCCATTCCTCTCTAAAACTCAAACACTCAAATGATAAGCACAGAATTGTTACCTGCATAGTCCGTGAGCGTCAGTTGCGGCTGTATGGACATGTGGCTCGTTTTCCTGACGCTGATCCTGCTCACCAGATTCTCTCAGCGAGGGAGTCTCATGAGTGGAGGAGGCCAATGGGCCGACCACGTGCCTCGTGGTTGCAGCAAGTTGACCATCATCTCAAGGAGATGGGGATGGGCCTGGCATCTGCCTGGGGGATGGCCAGACGGAGGCCCCTGGAGTACCGGCGGAAAGTGGACGCAGCGACGTGCTGTTCTGGCACATGCTCCCATACCTGACCTGACCTGACCTGACCACAGATGCCATAACCTGTAGAATCAATCTGAGGAAAAATTCAAAATTAAAACTTCTTAATTGACCCCAGCAGCAGCTCCAACAATGAAAAAAATATTTTCATTTGTCCAATTCAGGCATTAACATAATCGGGCATCTCCGGGAGGTGTTATGACCAATCAGCGATCGATAATCGCTTGCCAAGCACAGACATTTCATTGGAGTACTTGCTTGAGTGCTTAAGCCACTTGGAGAACACTCTCCATGCTGCATATTTGACTGCAAGCCATGGCCGTGCCTGGAAAAGGTATTCGCACCGTCACCGAATATGATCGACTTGAACAGAGTTCAAGCTCCACTCGTCTGCATTTGGCCCCGCATTATCGTGCAGTGCGTTGCTCAATGAAAATGTGCAAATTTCACACGGTTCCCCTTTTTGTACGATTCATCACTTCGATATAGATACATGTGAAGAATTAAATGTTTTGGGGCTTTTTTTTGAAGTTTCTGCAACCGTTTTGTTGGAGTGTGCTCTACAAGCTTCAATGGCGATACTAGGGCTCGGTTCTCCGTGGGGACATCTCTGTAGTTCAGAAGGAAAAATAAATTATAGGACGATGAGTAAAAAAATGTTTTCATTGGTTACAAAGCAATGAATCTCCACATCATGAAAGGATAGCCGAGAGGTACACGTGCTCGCTCCAAGCCTTTTAGCCTGGGTTTGAATCCCGACCCAGCTGTAAACCGTCATATTGCTGTTTTATCAATGTATGTCCTGTCTCACGGATGGACTTGAAACTGCATCACATCTGCCAGAATCCCACCCTCTCCGCTCCCCTCTCCTCCCAAACCTCCCCCTCTCCTCCTAAACCTCCCCCTCTGTTAAGAGCTGACAGTTTAGTTTTGAATTTAAAACAGCTTCCCAAAAATGTAGCATGCACAAATCCAAATTCGAAGCAAGCCGATCAGAGGGTGCAAAGGACGCTGCATGTATGCAGGCAGTCCTTTGCCAGGTAGAATGATTTAAATTCTCGCACCTGGTTTTATGTAGAACCCAGCAGTAAAGAAAATGTTGCTCTTTGGGTACATTTTATTGCCCCTCCCCAACACCACCTTCCCTTCCCCTCAAGCCACTTACTCTTCTCCTACTCAACTCCTCCCCTTCCACATACCCTCTCAACCCCCCCCACTCCACGGATGTCTTCAGGCAGTCTCCACATGCAGTCTTAACATACCCCATTTCGCTCAATGCTGTACTCCCCCCCCCCCCACTCTTCCCCATCAGCAAAGAGACAGGTTGTATTTGCCAGTGTACAATATAATATTGCAAGACGAATATAGATGCTCGAGCAGAGTGTCTAACAGGAAGAGAGGATCTGAACGAGTTTCAGGACACTTTGAACACATTTCCAAATTCCTGCCCCAATCTGAAGTGAATGTCAGGCCTGGCCAAAACCACAAAAACGTGGGAATAATTTTGGCCGTTAAAGACGACCATTTTGTCATCACCTTGGATTTGTTTTCACATATTAGATAGAAAAAGAAGAACCACACTCAAGCATGCGAGAAAACAGCAAATACGTTGTGAAGGATCCACGTTTTTATTGAAGTGGTTTGAAACCAGAAAGACAAAAACAATGACTGTGACAAAGTAAAGTAAAAGTCTAATTTCACTCCATTTTCTTTCCACCATCCTCAACTTTTCCCTTCCCAGGTTTCTTGCTTTTCTCAGAAGACTTCGCAATCTTACGGATCTTTTTCTTGGGCTTTGGTGGAAGTTTCCCTTCTTTAATCAAACGCCGTGACTCACGCTGCAGGTAAGAGTTTGGGTGAAGAAACAAAGGTACGAAACATCTCAAAACATGAGGCTGAATCCTGACGATACAAAGCAATTCCCAACCGAAACAGGCATAGCCCCAATCAGCCAATTCCCAGAGGATTACCCCTCATGCCCCAATCAGTCAATTCCCAGAGAGCTACCCCTCAAAAGTTTCACAGTAACACCACCAAAAGACAAAATAAATTATATAAAAGACCCCAAGGGTTACCAAAAGCATATTTTCTATGCACCGCCATTCCTCTCTAAAACTCAAACACTCAAATGATAAGCACAGATGCAACACACGAAGTCAAAACATGAAACACGTAAATCAGTGTTCTTAACCACTCCTGTGGAAAGTGACAAAAAACATTATCGTTTGGACCAATTGGACAGGTACAGTCCACCTTGCGGAATTAGGCTACAAGAAGTATCGGCACGGTGCGGTTTAATAATAAAAAAAAAAAATTGTTGAATACCACCAGGAAGTAGAACAAAACGTTTGCTTTGATGTGTAATCAACTGCATTGAATCAAGACACCATGTCGGTATGTACTCTCAACTAAACTGGCGAGTGTCAATGGAGCAGGAAGAATAATTAATTGATGAAGGAAACAAAAACTCACGTTCTTCTTTTCAAGCAGAAGAGCCTCCCGCCGTGCCACCTGCGTGTTCGGATTCAACTTCATCATCACACGCAAGTTCTTCAGTGGGTTTTTCTTCAATACCCGGCGATGAATAGTCTTCCTACATGAACAATGGGAGAAAGCAAAAAAGGACTGCCGAGGTTACCTTTCCAAATTGGTCCAACGGCCCTGGGATAAGGAAGAACATTAAGCTTTGGCCAAACAAGCACCAGACATTCACTTGCTTTCACACTTCATCACCCATCATTGCGATATCCATGCACAACAGCGAACAAAATACATTTGCACAACAAAGGAAGTTATTCTTCCCCTCTTCCCGAAAAAGGGGAGGGTCCAATGGAACCAATCTCCTGCCGTAAACACAACACTCCACTTCCTTCTGCCCTCAGCCAACTCTCCACCCACCCCTACCCTTATTGATATTCTCCCCTTCACACAATATTCCCCTCCAAATCACTATCAACCCCCCCTCCCCCTCCCCCCCAGTCTCATCGCCTTCCCCTTCAACATATTCATTTAATGTGTCTGCTCTGCTGCTCGATCCACATTATCTTCATCTTATCCACACTTCCAGAAAATGTGTCTAATTTATATACGCACAAACCACTCCAAGTACACATGGTCACCAGAAGAGGCCTGGCCGATGGCATTGTCACCCTCCTGATGTGGGAGTTAAACCCGAGGGTCATGAGCTGTGAACCACCCTTGGCCTCAAGGACCCTCTGGCAACCCCCCCACCCAATCTACTTTCTTTATCCTCTGAAGAAAGTTTAACTGTTGAAACTTCTGGGTCTCACTTGTCCCAGAGGAGAAGCCCAATAGTTTACCAATCTCTGGTGAGAAATCCAATTGTTCACCAATCGCATGGTAAAAACAATGGAACCTTCATTGAACAGCAATGGGGAATGGGAGCGAGAATGCGCAAAATGGTTGAAATCCATTCACTCCAGGAGGCTCAGAACCCCTTTTTTAAAATCAGCGCATGTCAGAAACACGGACCATAGGTGATCATTCATCATTGCCTCTTTGGATTTCCAATGGAAAATATAACTGGCTACATCTTCACGAAAAAAAAACAAAACAGCAACGATCTGTCTTGGGCAAACCATATTTCAAAGTTGCCTTCCAAAGCTAGTACCGCTCCCCTGACTCCTGCCTCATGTTTAGACTACTCTTCTCTTCAAAGGTTTTCCATTTAAACAATGAGTTTAAACAAAACATTCCAAACACGACAGCTGTGAAAACAATGCTATAAATGCAAATTTACACAAAGCAAAGTCTACATTTTAATTTCACACAAAGATATAAATCAATAAATCCCACACGTACCACGTCGAATGCCAAACCTACTCAAAATATCCTCACCTGCCCCACTGATTTTCAGATCTCAATTTCCTTGAGGAAACGTACTTTAAGAAAAACCAGTGGAAATCCAATGGCAGAACCTCATCACAACAAAACGTTTATCCAAAATGTAACAGGCAAAATGACCAAGTGAACGATTGGAAGCACAAATGACAAGAAAGTTTGAGCAAATATGAAAGTGAGAAAACCTGGAGCTTTACTTCGGTCACAACGCACGTCGCGGAACTGGCATCGCGAAACAAAAGGAGATTCAAAAAATAAATAAATAAATAAAAACCTACTTGGGAGCCCTCAACACGCGCTGCACTTCATGGCACTTCAACAGGCGGGTGAGATCAGTGTTGGTCATCTTGTTCATGGGAAGGCTACAAGAGGGAAAGGAGCACAAAGTCATAATGAAAGACGACCAGAAAAATAAGTACACGTATAAATGAGAAAGGTGCGTCTGCCTTTTCTTTGATCTTCATAGAATTCAATACCCCTGAGCCAATTATCCCGAAATCTTTCAAAACATTCAGATGGGGTCAAGGGGAGACAAAACCAGTTGTCAATGGTTTAGCAATCCCTGGCAAGAAACCCGACATGGTTTACCAATCACAACGTAAAAACAATGGAATCTTCACCGATAAGGAATGTTGACTGGCAGAGAATGCAACAACATAGTCTAAATGCATTCATTCACTCCAGGAGGCTCAGAACCCCTTTTTGAAGATCAGCGCATGTCAGAAACACGGACCAGAGGTGATCATTCATCATTGCCTCTTTGGATTTCCAATGGGACAAAAAAAAAAAAGGCTACATCTTCACCAAACATCCATTGAGGGCAACCTGCCAATTTACTTTAACAACACTATTTTTGTTTTAAAACGGCCATTTGCACAAGTGAAGTTCAGAGGTAACGACAAGTGCACTCGGTGGAGTGTGCACCTCCGCCACGCAATGCCCAGTCCACAAGAACATATCGGGCCCAATACATTATTTAAATATCATGCTATACAGTACTACATCATTTTGGGCCCTATCTCTCAATGGTGCAGAATCATTTTAAAAATTAAATAACTCTCGTATCCAGATCCGGATCTTCACCAAAATCAAATCAATGTGTCCTTGTGACACATCCAACATGTCCACCAAGTTTCCTCAGAAACCGTCCACAACTTTTTGAGATATCGTGCAATTCATCAATCATTTTTAGCCATATCTCTCCATGGTGAAGAATTAGTTTTAAAAATTCTCGAAGTCTGATCCGGATCTGGATTCTGACCAAAATCAAATCAGTTCGTCTTTGTCACACATCAAACATGTCCACAAAATTTCATCCGGATCCCTCCACAACTTTTTGAGATATCCTCAACACAGACATACAAACAGACAGACAGACAAGCTGGTAGGCGACGAGGGATCCGCTAGGATCGAAGCGCTGGATACGATGCTTTACATTCTGACCGATCCACCGACGAAGATTCATTGCCAAGACATATTGGTTCACATACAATTGTTCCTCTGCCTGGCAAGATTTTTCCTGTTGCGTATTTTGCCAACTGGCACTACTCACAGGACTACCATTTGAAAAATAAAACCTAAATCAAAAATCAGCTCAAGTAAAATTTTCTAAATATCTCGAAGTGTAAAATCCCGAAGTCTCGTTTCTCCACATTCAAAACTGTAGGACAAGTATTGAAAATAGTGAACGTAGGTCGAGAAAAAGTATTTTTTCGAATTTTGCGTATTTCAGCCTCGACACCCTTGGTGATCGAATCTGGAAAAAGCTGCGGTTCAATTTTGTAGTAGTTATTCAACTCTATCCATACACCGAATTTGAATGTTCCGCCGTCGACGGTTTCCGAGGTCAAGGTCACTTAACATATTCCCTGGTTCACCACCTTTCCGCATTCGGAGGGCTGCCATTCGGAAACTATGAGAGATAGAGGAACGTTATGCTGTCGCGATAACGAGATGGGGATGCAAGGAATTGGCAGGAGTTGGTCCGGTCACTCTACCTATCATAGAAGCCACGCTACGTCAGTTGCCGTTAGGGTTCTGAAAACGCGGTTTTTCGGCAGCGACACAGCAACGAAACTCAAACGCGCACACTCCCAGCCCATATGGCATCTGTTCGCCAAGTTTCATCGAAATCGGTTTGCTGGTTTGTGCTGTGGAGCCTCGCATCGCCACACACACACACACACACACACACACACACACACACACACACACACACACACACACACACACACACACACACACACACACACACACACACAATAACGGATATCGAGCGAATCCCAAAAGGAGTGAAAACAACCTCCTTCACCTTCGGTGGTGGAGATAATATCAATGCACTTTATGATTACAGAACAGGTGAGAGCTGGGGGGGGGGATAAAAAGCCCTCATAAATGTGATGAAACATTCTTCAGACAGACAAGAGTGAGGTCAACTGACACGGCGTTCGAGACACACATCCTTGCAATCAAGTCAGATTAGATCTGCGACTTGCTACAGGTTCCGTGTAAACCTGCACCAACCTGTTTCATGGTTGGGCTGTCAGCAACTAAACAGTCCCCCCCCCCACCAGGTTCCCTGGTGAGGAGGGTGTTTGGACATGGACACCCAGCAGGATTAAAAACAAAACCTGTCAAAGGGTGGAGGAGCTCCTTGTGAGCCAATCCAGTGCCAACTTTCTGTGGACATACCCCTGCAGTTGGGTTACTTCTTTTTTTTCTTTCGAGGTGGTTGGTGGCATGACAAATGTGTAATGCAAGGAAATCTGAAAACGCACCCCGTGGAAGTACCTCCTGTGCTGCTGCCCTTTGTAGGGCAGCTCACCGGATTGGGGCAAAGCCTTTGGGAACCCCATTCCTCAATGATAGGAGGAAACCCACAGGGTAAACCTCTCGCATCAGACTGTGGTGGTGTGTGGCAGAGTGGTGTTGAGGTGTTGTCCACCAGTTGAGGTGTCTTCACCTTTGTTACAATCTGAGCTCAAGTGTTTGAACATTGGAATTGCAGCACTCTGAGGTTCAGAAACCAGATAGTGGCGAGATCATGGCAGGTGGTTATACCTATTAGTCTGGTCACTCTGATGGTTAACATGCCCAAGGAGTTGCTGCAGCTGTGTCCAAGAAGCTGACTCCAATGATAGTTGAGCAAACACCGGTCAATGAGCGTATTTTGAGATGAAGGATTCGTCACTCCTTGGGTGTCATTTCCCTGGTCTCTGTATATGCTCCGACTGAAGCGAGCGATTTCACCCTGAAGGACGCATTCTATGTCACTCTCGAGTCTGGTTAATCAGTGCCCCAGGCAAGATACTCTTCCAGTCTTGGGGGATTTCAATGCATCGACTGGAACTAATAGGGATGGTTATGAGATATATCTTGGTCCCGATGGGTCTAAACCGGAAGAGCATCAAGTTCCTTCACTTTGCAAGAAGTTTTCACCTTGACCTTGACTTAGGGAGGCTAGTTCATAATTTCAGCACCCACAGGCTTATCGCTGGACTTGGTATTCCAACGCTGGTGGTGTGGCAAAGGAGACTGGCAATGTGCGCGTTGATGGTCACTGGAGAATGATCCAGAACTGCAGGGTCGACCGGAGTGCTCAGTTCCTCAATACCGACCAAAGGTTTGTTGTAACAACTCTGAAGTTGCAGCTTAAATCTGGGAGAATGGTACCATCCCAGCCTCGGCTGGATGTTGGCAAGCTCAAGGATGAGTGTGAAGCTGAGGAGTTTGCAAACAGACTGAGTGGGGATTTGGGGAATCCTGAAGAGTCGGACAGTGTCTTCCAAGTCCTTGATGTTGTCGGCGGATGTCTTGGAACTCACCATTGGGGGAAACAGAATTTTGTCTCTCAAGGGACACTGGATACCCTTGACCAGAGTTGGAGGGCCAAGCTTAATGGCAGAATTCAGCTGTTCAGGGAGCTGAAGTGCAAAACTCTACATGCGCTGAGGGTGGACAAGGCGGCCTATGTGTGAGGAATCTGAGGTCGAGCATCACCTGTGGTCAAGTGATTCTCGTCCTGTTTTCAGGGTAATTAGAGCATTGCGTTCCTCCAAGCCTGTCTCAGTGTACTGCAGCAAGAGCGGAGGGTGGTGGGCTCTTGACAGAGGAGTCCAAAGTGAAGGCCCACTGGGCTGGATACTTTGAGTGGGTGTACCAGGCTCATCCACCAGCCATCGAATTGGATGTCAGGGGTGTTACCATTCCTACTGCTGACCTTCCAATCAACTGTGGTCCACCTTCGTTTGTGGAAAAACAGGCTGTGGTAAACCGGTTGAAATGGGGTAAAGCTCCTGGGATCTGTGGCATCCATGCTGAACTTCTCAAGGCTGGTGGAAATGCTGAACTCGTCTCATTGCATGCAGTTCTATGCTCTGCCTGGAACACAGGCATCATCCCAACTAACTCGAAGAGGGGCCTTGTTCCTCTGGAAAGAGAAGGGTGATCGGTAGGACTGCAACAACGACCGAGGGGTGACGCTGCTCTCTGTGCCGGGCAGGGTCTTTGCTCAGATAATTCTTGAAAAGGTTCGCCACCATATGCTTGAGCACCATCGTCCAGAGCAGTCAGCCTTTACACCAGAGGTTAATGATTGACCGTATCCTTGCTCTTTAGGTCCTCACCGAACGCAGACGAGAGTTTCGGCAGGAGCTGCTTGCATCTGATGTTGATCTCTGCAAAGCACTCCATTCAGTGAATCGGGATGCCCTCTGGTGGATTCTTGGTCTTCGTGGGGTGCCACCAATCTGATGTCTGAACAAAACCCTGGCATTGAGAATGCTGTGAGATGTAGTGATACTGTTGCGAATCTGGAAGCCATGAGCACACAACATTCAGGTCCTATAGCTCAGTTATTTCAATAAGTGAATGTGGATAGATTGCTCCCTTTCCCTTGTCTAATGGGTGAATAAATGTACACGCGCTGCGAGTTACTTTAATAGTCGGGATTTCTACATCAAATACAACAACAATGACGGCACCAACAGCTCCAAATACAACAACGACGGCTACTACAGCTCCAAATAAAACGACGATGGCTACTCCAGCTCCAAATACAACAGCGAAAACCCTCTGCTTCCAGCATTCTCCGCGCGCTCACTGGTATGCTGGCATGTTCGGAATGCATTCAGGGATGAATTCCATTCCCAAATATGGTCATGAATCTGTTCGCTTGGATCGCGCCCAAGAGCGATAAAAGGGACGTGGAGATAGAGATCGGAGGAGCGAGGGAATCTGCGGAAGCGTCAAAATCTGTGCGAGCGAGAGAAACTGACGGAGCGCGTGAGGATCCGCTGGAGCTCTGGAGGCCGCTCGTGGCTCGCTGGTGTCTGGATTCGGCTGACCTCTCGCTGGTGCCCGGTTCGAATCAGCTCGAAGACCACATGAGATGGACAGGTCCGAGGCAGGCTCTGGTCTTCAGCTCACCTTTCCCTCTGAGCTGGAGGTCTCAATAAAGGCTATGGACACGTGTATGTGTGCGTATGCGCGTGCATGTGACCAGTCTCGTAAGTATGAATTGTTAAGTGCCTTGCTGTACATATGTGCATCTCTTTTGTCGGACAGCTCTGCCTTCTTGCGTGCTTCCCTCCTTCCCCCCATTATGAATAAACCCATGTGTTAAATGTATCAGTTTGTTGCTGTGTTTCCTTCCATTGGCTTAGCGTGACACGTGTTGGAGAATTAGCAAGGCCATTGTTGCCGCCGTAAGGGGACATTTGGACCGACGGATCTCGGTGATCATCCACTCGGGTCGCACACGGTTCGAGCACGCTTGCGGCTCATTCTATACGAGCGCTGTTGAGGGTGTGAATACTCGATAAACTCACCACGTGGAACTCGAGGTATTTTGAAGATTGGCAAATAACCCTGTAACACGTGGTGTAATTATTGACGATTCACGGTCCGGTAAGGGACCCGTACTTGTGGGAGTTTTCCGAAAGGTACGATCTAAATTCCGGGTGTTCAGTGGAGCTGACTCTACTGCTCCATCTAGTGGTCGTGCTCGTCGGCGATACCCGGCCCGCAACAATACCATCTCAGACTTATTTCCAGTTGTTACTGGAGTTCGTCAGGGGTGTGAACTGGCCCCCACATTTTTCAGCGCTTGTATGCACTTGATTCTGGGGAGGATATCAGAGAGATCAGACTGCGGTACATTGTTTGGGAATGTCAAGATCTCTGACCTTGATTTTGCAGACAATGCAGTCATCTTTGCGGAGCCTGGACATCCTTTTGGGGGCCCTCGAGGTTCTGAATGAGGAGTCGGGGCCACTGGGATAACGGGTTTCTGGGTCAAAACCAAGATCCAGGCTTTCAATGACATCTTGGATGCTGCTGTCTTGTCTGTACCCATTTGTGGTGAGGGTGTGGATCATGGAGAGATTCACTCACCTTGGCAGTGTTATTCACATCTCTGCTGGCTGTGAGCCAGAGGTCAAAAGATGTCTGAGTCAGGCCTGCGGAGTCTTGGTTCCACTGGATCATGGGGTGTGGCGCTGCCGGTACCTGTGCAGGACCAAAGCCCGAATCTTCAGGTCCTTGGTGCTTCCAGTCTTGCTCTACGGATGTGAGACTTGAACTGAACAGGCATCGAAGACGAAGCCTTCATTCCTTTGGAACCAGGTCTACTCAGAGAATCCTTGGCTATCGCTGGTCGGACCGTGTCCAACAAGCTGTTGCTGAGAGACTCAAATGGGATTTGTTTCCTGCATCGTCTATGAGCATCAGCTGCAGCTGTCTGGACATGCGGCTCATTTTCTTGAGGCTGATCCTGCTCACCAGATTCTCTCAGCGAGGGATCCTCGTAAGTGGATTGAGGCCAATGGGCCGACCACATGCCTCATGGTTGCAGGTTGATCAGCATCTCAAGGAGATGGGGATTGGCCAGGCATCTGCCTGGGAGACGGCCAGACTGAGTCCCCTGGAGTACCGGCGGAAAGTGGACGCAGGGTCATTCCAAGTCAAATCAGCTAAAAAAAAATGAAATTCTGCAGTGACCCCTTTCAGATTTTCCTGAAAAAAATTCTCAAAGCTGTCTTAACATATATGAGGAAGGTTTGCCAAGTTATAGCTCAAAATTCCAAGTGGTGTCCGAGATATGGCCCTACAAACACCCGAGGGGTGTTTCAATTCTGGCAGTCGCGAGTTGCAGATTTGTATCTGAAGCATTTTTGGAGGGTTCTATATTCCAGAGTTTTACAAACAGAGTCCTGAAAATTCACACAAATGGTGTGTATTAGTGAGGCTTTCAAAATCTGACATCAAAAATGTTCTACTTAAAATACTTTTTAAGATAAGTACGCTCAAAAGTAGTGATTTGTAACATGCAGGCAAAAAAATTGGAGTTTTCAAATTGCTGCCAACAGTCAGTTTATTCATCATGAAGAATTTTGTTTCCTGATTTACACAATCTAGTGACTGGATCATTTACCCAAGAAAACTGAAACCTTTTGGAGCAAAATCTTGGGTGCTATAGGTGTCTGAACTTTGCTCCAGACTCGACACTGAAATTTACCCCGGTTTTACCCCAAGTGTTCGCCATGTTTACAGTTACACAGCTCTTTTAAATTTTGGTCACTTAAAGACATACATCAGCAAACTGTGGTAGAAAATTCAAGAGTTGTTCTCAATCCCTTCTATTTTTAAACGATTTTTATAAAGGCACACTTTTAAAAAAAAAAAACATGTTCGATGAAAGATGTAGAATAAAAGCAATAGGTGTGCATTTGAAGTGGAAGCCATGTCAAGAATTCCTAAGCTGACACCACAATGAGCATGCAGTAGTGTTTCATGGTCAGAATAACTTTGTGGTTAAGTTACTTTTAGCTCAAAAATGTATTTTTCCAATTAAAAATGAAAAAAAAAAAACACTTATCTCAATCATGAAAATAGGCACAATGTACAATGGTGCATTTTGTATGATATAATTTAAGTAATAAATATTTATAACATTATTAATCTCATATCATAGAATTAAATTTGCACATAAACATCAAATTTATACCAAGTAAATACTTGTGTAAACCTTTATATTCATGCAAAATATCATAAATGTGGGGTTTGAAGTTTTGAAGTAATTTACAAAAAAAATGCATCAATTTCTAATAATTCTGCAGTCCCAAAAGCTACTTTTTAAAAAATAATATTTTGTACTAACAAACATATAGAAACTAGAGGGGGAGCACTCGGTAGAGTGCAAAACCTCCGCCGCCAATAGTGCTGGGTCACTCAAGTGAACCTGATGTCCTATTCATTGTAGGTGAAAACGGATCGGACTCTACTGAACCACGATTGAATAAACTAAACTAGATCGACACGCATGAAAAATGCCAAAATTAAAAATCGAAATTTTTTTGAAAAAAAAGTTGCAAAATTTATGGGTTTTTTCTCTCACAAATTTTTTTGGGTTGGAAATCACTTAAAACATGTAGAAATGCAAAAAAAAATTCAAATCTTTTTCAAATAAAATCGAAATTTTTTTGAAAAAAGTTGCAAAATTTTCTGTTTTTTTTTCTCTAACAAATTTATTTATTTTTGGTTGGTAATCACTTCAAACATGTAGAAATGCAAAAACAAAAATTCAAATATTTTTTCAAAATGGCCGCCATGGCGGCCATATTGGACTTTGGACCAAGTCCAAAATCTAATGGCATGATCCTTGGACCATACCTAACCACCCCACCAAGTTTTGTCGAAATCCGTCCAGGAGTTTTTCCGTCCATCTTTGATGGCAGAGGTTAAAAAGAAAGATATTGTAAGGAAGTATGACTTAAGTGGAATCGAACAATATATAAATCAGTTTCGTAAAGCTTAAAGAAGTGTACCAAAATCATTTCCAAAGTTAGGCATGAAGCACAACTTTATCTTATTTAGGCTTTAAACTAATACACAGCCCTGTCATAACTGCCAATGCTCATTGTTACATTTTATTATATCCTGGCAATTATAAAACTAATCACTGTTCACTTTGTACAATGTTTCCAATTACATTTGTCCAAACAATTTGATATGAAATTATGAAAAAAAAGTTGAATCAGATATTGCACCTACATTTTCAAATGGATGTAGATTTTCGTACAATGTACACGAAGTATATAAACAATTACATATGCAAATGAATATTTATAATGGTGATTATTATGATCACATTATGTGTCTTAATTTGTCGTTGAGATTGGTGGCAGCCTGAAACTAAAATATCCTTCAAAAAAAAATGTGAGCCAAATTAAAGTAACCACATACTTGTTCTGACCAAAAAACACAACAATTTGATCATTGTGGTGCCAACTTATGAATGTTTGGCATGGCTTCCACTTCAAAAGCACACCGATTGCTTTTATTCTACATCTTTCATCGAACATGTTTTTTTTTTAAATAGTGGGCCTTTTTAAAAATAGAACGGATTAAGAACAACTTTTGAATTTTCTACCACAGTTTGCCTATGTATGTGTCTTTAAGTGACAAAAATTTAAAAGAGCTGTGTAACTGTCAACATGGTAAACACTTGGGGTAAATTTCAGTGTCGTTGAGTCTGGAGCAAAGTTCAGACACGTATGGCACCCAAGATTTTACTCCAAAAGGTTTGTTTTCTTGTGTAAATGATCCAGTCACTAGATTATGTAAATCAGGCAAAATAAATTCTCCATAATGAATAAACTGACTGTTGGCAGCAATTTGAAAACTCCAATTTTTTTTGACTGCATGTTACAAATCACGACATTTGAGAGTACTTATCTTAAAAAGTATTTTAAGTAGAACATTTTTGATGTCAGATTCTTAAAGCCTCACGAATGGACACCATTTGTGTGAATTTTCAGAACTCTGTTTGTAAAACTCTGGAATTGAGCCCTCCAAAAATGCTTCAGATACAAATCTGCAACTCGCGACTGCCAGAATTGAAACACCCCTAGGGTGTTTTTTGTCGGGCCATATCTCAGACACTACTTGGAATTCTGAGCTATAACTTGGCAAAACTTCCTCAAATATGTTCAGGTTGCTTTGAGAATTTTTTCAGAAAAATCTGAGGGTGTCACCGCAACCCCCAGCTGAAATGACACGGAATGACTGCGCAGTGATGCGCTGCTCCAGCAACTGCTCCCATTCCTGAGCTGACCACCTTGCAAATTGATCCAGCTCACAGCCACACATCATTCCACTGTTCCAATGCTGTGTACAACTTGCTATGGGTATGAATAGCAGGAATCTGTCCCAGTCTCTATCAAGCACAAAAGACTCCCAAGCAACAAACCACTGTTGGGCACAAAGTTTGATGCAAATTCCAGTTTTGCGACGACTCACTTAATTAACATCGAGTGCATGAGACCAATGCAAATTCTTGGGATGAACGATTTCAGAACAATCGCATACAAAATGCCATTGTTTTCATAATCACTCCTGATATACTGTGATCGAAAAATAAATAATTGCGAGAGCAAGAGAGACCTTTTTTCATGGATGATCAAAACGACGTCAGTCGAGCTTTTCAAAAGGGAGCAAACTATGAGATGAAGATTGTGATGCCGACAAACACAAGACGACGACTTACTTGTAGTTCTTTTTCTCAAGCGATGCTTTTGTCCAATTTCCATACAGACTGTCCAAGCGGCGGAAGGCGCTCTCGGTCCAGATAAGAAATCGACCCACGTGGCCCCCGGGCGCCAGACGTAAAAGGTTCAGCTTGTGCACGGGTAGGAGCGAGATGCCTGAACAAGGGGACAGCAAAGAGAAGAGAAAAAGTCTCTCGGGGACAAAATGCCTCCTTAATTGAGTGCAACAATGAAACCACTTCAGTTCTGTTTTTCAAAGCATTAGTACAAAGTATTTTTACTGCAGCCATCAGCAATCATACTGCACTTATTTCTCACAATGCACTTCATGGCTGTTTTCCATTCATGAGACATATACCGACACACACTCGCCTGCCACCCAGTCCAACCTGTACCTGCCACAGGGCTGCAATGTGTCATAAACCCATCCATCACATTAAGGTGAATGTACAAAACTAAAAGCATTCCCTCATATCCTTAACAATTCACAGTTCAGTCCAACGATCAGGGAAACTACGATTAAGCATATGCAGTTACTTACTGCACATTAAGCATGCACTCAGAAGCAAAAACGTCACAAACCGAGAAGGGCAATCGGTGGAGCACATACCTCCGCCCCACAACGCCTGATCCATGAGAACATATCTCGCCCAATACATTTTTGAAATATACGATGCATCGTTTTCAGCCCCATCTCTCAATGGTGAATAATAATTTTAAGAATAATTTTTTTTTTTTTTTTTAATCAAATCAAGACTCAGATCTTCACCAAAATTGAATCTATTCTTCCTTGTCACACAACCAAAAACGTGTCCACCAAGTTTCATCTGAATCTGTCCACAACATTTTGAGATATCATGCTGCATATTTTTGACCCTCGCTCTCAATGGTAAAAAAATCACTTCATAAAATTATAGTAGCCAGATCCAGATCCAGATCCGGATCTTAAGCAAAATCGAATCAGTTCGTCCTTGTCACACACCCAACCTGTCCACAATATTTCATCCGGATCAGTTCACAACTCTGAGATATCCTGCACACAAACAAACAAATCAGAGGGGGGGAGGGGACGACAACCTCCCTCACCTTCGGAGGCAGAGGAAATAATCACAACCACGACAAAAACCTCAAGGCCAAAGCAAACAAGATGCAAATACAATTAAAAATTCCTACCAGGAATGTTACGGAATGCACGAGACAGTCCTTCATCCTTGTTGAAGATGATGCACGGTCCGCAACGCTTCACACGGCGGCGGTTTCGCATTTTACCCTTACCGGCACGCATTCGTCGAGATGCGTACACCTGCAAAGGCACAGACACAAAGTGGCACGGAATAACTCCATTGCAGTCAAGGCAGATGTATTAACAAACAGTAGGGGAATTTACAAAAAAAAACGAATAACTTTGGGAGAAAACTACCACCAAACCAGAAGGGCACTCGGAAGGGCGTATGCCTCTGCCACCAAATCCCTGTTCCAGTGGAACATATCGGGCCAAATAAAATTTTGATACATCATGCAATAAATCATTTTTGGCCCCATCTTTAAAAAATATATCTATCTATCTATGATTCATGCTGTATGTGCGTGTGACCGCTGTTTCTCGACAACCACTGGTCCGATCTAATTGAAACTTGCCAGGTATATTGCTGGGGACCTGAGCATGTGCCTTTTCCTGGTTTGATATTAATCGAACAAGTGCTTCCCAAGTTATAGCCATTTATTTACCAACCAATGACATGACACGTTGCTGCGCCATTTATTTACCAACCAATGACATGGCACGTTGCTGCGTAGGCGTGGCTGCGGAGGAGTGCGCGGCTGGCCGACGATGACATCACGGGCCGCACCGGTTACATGGCAGCGAATGTCATGGCAAGCAAAGACAGGGAGGTAAACTTGATGTTAATTAACTCTGTGTGTGGAAGTGTGGTTGTCGTGAGAACGCGAGAGAGAAGGAACGGCCTGTGTGATTGTAGTTTCTGGCTCGCGGTGTGAAATATATATATATATATATATATATATATATATATATATATATATATATATATATATATATATATATATATATATATATATATATATATATATATATATATATATATATATATATTTTTTTTTTTTTTTTTTTTTGCGCACGTACGGCCACGCACGTATGAGCACGTGAGAACGAAGGAACGGCCTGTGTGGTTGTTTCTGACACGATATTTGAAAAAAAAATTTGCACGTACGGCCACGCACCTACGGGCAGGCACTAGTATTTAAAAAATTATAGTATCTGGATCGTAACGAAAAAAAATAAAAATCTAATCAATTTGACCTGGTCACAAACCAAAAACGGACCCACCAAATTTCATCCGAATCCGTCGGCAATTTTTTGTCGGCACTTTAAAACTTCCAGTAATTATGCCAGGGTCTAAGCCACACTTAACCTATCTATGCGAACCTTTGAGCACGTCATTGACTCACCATGGAGAAAAGATTAATCACAAAAACATCAGTTGTGGTGTGGCAACCACATTGGTTTTTAGAAAAAAGTTTTCAAAATCCTCTGAAACCACTTAGCCAATCAATTTAATACTTGACATATGGGATCCACTTCCCTTCGTGCATATATTTTGATAAATGTCATCAGTCACATGATTTGGCAGCAATATCGATTTCAAGGGGAATGTTAAATATATTGTTACGAATCTGGCAGCCACTTGCACACAAACAGTCAGCAGTCCCAACAGTTCAGTTATTTCGATAAGTACGAGTTATCGTTGGGGTCCCATCCCCCATGTCGAACGGGAATTACATGTGTGCACTGCGAAGTTTCTTTATACAGTCATGCGCCACTTAACGACGGGGTTACGTTCTGAGAAACGCGTCGTTAAGCGACGTCGTCGTTGTGCGAACATCATTTTTTTTTTTTCGTTTTCGAACATCGTACTTACACAAACCTAGACACCAAGAATATATATGGTGTAGCCGATTGCTCCTCAGATACAAACCTGTACAGCATGTTACTGTACTGAATACTGTGGGCAATTGTAACACATCCAAGACAGACGGAAGACACGTTAGATTTACCTTTGTGCTGTTCATGACGGCTATCGGTGTTGTTAGCAGCAGCTAACAATCTCCTCTCGCATCGATTAAAGAAAGGTGAATATAATTAGCGTTTGGATTTCATAAATACGTAATCATTGCATCGATGATATAATTTATAAATGAAGAAACGAGCTCCTGTCAATTGTGATATATATTTTCGGAACAGTGCGATTGTTTTCACAACATAAAAAGCTTCACTGAAAACAAATTTGTGTTTTAATGTCGACCAAGAACAACGATTTATTCGCGGAATTCTTCAATTCAAAGGCAATTTACTTGCTCGAAGGTAAACGTGCAAACATTGGTTCAGTTTGAAAGCCGATTTCCTTGAATCCCGATTTAGCACAATCCTGTTTTTTTGTGATGACATTTTATGGACCTCAACGATCGCATTATAACAGGGCCACACTGTCGTTTATTATCATTATGAGGTATTATGTACTGTACAGCGTACATAATTGTATGTGCTATTTTTATACGAGGCTACATCACTCGGCGATAGGAATTTTTAAGTTACATTTTTTTTCATTTTTTTTTTTTTTCCAGAGCTGGCAGATCCGTCGTTGCCCGGAACGTCGTAAAGCGGCGCATGACTGTAGTTAGTTTTTTACAACATATCCATCACTTCTTCAAACCGACTCCATTGCCCACGTGTTTTTAGCTGAAGGCGTGGGCGGAGCCTCCATCGCCTCAGATCAAGGCTCCGCTCCGATGAAGGGCATTGAGCGTATCCTCCAGCCAATGGGCGAAGGGCTAGCAGGGCCGAGGCGCTCCGGCCAATGGGAGGTCAGTGCCGAAAACTACCACAGAGCCTCTCCGGGGGGCGGGCCTCCGAGGACGCCCCGACAACCCCCGAGATTCCTCGTCCAATCAGGAGGTTGATCACCTCAGTGTAGCTCCGCCCCAGCCAGATGAAGTGTTCGCCCCGTCTGAAGAAGAGAGTAGTGTGGTTGTCAGGACCTGAGTACTGCAGCCATCGTGGCCGATTGATTTTGGTCTGTCGTGGTGGCTTGGTCTCGGCCATGGTCTGCGGTCCTTTGCGGTGGCCGATCAGCCAGGGTCGTGAGCTTGTGGATTTCGGGACGTGGGTTCGAGTCCCACAGTGGTGGGTTGGACTCAGGTGTGACCGCAAGAGGTGGGAAGGTACCCGGCCAAGCTCTGTTTCCCCAGCTCGCCTTCCCTCTCGAGCCGAAGGGTCCAATAAAGACCCGACGGGGGTCGTGTGTGTGCGTGTGTGCGTGTGGCCAGTCTGTTAGGTAGAATTGTTTTCTTTTCACTGTACATTGCCTGCATATTCGTAATAACTCTGCTCTGTGTCTCCCTTCACGACTATTGCCCCCATTATAAAGAAATCCCCAATTGTTAAATGTTCCATTTCATTGCCTGGAAATGTTCCATTTCAATGTTCGTTGCCCGTGTTTTCTTCCATTGACCCAGCATGGTGCGGGCTTGGGAATTAAGGAGGCCGTGCGGGCTTGGGAATTAGGGAGGCCGTTCATGCCGTAAATTGTTCATTTGGACCAACGGATCTTGGTAATCCCCGCTCGGTTTACACCCGGATCGGGCTCGGTAAACGGCCCGTTCCGCCGAGGGTGTGGTTTTCCCCGGTAGTTAGACGTGGGTACTTAGGTATATTGAAATTCAGCAATTAACCCTACCCCACGCTGTCGAAATATTGGCGACCACGGTCCGCCAAGGGACACGTGACTTTTCCGAGAATCAAGACCGAAATTCCGGGGTGTTCGGTGGAGACGACCCGACTGCTCCCCCTTTGTGGTCGTTTATCGCCACCGAACCCTGGCCCACAACACAATATATATATATATATATATATATATATATATATATATATATATATATATATATATATATATATATATATATATATATATATATATATATATATATATATATATATATATATATATATATATATTGCTACGGCTGTGGAAATTCGCAGAACACCATAAAGGTCCTTGGTTCAGTTTTATTGCTAAGTGTGTGTTCAGTGAGATTCCCCCACCGTTGTTTAATGGGCTTTATTCATGTTATCATATCAGGGCTGTGATCTTTGAGTTAGCCTTTATTCTTTTGGACTAACCACGAACCACAACGCCAACCACAACCGCCGACATCTCCACAAACACCAAAGGGGAACAACTCCCGCCCCGATTTCTCTGGTAAACAAGATTGACGGTTGGGAAACAACAACTAATACAGCCGATCTCTGTTGGAATGTTCCCAGTTCCCCCCCCCCACCCCACGAAGGGAGGGCGGGACGCCGGGGTAATAAAAGGGAACGCAGAGCGCCAAGTGGGGCGGTCGGTCGGGTGGAAGAGAGTGTATCAGGGTTCGGAGAAGCCAAGGAGCTGCGTGGATGTCTGGGCTCGTGTCAGAGTCGGGAGCTTGGAGCAGTCAGTCGGGGGAGGTCCGGGCGTCGCGACGGAGACGCGGGCTGGAGGCACAACCCTGCCTGCCGTGTCGCACAAGCCTGCGCGTTTGTGTGGGGAGAGCCGGGGAGAGCCAGAGAGAGCTCGCCTGCCACGGGGAAGATGCACGAATCGCTGCTGTGGGGACGGGACGTCGCGACTCGCCCCATCATGGCACCACGAGGGTGCAGGTAACCTACACGGTCTCGTGGGACTCGTTCAGTCTGCCAAGTCCCACGCCATAAAGGCCTACGGGCCCAGCCTGACCCCCTTGTCTATGAGGGTGGTCTTTTCTTTGTGTGAATGATGTGGTGCCGAGTCCCGACAAGTAGAACTGTTAAGTGCCTGTGAACAATAACAATAGTCGGTTGTAGTGCTTTGTGCTTGCTCGTATTTTGTGCCCGTCCGCGCATTGCTGGTTTGGTTGCATGACTGCATGAGTGTTTCATCAATCGATTGCATTTATTGTTGCTTTCCTGTGTATGTGTGTAGAAATAAATGTGCTTCTTTAAATGTTAACCCGTTCGTCGTGTCCTCCTTCCCCTATTGAAGTGCCATCTTGTATTGCGGAATATTAATTGGTTTTTAAATAACCGATAAATAGAATCGGGTCCGCCGAGGTCTGGCGATAATACCCACTTGGTTATCCTAGAACGGAGCAAACCGCTTAAGCGGTTCGTGTCCAAAGAGGCCTTCGCCGAGGTATGGTCCCTCGGTCGTTACCCACGCGAGTACTTCGGAAAAAAAAAAAAATCGATATTCGGCGATTGACCCGATTTCGCGCAGGTAGAATATGGACTGGGCCGTGGTGTGCGTTGAAGGCACACCCGTGACTGGTTCTCGGTGTTGTTCCGGGAAGGCGCGACTGAATTGCTCGTTCGGTGGGCGAAACGACCGCTATTAGAGAACGCTGATCCCGAATCCAGGCCGAAGTAACCGGAAATTGCGTCAAAAATCATCAGCTGCGCGGCGCTTACACGTACCACGGTATCGTTGGCAAGTATACAGTTGTGAACACATTATAGGTAAATTCAGAAGCGAATGTAAGAAGAATTCTACGTTCGCTTCTGGGCTTTGCCTATTCCATATTAATTATTGCATCGATGTTATAATTTACAAATGAAGAAACGAGCACCTGTCAGTTGTGCGATATATTTTCGGAACAGTGCGAATGTTGGAACAGTGCGAACGCTGATTTTCTTGAATCCCGATGAAGCACGACCCTGCTTTTTTTCACGATGACATTTTATGGACCTCAACGATCGTTATAATGGGGCCACACTGTAGTTATCAATATCAAGTATTATGTACTGTACATAATTGTATGTGCTATACTTTACTTTTATATGACTCGCAGCGCTATGACATCACGAGGAGATAGGAATTTTTCAGCTCCATTATAATCTTATGGGATCACCGTCGTATATGCGGTCCGTCGTCGACCGAAACGTCGCATGACTATATATATATATATACACACACACACACACACACACACACACACACACACACACACACACACACACACACACACACACACACACACACACACACACACACACACACACACACTAGCTGAAGTACCCGGGAATACCTGGGAAATTTGCCCTATTTTCCTCATGCTAGTTAGACTGAGGCATTAGTTGTATGGAGAAAATTGGGAAGGCTTCTTTTATTCCTCAGATTTATGGAAGGAAGGCTTTATGCTGCCCTAATCCTCAGAGAGGTCATAGTTGATGGCGGCCTTGAGCCACTCAATGTTTCTCGCAGCAGTGGCAACTGTCGATGTCCTGCCAAAACTCGGACCAAGAAAGCTGGAACGAGAGTTTTGTGCTTCTCTCGCCCATCGGTGTGACGCTCTATTTGCAGTTAGGCGACTCTGACTCTCTGACTCTCTCTCCAGCCGACTCTGCTTGCCTGGCTCGTTCATGAGCAGATATATCAGCAGTAAGATATGTCTGTCTCTCTCCCTCTCCCTCTCTCTTCCCCTCTCTCTCTCTCTCTGCAGCTGACTCCGCTTGCCTGGCTCTTTCATGAGCAGATCTATCAGCAGTTAGCTGTTGCCTTGCGCGTGCAGTTCGAGAATGTGTATGTTTAAAAAGCAACGAATATGAACATTTTGTATTTCAAAAAACTCCAGCGTTTTTAACCATGAAGCCTTTTGTTACGATTAATATGCCGGCGCACTATTCGAAAACCATTTTTTTTTTTTTTAATATATAATTTTTCATTTTTATGGAAAGAGACTTTGCACATCCTGGAGGTGAATGTTAGATCTATATGTGTGTAAAGTTTCATCAAGATCATTTCACTGGTCTCGGAGCTTATTGGTTACAAACAAACAGACAGACAGACGGCCAAACAGACAGAAGGACTGCCATTTATATAGTAGATGAGCAGATATATATCAGCAGTAAGACGTGTCTGTCTCTGTCTCTCTGCAGCTGACTCCGCTTGCCTGGCTCTTTCATGAGCAGATCGATCAGCAGTTCGCTGTTGCCGTGCACGTGCAGTTCGAGAATTCAAATAACAGGAGGAGAATGTGTATGTTTTAAAAGTCAACGAATTCGAACATTTTGCATTTCAAAAAACCCTAGCATTTTTAACCATGAAGCCTTTTGTTATGATTAATCTGCCGGCGCACTATTCCAAAGCCATTTTTTTTTCCGAATGGAAATTGTGTGTGTGTGTGTATGTATATATATATATATATATATATATATATATATATATATATATATATATATATATATATATATATATATATATATATTTTTTCCATTTTTATGGAGAGCCACTGAGCACATCCTGGAGCTGAATGTTAGTTCTTTCTATGTGTAAAGTTTCATCAAGATCGGTTCACTGATCTAGGAGCTTATTCGTCACAAAAAAGACAGACAGGACTGCCATATATATATATATATATATATATATATATATATATATATATATATATATATATATATATATATATATATATATATATATATATATATATAAAATCTAAAAAATTGCTTCACGCATCGATGCGATACTTTACAAATCTGATCCACTGCACTCGTTACATATATTGCAGCAACGATGACACAATCATTCATGTGGTCTGGCAGCCATATTGGACAGAAGAGAAAAAGAAAAAGAAAAAGAAAAAATAAAGTCAAAGCTCGTTACATGATGCAATGGTCAATGTTGGAACTTGTTGCACAGGAGATGGATCTGTGGATGGTAATATATATTGGAGGTGGTTGGGGGGGGGGGGTGAGGGAGCAAGAAGGAAAGTGCCAGGTAGGTAGGCACCTGAAGGTAAAGCCAACATAATCTGACTTTAGGTTGCATTCATCTGGGATATTATGAACTAAAGGAGGGGGTTTTAACACTAGAAATTTCGCAAGGCCTCATAGAGAATGTTGTGTACAGTTTTGGTCACCACTTCTGAGGAACAGCTACCTCATAGTTGCCACGGAGAATTGTACGCAGAGCAATTCGACCGATTCTGGTTGGGGTATGGATGAGCGATCCTGATATCTGTTCAAGAGGGTCTCATGAAAGGTGAACATGCCGTTGGTGTTTGTCAATTCCTTCCCCCAACAAGATTAATTTTTCTTAAACATCCGAGAGACATCCCTGCGCTTGTCCAACTGTATTCCTACCTATCCTATCACTGACAGATTAGGAGTGAGTAGATAAGCACAACATTTAATGTCACCATTTCCACTCAATTTTGATTTGCATCATTCGAATTAAAAGAAACGAACAAAATGCTAAATCCGGATCTTAGTGAAAAATAGAAAAGGTGTGAAGAACAGCTTTCATTGTAAGTGCTGGCATGCAAGACTTGCCTTCTGAATATCACTCCACGCATTTAACTTCTTCAACAGAAGAACCGCCTCCTTGGTCTTCTTGTAGCTCTGCACTTTGTCCTCCACTACCAAGGGAACCTCAGATATACCTTGAATGGCATGGCCTATGGAGGTGAAGAGGTCAGAAGTTGTGACTTTAAAAAGGAAAACAAAGCTTTTGGCGAAGTGACATGCCTGTTGGATCAAACAGCTGCAGCACACATCAAGTGTCAGGTTCAGATTTTGCAAATCTCTTTTCAAATGTAGCACATGGATGTGGGCAGCACAATTTGTTGGGGGGGGGGAGAGGAAGAGGGAGGGGGACAGGGAACTCAGACTTGTTAAAGACACCGAAGGATCTTCCACAAACTAATGCTGCCAGAGGTGACGTTCCAGTTTAACATCCGAGGGTCAACATACGCATCAATGCAAAATACAGGGATGAAAGTTTATAGTCAGGTCAGGATTCAAACTACCACCACCCCAGGGTAGACAGCTCAGAGGTGAGTGCGCTACCCCTTTGTTCTCCTGCCAGCACCATATTTCAAACAAAAGACAACCAAGTATAAAGTGTGGAAAGGTAATGGAAACCAAAACACCTGAACCTACAACTCACCTTTGGAAAATACCAAGGCAGGGAGGGCAGACGCAGCCAGGCAAGAGCAAATAGCGTATCGCCTTTGCCCGAGGTTTACCTTGCGATGCCAACGTCTCCACGTCTTGGTCGGAGCAAACATGCGTCCACCGCGACACATCTATCACCCCACAAGCAGAGGTCAAGGAGAACCCCATCATGCATCATATTGTAACTCAACATGCAAAGCGATACCGACCCACAACACAGAAAAGGACCATCGGTGTTCTGCTGGAAAACCAAAAGAAGAAAAAACAAAGAAAAGAAGTCCTCAGCCAATCTCTCAGGCTGGGGTAAGGCGAGGGATGCATTGCCCGATGGTGCTGCAAAAAGCGACTTATGATGCGCTGCCAAGGATCTTTGTTATGTATCCCCTACTGCTCACGAGTCACATGATCATGCCAAATATTAAACCACATAAGTGATGGCATCGAGCAGCCACCAATGTCTTCGCAGGCTTCGACATTCACTCCATTTTGCTGTGTTATTAATTTCCTCCTGGATGATTTGTAATGCATCAGCGAGTGCCAAACCACTACTATTTCCAACACCCACCAAGCAGACGAGCGTTGAAACTATCAGGTTGCCTGGAGGGGTTTCTGTCAAGTACTAATGGAAACAATAGCATTTATGCTGAAATGTCAAATTAAAAATTATTTATAAATGGCTATTTCCACCATCCACCAATAGGTACAAAACATATTTTGTACTCAAGCACATTGTTTTGATAAACTTCTACCCCATTCCCCATTGAACGCTTGGGAAACACAAAGCACGTCGAGTGTTTGCGGCATTTGCAAGTAATAAACTTTTATTCCAAATAGGATTGTTCAAACTAACTATATCGTGCTCCATGTGCTCATGAATGGGATCTGGAACACGAGAATTTTGGGATGGCATCAACGGTCGTGGATCAATGGCAAAATTCAAGATTCGAAACGCACCATGATGGGGAGGTTTGGTAACATTAAAATGGTACAGTAAAATGGTTACAAACTGCATTGCACCGGCAACCCTTCCATCCCACGTCGTGAAAAACTGGTGTGCTGAAAGCCATGCCATTGCTCAACAAAACAAGTTAACATCAATGGGCCACTGTTGGTGTCAATCTGACCGACAAAGTCCGTCATTCAAACAGGCTGCGGTGAAAGCTTTGTACCTCTTGGATCTCACACACCTCAGCAAAGGAGTAGAGTGGTAACTTGTGAGGACACAAGTTGCTGGTTCAAATCAAGCAGCACAAAGAGCATTCTGACTGGTTCGTCTGGAGAGGAAGATCTTCGAAGGAATTTACACGATTTTCCCAAAAATTTACCAAGCCCGCCAATTAGACACTTCCGGTCATGCGATCGGCATGACCTCTGCAATTTTACATCAGGACCCTGTCATGTTGCAACACAAATTTGGTGGCATTATGACTGGTGGGTCTGGAGTAGATTTTTCAAGAAATTTATGAAGTAGGCCATTTGGACCAAATTAAACTCGTGACTGGAACAAGCTTTGTAATCCCCATACCAGTCAGGAGCGGAATGTTGTTGCCTAATCACAGCCGGATCAGGCGAGCGGTTTGAGTGGAGAAATCGAAGCAGGACACGGACAGAGATGGACAGTGCACGATGACAATACCTCATCTGTAAATTCCATTCCAGACAAGCTAAAAATCAAGTGTCATTGGTTGATCGAGATGAAACAGCACGCCAGTTACACAATGAGTATGCACGGCATGCGAGCGGAAACATTTGTATTTTGTCTGGATAGGCCCACAGAGCGAATGAAAACCGATTCTGGTACAGTAGACAATACGTAATGCAAAGAGTGCATCGGCGCACAATATCCGACACGACACGTGGGAGATGTCGAGGTGGAAAAACATTCGAGGAACACATTCCAAGCACCGCACCCAGCCTTCCAGAAAACAGGAGTAAATGTCACCCAAAACAAAAAGAAATAATTAAAAAAAAAAAAAAAAAAAAAAAAAACTCGGTGACAACAGCCTTGTGTGCGGGTCTTGCTCAGTCATTCAGTTGGCAGCACTCGGGCATGGTGGTTTATCGACGGCAGGCTACCGTCCCCACTCACATCATCAGGCGCAAATTACATCCATCATAGCAAGACACAGAGCAAATAGACACACTCGAGTCGGTCCCCTTGAGTGCATCAAAAACGATTCACTGACTAAAAACTGGGAAAATATTTTTGAGACGATAGACAAGAACAATTAAAGAATGGATTTAAATCACCTTCACTCAAATCACTGTTTGCATTATCTCAGAGAGGATACATTTCCAAAAGCACCCTGGCCGGACCGGTGAGTACCCCCTCCACGAACACGGGGGATTCGAGCAACGGCTCGTCCAGTACCCCATGACTCGGCACTAGTCTGGTGACCTGCACACGGACACACAACACAGGGTCAACACGAACACCATGTGGAATGTATTTCGAGCACACACTACAAAATACATGTCTAAAATTGCCATAACTGCAGTGTTAATCTCTTGGTAACACGATAAGTTTCGTGTAAAAAGTGGTTTTTCAACTCCACAATTTTCCCACCCACCACCACCGAGCCAAAAGCTCCATTCACACATACGTCCACAAGAGCAAAGTCCTCACGACGATGGGATGAGGAAAAATACAAAGCCAAATGAACCAAATACCAACTTATGGGCAGTCCACATATTACATACTCAAAGGAAAACGTTTAACTGTGGTAAGAGCAAGGATGGCTGCCCAAGTGGCCAGAAGGCTCGGATGGAGGCTCAGGACATCCTTTGTTTTCACGATGAATCAACAACACGGACCAGATGACTCTCATCATTGCCTCCCCCAAAAATAAATTACCCCTCCATAGTCTGGATGACTTCAAACTGAAAGGCGGGTACCACAATGTATATCTATGAACCGATAGATAAGCACTCAAAAACTGGAGTAAACTTACATAGTGACACAGTGAACCGAACTTACAACTTGCACCTCGTTATCCATCAAACACCGATGGCTCCGTTGAAGAAACTGATTAATTAATTTGACACAGTATGGCACCCTGCACTACTCACCAAACTCTCTTCCCGTGGTATTCAAGGCCATCTCCACTCATGGCTCGCAGACTTCCTCTCCTGTCGCAGTCAACGTGTGGCCCTAAATGGAGTTCTTTCATCCCCTCTTCCTGTGCAGGCTGGAGTTCCTCAAGGTCGCGTTCTGGGCCCTGTTCTTTTTCTGGTTTTCATCAATGATCTCTCCGAATCTCTGGAAAAACCTCTATTTCTCTTTGCCGACGACTCCACCCTCTGCCGTACCATCTGTCATCCCTCAGACCGGCAAGCAGCAGCTTCTTCGCTCACTGCAGATCTGGATAAAATCACAAACTGGTCCAACAGCTTGGTAAAACTACCAAAATCACGAATCACTGCTCATCTTCACTCTTTCATTCCTCTTTTTTCCCGCTTTTGGAATAAACTTCCTCACTCTATTCTTTCCCATTCTTCCCTTCAGGCTTACAAAACAGCTGTTCACCACCGCCTCTTATCTTCCCCCATCCAAATCCTCGATCTTTTCTACCCCCGATAATCCACCCAAGCCCTCTTCCTTCATTTCTCCTGCTTTCCTTCCTGAAAGTCCCTGAAATGTCCATCTTCTCTTCGCCATGTTCCCCGTCCCATCCCCATCCCTCTCCCTTCCACAGTTCACCTAATGTGTCTGTTCCCCACTGGTTTGTCCCTTCCACTCCCGCCCCTCTTGTCTCATGCCCCCTTGCTGTGAGTTGTGTGTTAGCTCTCATACGAGCCTCGACCAAGGTATACAAAAAAAAATCCAGCATTTAAAAAAAAAATCACATATACATATATCAAAATATATACATATAGATAGATTAATCCAGCATCCAGTCACGTGGAGCGAAGGACGCACCTCCTCCAAAAGCAATATTATTATTCTATTTTGACTCGACAGACGCTCAGTGATCACGTGGGAACTTCGCAATACATTACAAGTTCTTGGTATCCAGCTCGTTTAACCCCTCCATGACCAGGGCGTGCTCGCAGTTTGAACCCACCGGCCTTGGCGCTGACCGCGTAAGGTTGCCGGTTGTTCTTTCGCACGTTGCTGTGCACGAAGTTTACGATGTCGGGCCGGATGGGGGCGCGAAACACGGCGGGCAGGACCACGAGTCGGCCGGACGCGTCGCCCTTCTCACCGTACACGGTCACCAAGGGCCGGGCGCACGCCTGTCGGGTCAATGGGAGCACACACAGCATTTATACACATTACAGGGAAAACAAAAATTTACCAATACATGAATGAGAGAGCTCAAACGTCCTCACTAAAACACCAATCAGCCCCACCACGGACACGTTCGATCAGTTTCACACAGAACACGGAGAAAACTACGGCAGGTAATCCAGAGGGAACCAAACAAAAGTAATAAAAGAACAAAAATAAAAATAAAATAACGACCACGTGGCAGGCTGAGCGCAACACGAGGCCCACGCTGAGCACAACTCTAGGCCCAGGCTGACGAGGAGTCAGGCCTGAGTGAGAGTAAAACGCACCGAGATAATAATTTTCCCATACAATGGTGACCATACCGACTCTCAGAGTTTTACAATCGGAAAATGTCATCAGGGACAAGAAAAGAAAGGATGTGATCGCACCATGTCGTGAAAACAAGCGGAGCCCGAGAACGCGCCGCGTAATGGCGACACAACCGGAAGCGGAAAGAGTAACGATGAAGATTGTGAAGGGGAGGTAAAATAGTGCGCGCGTGTGTATTACTCCGCGACCGAAGCACCGACGGCTTATCTTCATGTTGTTGTTGTTGTTGTTGTTTGTGACGAGATTTGTTTACACATAAAACCAAAACGAATCCTTCACTATAATATATTTCACGGACTTGTGTTTGTGTGTTTGTTTGTCGGGGATACTCCTACAGTTGTGGTCCATTTACAACCAGACTTGCTCCAGAGGATTAGCATCACCACAATTAATGTGAAGGGGTGTTTTTTTTTTAATCTTTGCCGGTGGTCTTGGTGCGGGGGGGGGGAGCGGACGCAAATTCTGCATGTAAATGTGTATCGTGGGGGGTTAGTGACGCATGCAAAACCCCTTCACCACCCTCCCCAACATGCACAATGGAGGGTGTATAGATAAGCTTGGTGGGGGTTTCCACTTTCTAACTTCCCATTCATTTCTCTTCTTCTTCTTCTTCTTCTTCTTCTTCTTCTTCTTCTTCTTCTTGGGTATGGCAGGTGAGCTGCCAGGTCGTGGTGGCGTGACTGTGCGGATGATCCTGTGCCCCTCAAACAGTTCAAATACATTGGTAATCATTTTGCCAACCTCAGGACAGGCAGAGTCAACCCCACCTAGTGTTAATTGAGTGGCCAACGGGATTCAAACTGAAGACTCCAAACCAGCCCACCCAAACCACAAAGCCAACACCAGGTTTACCTTTCCTCTTCATGGAGGACTGGTACAAATTGTCGTGACGTTCATCTGCAGCCGACATGTCATGCACCAAGAGAGTGCTCAGGCTCTCCTTGGTTTACATTCAATTAGTCGTTGCGCCACAACCTGACACATACAGTAACAGTTAAGAGTTACACTTGTTGGTGGAATGCTTTTGTAAAAAAAAAAATATCTGTATATATATATATATATATATATATATATATATATATATATATATATATATATATATATATATATATATATATATATATATATATTGTTGTGGTTACCAGATTCGCAAACCACCATTCAGGTCCCTTAGGTGAGGTATCTCGGTAAGTGCATGTGTAGTTAGGCCCAAACCCGTTGTCTAGTGGGAATACATGTCATTTATACGTGCTGCGACTCTTCAGGATAGCCGTTTTTCTTTTACTATCTTTATTTTGGACCAACCGCCATGATTACCATCACAACCACAACAACAACCACCAACCACAACGCCGCTTCACCACAACCGCCACGACCTTTACCGTCACAACTCGCCACCATCGCATCACCGTCATCTCGCGCCACTCATGGGCACCGATGCTGGACTCGTGTAGGGCGCACGTTGAACAGCGTGTACAAAATCACGGATTTTCTGCTTCAAAAACGGATCAAAAACGACACACGCCCACTTTTCGCCGTCCAATCGGTGAGCGGGGGGCGATTTGGCCCCGCCTCCAGAACGATCGATATATGCAAATTTGTGGATCAAAAAGCCTTCACGCCCACTTTTTCTCGGGCCAATGGGGAGCGAGGTGAAAGGTCAAAGGGAGGGGGTCAAAGGCGAAGTTACGGGGGGGATAAAAGAACGAGAGAGTCGCAGAGGGAGAGTCGCAAACGAGAGTCAGCAAGAAGGAGTCAGCAGGACGAGAACGAGAAGGAGTCGGAACGAGAAGGAGTCGGAACGAGAAGAGAGTCGCAAAGGAGAGTCAGCAGAACGAGAACGAGTCGGTCGGAGAGTCAAGAAGAGGAGAGTCGGAAGCAGAGGGTCAAGACTTCGCGGGCGGTGGAGCTGCTCGTCGTGTGCGTTGGAGTCGGAACGGAGGGGACGGAGCTGTGGAAAGGCGGCGACACCAGACGAGGGGGTGCTCGCGTCGTGCAGGAAGCTGCACCCGAGGGAGGCCGACAGCGCGACCTGGCCGAGGTGGAGACG
The DNA here is from genome assembly GCF_056783735.1 of Eptatretus burgeri. Classification (NCBI taxonomy): domain Eukaryota; kingdom Metazoa; phylum Chordata; class Myxini; order Myxiniformes; family Myxinidae; genus Eptatretus; species Eptatretus burgeri. The sequence continues at coordinate 12,232,546 of NC_140972.1, forward strand.
CTCGTCGCACATAATAAAGATCCTCGAAACCCCGAGCATCAGCAACCCCCTCCTGTTTCCCCCCGCGCTGAGATAGTGCGACCAAGGGGGCCCCGTTCCCACCCCCTGCCAGGCACTGTCCACGAGGCCCGCGGGTTGCAGGGCCATCGCCGCTCCGCGTCTCATCACCAGACGGGTAGGCCCGACCCGGTCTCGGCCTCAGGCCTACCTCATTCTTGAGGGTATTTCTTTTCCTTGGTTTTGGGTATGTGTTGTCGGCGCCGTCTGTGAAGTAGAATTGTATAAGTGTTGCTGTGTGCTCGGTAGTCGGTATTAGCTCTGCACTGTGTTTTCACTTTTATGTTTGCTTTTTGTGTAAATGGAATTGTATTTGTGTGCTTCCCGTGTGCCGAGAATAAATGTGCTTTATTGTTGAACTGTTTCCCGCTTCGCTTCGTCTTTTTCCCCCATTGAATCCCCATCTTGCTTCACGTAAAGGGTTGGTAGTGGGCTGAACACGCCCGATAATTAATCGAACCGTCGAGGTCGACGATAACACCGCTCGGTTATTCTGATAGTACGGAACGGGTCGCTTAAGTGGCCCGTGTCCGAAGTCGACCTGCGGCGAGGTGCGATCGCCCGGTCTACCCTCCGTGTGGGTACTTAGGTAGTTCGAATTTGGCGAGCAACCCTATCCCACACGGGGGCTGATTGGCTCGATCCCGGTGAGACCGAAAGGTCCACCCGTGACTGGTTCCCGGCGTTAGTCCGAGAGGGTCACGACTGGATTGTCCGTCCGGTGGGCGACGTGCCGCGATTCGAGTTACGTGGCCGTCGCACGCCGGCGGGCGCGAATCCGCAACACTGGTGTCAGGAGTGGGATACAAATTCATCGCCCTCCTCGCGGCACTGGTATCGGAGAACAGGAAAACGGGCTCTCCTGTCTCCGGCTAAATTTACGGGAATCGGTCCAGGGGTGAGAGAAGCGACCCCCGATTCCCTCCAAATTACGAGCGAGCGAAATTAACCCTTCACGAGAAGCAAGATGGCGTCTCAAGGCGAGCGGGAGCCGGGGGTATTAGAAATGTATATGTGTAGTAATGTAGAATCCATGGTCCAGGATGGAATCCCCGTGCAGGAAATGTTGATTGTGCAGGAACACGGACTCGCCCAACTGAACCCAGGGCCCGAGGTGGGTGCGGCAGCGGCCGCGGTGTATGACACCTCCCCCCCCCCTCTCCACCAAGACCCTTCCCCAACCCTTGCCGAAACGGCTCAGCTGAGTGCATCCAACATGGCCCAGCTATGCGCCATGCTGGCGGCAATGAACAAACAAATGAATGAAGTGAAAACGACGATGGATACAAATACAAATGAAATGAAAAACGAAATGAAAGACATGAACAAGCAAATGAATGAAGTGAAAACGACGATGGATACAAATACAAATGAAATGAAAAACGAAATGAAAGACATGAACAAGCAAATGAATGAAGTGAAAACGACGATGGATGCGAATACACAGCAAATGAGAAAAGAAATGAAAGAACTACGGGGTGAGACGCAGAACATGGGCCGATGCCTGCAGGCGGGCATGAAGGCCGTGACCAGGGAGCTGGGAATGGCGACTCCACGTGTGGGAGCAAACGAGCTGGGTGGGGGTGCAACGGCTGACAGGCCCGCGGTGGAGGCGGGTGAAAAAATAATTCGTGGAACGTGTTGGGCGAGGGTCGTGACGATGACCGAAAGGGAAAAATTAAATGGGGAGACCAAAACGTGTGAGACGAGACACGAGGTGACGACAACAGAAATAATAGTTGAGACAAGGGAGGTAAAGGGTGAAGAGTTGGCAGTGACGGTAGCCGGGAAGGGAACCATAGAGGAGAGACTACACGAGGAAGACGGGGTAAGTGACGCACACACACACACAGAGGTAGCGGAGAGAAAATTGGGGGGTGAGCTCGCGGAGCGTGCAGGGACCCGGTGCGAGCACCTGGATGGCCTCCTCCAGGAACGAGGGGAGGGAGTATGCCCCCTTAAGGCGAGTCACGACCAGGTGAGTTCGGTCGTGTTTTGCGAGGTTGAGGGGACGAGTGCTGTGGACGGGTGCACGGAGAGCTTGGGGGGTATAGAGGCCCCGGAGACCCTTGTGGGGATACGAATCCCCAGTGTAGTTGTCCCTGTGTGTGTGGTGCAAGGCGTGAGTGCGTCCCCGTGTGTGGAAGCGACCCCGTGTGTGAGTGGTGTGGTGGCGATGGTGCTGGAGTGCGTGCTTCCCAGCACGCCGGGTGTGGATGGGGCACCGTGTGTGAGTGAGGCCGTGTGTGTGAGTGAAACGGCCAGTACGAGTGAGGCACCACGTGTGAGTGGTGTGGTGGCGATGGTGCCGGAGTACGTGCTTCCCAGCACGCCGTGTGTGGATGAGGCACGGAGTGTGGATGAGGCACCGCGGGTTAGTGCCCCCGCACGCGTGAGTGAACGGCTGTGTGCAAGGGAGACCGTGTGTGTGAGAGAGCGGTATGAGAGGGAGATGTCGGTTGGCATGCGGGAGCACGCAGCCGCGTCTCCCGGTGTGAATGTGATGGAGTGGACTGTGTGCGTCGTAACACGCAGGTGTGCGTGGGTTGAATGGCGACGACGAAGGCGACATGAGAAGAAAGAAAGCCGAGTAGCGGCTGTAGTTGTTTCGCGGACCGTGCCGGGTTCACCCAGCAGTGAGCACGCGGTTCGTGCTGTGCAACGCACGAGGCCACCACGTGCTCGCTTGCGAGAGTGAAGTCCCGGTCCGGAAACGCACGCGGTGGATTTGCCGATCCCGCGGACGGACAAAGTTTAGGCAGGTAAACGGATTTGGACCGGACGGGTTCTCCACGCGATCGTGTGTGTTCAGCTCCAACGGGCAAAGCACATGTGTTCGCGTGGGAAACCCCTCGAGACGTGGGGCTTGTGTTTTTTTTTTGCGCACGGTGACGTCATGGCTGCACGTGTGGTTGGAATCCGGCAGGAGGGGTATCTCTGCCGGATGGTCCCGTCCAAGGAGGGACGAGGAACACGTGCAGTGCATGACGTCACGGGCAGGTGTAAAGTGCGCGAGCTCTGAGTTGCCGCGCAGGTGCTGCGCATGAAAAAAGAAAAAAAAAAAAAGCAAGCCTCACTTTCGGGTGCACAGGATTCCTGGGCAAGGGGTGAAAGACCCCCTTACCTGGGCACAGGATGGAAACTAGTTAGGGGGAAGGGTTAGCTTAGTTAGACCGACTTCATGGGGCAGGGGTAAGTCCTCATGGAGTCCGTGGAATGGATTAGTTAGAGGGATTGTAGCCAGATTTAGGTTGGGAAAAAAAATGATTTATTTTGGAGACAGAGACAGACTTGTGAATGTGTAGTAGGGACGTAGCTTAGCTACGTAGGTTAAAAGGAACGTGCTGTAGTTTAAGGGACGACGTGGGAGCACGAGTTAGTTAGGGGAGGTAGTTAGAAGGATGGCAGAGTTCAGCGGTGTGTGTGTTGAAGAGTTGGTGAGTTGTGAGGTAAGTACTTGTTGAGTGAGTGAGGCCAGCGGGTCTGTGTGAGTGGAGTGAATGGGGAATGCATGGTGCGATGAGTGATTGGGGGGAGGAGTGACTCCCGCCCAAGGGACCCCCGGGGTCAGTGTAGATTGAGTTTGCTGGGTTAGTCAAATTGAAAAATGGAGGTCGTTTTGTTGTTGGTGGGAAAGTAGGCTCGAGACCCATTTGGAGGGGTGCAGGAGCCCTGTTGACGGGCTTGGGAGCGTGGCTGCGAAAGGTGAGTATCGCTGAGTGGGTACCCCGGGCACCAGGCTAGTCGGCCGTGGTAGGCCAAGGGCCCATGGGGGGCCGGGATAGAGTAGTGGGCACGGGTGCGCCTGCTTGGTGCGGGGGCCCGGAGCGCCATTAGCCGCGTGGGCAGTGTTGTGGGCACGGGTGACCCTCGGAAAGGGGCCCGGGAGGCCGGCCTGCCACGTGTGCGTTTCAGGGGAGGTGCCATGGGGGGCACTCCCCGGTGTTAGGGAGCTGGTAGGCTGGGAGGCAGTGTAGTGCCCGGGGGTGCCATAGCGGGAGAATCGGCAGAGGGTCGTGCCTGCCAAAGGGAGCCACGTGTCCCAGCCAGGAGACCGTGTGAGGGCACGGAGAGAAAATTGGGGGGCGAGGCCCGAAATTGTGAGGACACCAACACAGGCGACGGGAATCTGGGTTGTTAGAACCAATAGTTTAAGCGAGAGGCGCTTGTTGAAAGCCCCGGGGTAGTTTAACAGTTAAATGGTTAGGGTAGATTAGGAGATGTACCCCTCCGCACCATCCATCCCCTCGCTGTCGTTGTGGGCCGCTGGACCCACTTTGGTTATAGATCGCCGAACTCTGAGGAGGCCATTCTGAGGCTTCGTTGGGCCTCGACACAGGACGTTAGCTCTCCCTTATTCCCCTCCGGGAAGGGAACGTAGGGGTTGGGAGTAGGCTAGGTGACAGGATAGGTTAGCCGAACAAGGACGATAAAGGGGGTTAGGGGACGATTTATAGAGGGGAAGTAAACATAAAAGTAAAAATAAAATAAAAAATAAGTTGGGGCTAAATTGGGGTTTGACAAATTAAGGGAGTGGGTATGTACAGTGACAGGCAAAGGCGATAGGTTGGGAGGGAGACAGGTAGGTAGGTCCGAGCCCGCCTTCCAAGTGGCCAGCACCACCGCACTCCCTCCACCAACCTCCATTGAACGGCAAAGGCTGGCCAACTTCATCGGCTGGCCGTGTTTTGCTTCAAGGCGGAGGCCGGCCAAGTTCATCGGCAGCTGTGTGCTGCAAGGCCTGTGCCGGCCAGTTCATCTGCTGGCTGTTTTTCTTCGAGGCCTGTGCCAGCCAGTTCATCTGCTGGCTGTTTTTCTTCGAGGCCTGTGCCGGCCAGTTCATCTGCCGGCTGTGTTTGCCTGCAACGGTCTTCTTCTGCGGGCTGTGTTTGCCTGCAGCGGCCTTCTTCTGCGGGCTGTGTTTGCCTGCTCACCTTTGCCATGCCATGCCCACTGCCCACGTTCACCAGCCCCGTTCAATTTTGCTTCACCCCCCCCCCCCCTTGTTCATTTCCATGTGCGCCAGGATCAAGGCAACAGTTTGCAAGCTGCGAGAACTGCCCTGTTGGCAGCTACAACACGGGCCTGCAGTGGCAGCCCGTGCACCGTGTTTGTGTCCATGCATCCATTCGTTGTGCTCATTGCGTGTGCCACTTGAGCTGGCACGGAGACTGCGTTTGTGCAGCCCATGCACCGTTGTGGTTCACTGCATTCAGTTCAAACCGTTCATGCATTCATTCGTTGTGCTCATTGCGTGTGCCACTTGAGCTGGCACGGAGACTGCGTTGTGCAGCCCATGCACCGTTGTGGTTCACTGCGTTCAGTTCAAAAGGGAAGGCCTTGGACTGCGTGTGAGCAGCCAGCCACGTTCCCTGTCACCTGCATTGTTTGAGTCAGAGACTGCATGTGGGCAGCCTGGCTCCCTGCTAACTGCTTTCTTTTTGCAGAGTTCATTGATCCTGGGCCATGGTTTAGTGTAAAATTTGTAAGTTAAGGTAAGATGTACTGTAAATATGAGTGCGCCCCCCGGCATGTCTGTCTAGCGCCGGCAATTTTATTTAAGTCGTCCGTGTGAGTGAGTTTGTTTAGATAGTTACGCAGCCCTCAGGTTATTTATTTTGGGGACACGAATACCATGAATGTCGCACTCAGGGATCCGTAGGTAAAGTGTACTAGGGGAAAACTACACATGATGGCACACGAAAATTTGACGACTCGGGACGAGTCTGTAAAAAGGGAAGGGGGTAGTGTTGTGGTTACCAGATTCGCAAACCACCATTCAGGTCCCTTAGGTGAGGTATCTCGGTAAGTGCATGTGTAGTTAGGCCCAAACCCGTTGTCTAGTGGGAATACATGTCATTTATACGTGCTGCGACTCTTCAGGATAGCCGTTTTCTTTTACTATCTTTATTTTGGACCAACCGCCATGATTACCATCACAACCACAACAACAACCACCAACCACAACGCCGCTTCACCACAACCGCCACGACCTTTACCGTCACAACTCGCCACCATCGCATCACCGTCATCTCGCGCCACTCATGGGCACCGATGCTGGACTCGTGTAGGGCGCACGTTGAACAGCGTGTACAAAATCACGGATTTTCTGCTTCAAAAACGGATCAAAAACGACACACGCCCACTTTTCGCCGTCCAATCGGTGAGCGGGGGGCGATTTGGCCCCGCCTCCAGAACGATCGATATATGCAAATTTGTGGATCAAAAAGCCTTCACGCCCACTTTTTCTCGGGCCAATGGGGAGCGAGGTGAAAGGTCAAAGGGAGGGGGTCAAAGGCGAAGTTACGGGGGGATAAAAGAACGAGAGAGTCGCAGAGGGAGAGTCGCAAACGAGAGTCAGCAAGAAGGAGTCAGCAGGACGAGAACAAGAAGGAGTCGGAACGAGAAGGAGTCGGAACGAGAACGAGTCGGTCGGAGAGTCAAGAAGAGGAGAGTCGGAAGCAGAGGGTCAAGACTTCGCGGGCGGTGGAGCTGCTCGTCGTGTGCGTTGGAGTCGGAACGGAGGGGACGGAGCTGTGGAAAGGCGGCGACACCAGACGAGGGGGTGCTCGCGTCGTGCAGGAAGCTGCACCCGAGGGAGGCCGACAGCGCGACCTGGCCGAGGTGGAGACGCTCGTCGCACATAATAAAGATCCTCGAAACCCCGAGCATCAGCAACCCCCACCTGTTTCCCCCCGCGCTGAGATAGTGCGACCAAGGGGGCCCCGTTCCCACCCCCCGCCAGGGACTGTCCCCGGGGCCCGCCGGTTGCGGGCCATCGCCGCTCCGCGTCTCATCACCAGACGGGTAGGCCCGACCCGGTCTCGGCCTCAGGCCTACCTCATTCTTGAGGGTATTTCTTTTCCTTGGTTTTGGGTATGTGTTGTCGGCGCCGTCTGTGAAGTAGAATTGTATAAGTGTTGCTGTGTGCTCGGTAGTCGGTATTAGCTCTGCACTGTGTTTTCACTTTTATGTTTGCTTTTTGTGTAAATGGAATTGTATTTGTGTGCTTCCCGTGTGCCGAGAATAAATGTGCTTTATTGTTGAACTGTTTCCCGCTTCGCTTCGTCTTTTTCCCCCATTGAATCCCCATCTTGCTTCACGTAAAGGGTTGGTAGTGGGCTGAACACGCCCGATAATTAATCGAACCGTCGAGGTCGACGATAACACCGCTCGGTTATTCTGATAGTACGGAACGGGTCGCTTAAGTGGCCCGTGTCCGAAGTCGACCTGCGGCGAGGTGCGATCGCCCGGTCTACCCTCCGTGTGGGTACTTAGGTAGTTCGAATTTGGCGAGCAACCCTATCCCACGCGGGGGCTGATTGGCTCGATCGCGGTGAGACCGAAAGGTCCACCCGTGACTGGTTCCCGGCGTTAGTCCGAGAGGGTCACGACTGGATTGTCCGTCCGGTGGGCGACGTGCCGCGATTCGAGTTACGTGGCCGTCGCACGCCGGCGGGCGCGAATCCGCAACAATATATATATATATATATATATATATATCAATATATATATCAATAAGGAATAGGCAAAGCCAAAAGCGAACGTAGAATTCTTCTTAAGGCCCGGTCACACCTTGACGTTTTAGCCAACGTATGCCGATTTTTGAATTTTTTTTCTAAAACGCTGGCACACGTTGAATACGTTATGGGTAAGTTTTGATAACATTGAGAGCACGCTGAAAAACACTGCCATACGTCATTGTACGTTGGCTTTAAACGTTGTACTTTTCGGTTGTCCTCAAATTTTTTCATGCTTGAAATTTCACGACGTATGCCGGCGTATGACTCACACGTTCCGCTACGCTGGCCACAAGTTGTATGCACGGTCTGCGATCGTTGACAGACGTCAACACATGCTACTTGTAAGTTGATCATAAGTTGAGACACGCCGAGGTAATGTTTAGCGTACCCGAAACTTATTTCTAACCTATGATTAACGTGTTGTTGGCACGTTACGCGATCGTTGCCACACATCGACAGACGTTACTTTTAAGTTACTCATAGGCTGAAAGACGTCGGTATAATGGATCGTCCTTGCGTCAGCGTCCACGACCACGGCCAGTACACTTATTTGCAGCATTCTTCAAACTTTTCTTCGGCATGACGAGGATGTTCACACTTCGATGTCTAGCTTGGCCATGATTTCAATTGTCCATCGGCAGCGTCTATTTAAAATAGTCGAGTTTGAGCGTTTTAACACGTTCAGAAGAAACGCTTCAAATTTCAAAACCCCAGCGTCAAAAAACAAAGGCGAGTGACAGCAATTTAAATCGTTCATTGTAAACAATGAAAATAGCTGAGTGGTACCGTTTAAAAGTCGTTGAGTGTAAAAAAATCCAATTGTTGAGCGCAAGCGTCTACTTTCAATAGTGGAGATGCAGTCATTTAAATCGTTGAGTGGCAGCCTATGAATAGCAAACCCTACGTCACCGGCAAAGATAAACTGCCGCACGATATGGATAAGTTTGGCTATCGTTGGGCATAGTTTGTGAACGCGGCTTCACGATAATTATTCGTTGTTATATCGTATCTATAAGTAATGAAAGCGCTCTATGCACATTATTAGTTCATTGTGCATTTGTCCAACCCGTTATGAATAGACCTATATCATAAAAACAAGCTATAGCTCATTGTTGAAAAAGCCCCATAAAAAATTAGCCGCGAAGAACTTCGAACAATGGTGAAAAGATGTCTCCTACCCGTGGACACGCAGACACAAGGAGGATCCATCATAACCCACACCCTCCCCCTCACACTCACCTACTACTGCCAACATGAACAAACTACTACTAATACTAATACTAATACTAATACTGATACTGTTACTGCTGACATGGACATAGACTCAAAAAGGACTCGAAAACACTGTTGGGTTCCCCTTTTATGAACACCATTTTTATATACCAATTCCCAAAACCGCTGGGAACACGTCTTGATATGGCAGTTGTAACCTAGAAACACGTTCATTTTTTTTTTTTTTTTGTCGACCGGAAGACGTCATTGGAATACGTCTACATACGTCGATGTGTGTTGGGACTACGTTAAGAATTGGTTCAAAGCACGTCAAACATAAGTTAGAAATAAGTTTCGCGTAAAAAAGACATTACCGCGACGTGTTTCGACTTATGAGTAGCCTTTGTGGACGTGTGTAAGCGTCCACATATCGTGTGTAAAACTTATCCCCATCGCATGCGGAACGTGTGTCATACGCCGAGTACGCCGTAAAATTTTGAACATGTTTAAAATTTCTTGACGTACTCTACTTACTACAACGTATGATAGCGTACCTTAGCGTTCTACTCACGTATACCAAACTTACTCATACCGTATTTGACGTGCCCCAACGTTTTAGACACATTTTTCTTCGGTCGGCATACGCTGGCAAGATTGCCAAGGTGTGACCGCGATGTTGTCACTTCCATTTCTATGGCAGTTATGATTCGAAGCGTTGTGCGTCAGCCTTTTAATAGGCTACGTCACGACATCGTCGGCGATGCGTGCAACGCGCTATGCCTAAGTTCGACTATCGTTGGGCATCGGTTGTGTAGGCCGACAACAGGTTCAGCATTCGTTGGTATAAGTTATCTATAACACAACGAAACGTTCTGTGTCCGTTACCAATGCGTTATACATAAGACCAAGTCGCTATGAATACGTCCGAATCTTTAAAAAAAAAACATCAAAAGTTCAACGTAAGCCAGCGTTTTACATACATTTTAATACGTTGCCATCGCTGGCTAAAACGTCAAGGTGTGACCAGGCCTTTAAGGCCCTGTCAAACCTTGATGATTTAGCCAGCGTATGCCGACTGATGAAAAATTTGTCTAAAACGCTGGCACACGTCGAATACGTTATGGGTAAGTTTTGTAGATGTTAAGAGCACGCTGAAAAACACTGCCATACGTCATAGTACACTGGCTTTAATCGTTGTACTTTGCAGTTGTCCTCAAATTTTAACATGCTTGATATTTTCCGACGTGCTCGGCGTATGACTCACACGTTCCGCTACACTGGCCATAAGTTGTAGGCACGTTATCTGATCATTGACACACGTTACTTGTAAGTTACTCATAAGTCGAAACACGTCGAGGTAAGGGTTCGCGTCAGTGTTCCAGACTCCCTGGTTTTTTTTACTTCGGTATGACGGTGATGTTGACACTTTGATTTCGAGTGCGGTTATTATATAATATAATTAATAGGCTGCCCCTCATCGATTTAAATCATAACCGCACTAGAAATCGAAGTGTCAACATCACCGTCATACCGAATTAAAAAAACAACAAAAAAACCAGGGAGTCTGGAACACTGACGCTAACCATTACCTTGACGTGCTTCGACGTATGAGTAACATACAAGTAACGTATGTCGACGTGTCAACGATCGTGTCGCGTGCCTACAACTTATGCCAGTGTATGCGGAACGTGTGTCATACGTCAAGTACGTCGAGAAATTTTCAACATGCTCAAAATTTCTCGACGTACTCTGCATATGCCAGAAAACTATGACGTATGCCAGCGTGCTCTTAACGTAGACACAACTTGCCCATACCGTATTCGACGTATGCCAGTGTGCTCTTAATGTATACAAAACTTACCCATACCGTATTCGACGTGTGCCAGCATTTTTGACAAATTTTTCATAGGTCGGCATACGCTGGCTAAATCGTCAAGGTGTGACAGCGATGTTGACACTTCCAATTTTCAGGCGGTTATGATTTAAATCGGCGTGTGGCAGGTTTTTTTAGAGAACGCCACGAGTTCTTCGGCGATACGTGCAGCGAGCTATGCCTAAGTTAAACTATCGTTGGGTATAGGTTGTGAATGCCGACAACAGGCTAAGCATTCGTTGGTATAAGTTATCTAGAAGACAACGAAGCGTTCTGTGCCCGTTACTAATATGTTATGAATACGACCAAAACTAAAAAAAACCATCAAAATTTCAGCATACGCCAACGTTTTACATTCATTTTGAGGCCTTGCCATACGCTGGCGAAAACGTCAAGGTGTGACAGCGCCTTAACATTCGCTTCTGACTTTACCTATAACTTGTTCACAACTGTATACTTGCCAACTATACCATGGTACGTGTAAGCGCCGCACAGCTGATGATTTTGACGCAATTTCCGGTTACTTCGGCCTGGATTCAGGATCAGCGATCAAATAATGTAAATCACGATTAAAAATCATTTTTTGATGATGCGGGAGATATCTTTATTAAAATTAACTTTGGGAAAAAAATAATTGACTCAATAAACAATCACTTCTGGTCAAGAATAAAAGAAAATATAAGTTCCGGAAAGAGTTTCAAAATCACTCCCGGTAATGTTAAATACTAAATAAACACTTCCTGTCATGAAAAAATTACTTTCGGAACTATAAAATAACTTTGGGAGAAAATAATTGAATAAATAAATAAACACTTCCGGTCATGATCTCCTGGCATGCATCATTCCCCATGACAAAAACCGGAAACAAAAAAAAAACCAGAAACAAAACAAAAACGGAAGCAAAAGGGTCATAGCCAATGACACGGATTCACAATTGGCAGGGTATTGTGTTCTTTTTGTTGTTTCCTAGTCTCTCATGTGCACGCGTTAAGTAATATTCACAAGATAGAAATAAAACCCAATCGTGTTTATACACTGCACAGCGTTTAAAAACAACCGGAAGCAAAAGGGTCATAGCTGACGACACGGATTCCAAATCGCCAGGGGTATTGTGTTGTTGTTGTTTCCTATTCTCTAACGTGCACACGTTAAGTATGAAGCTCACTGCGTTCG
>NC_140972.1:12246883-12269383 GCF_056783735.1 Eptatretus burgeri
GCAGTGTCTGGTAGGGGGTGGGAAAGGGGCCCCCTTGGTCGCACTATCTCAGCGCGGGGGGGAAACAGGAGGGGGTTGCTGATGCTCGGGGTAAGGAGGATTTTTACTCTGCCTCGAGTCTCGCGACGAGCGTCTCCACCTCGGCCAGGTCGCGCCGTCGGCCTCCCTGGTGTGCAGCTCCCGGCACGACGCGAGCACCCCCTCGTCTGCCTTCACCGCCTCTCCACAGCTCCGTCCTCTTCGCTCCGACTCCAACGCACACGACGACGACGACGACGACGACGACGACGACGACGACGACGACAACGACCAACAACCAATTCTTCCTCTTCCCAACTCCACCGACTGCGAAGTCTTAACTCACTCGACTGACGAACGCGGTCGCTTATATAAGCCCCGTGGCTTCGCTCTCTCATCTTTGACCCCCTGCCTTCGACCTTTCACCTCGCTCCCCATTGGCCCGAGAAAAAGTGGGCGTGAATGCATTTTGATCCATAAATTTGCATATAGCGACCGCCCTCCAACGCCCTGGAGGCGGGGCCAAATCGCCCCTCGCTCACCGATTGGACGGCACAAAAGTGGGCGTGTTTCGTTTTTGATCCGTTTTTGGAGCGGAAAATCCGTGATTTTGTACACGCTGTTCGGCGCGCGCCCTGCACGAGTCCAATACCGGTACCCACAAGTGGCGCAAGAACGGTGGCGATGCGACGGTTGCGAGGTGTGACGGGAAAGGTCGTGGCTGTTGTGGTGAAGCGGCGTTGTGGTGGGTGGTTGATGTTGTGACGACCGTTGAGACGCGGTTGGCGGTGGTAACAATGGCGGTTGATCCAAAATAAAGATAGTAAAATAAAAACGGCTATCCTGAAGAGTCGCAGCACGCATGAATGACATTTATTCCCTCTAGACAACGGGTTTGGGCCTAACTACACATATACTTACCGAGATATCTCACCTAAGGGACCTGAATGGTGGTTTGCGAATTTGGTAACCACAACAATATATATATATATATATATATATATATATATATATATATATATATATATATATATATATATATATATATATATATATATATATTGTTACGGATTCGCGCCCGCCGGCGTGCGAACGGCCACGTAACTCGAATCGCGGCACGTCGCCAACCGGACGGACAATCCAGTCGTGACCCTCTCGGTCTAACGCCGGGAACTAGTCACGGGTGGACCTTTCGGTCTCACCGCGATCGCGCCAATCGGCCCCCGCGTGGGATAGGGTTGCTCGCCAAATTCGACCTTCCGAAGTACCCACGCGGAGGGTAGACCGGGCGATCGCACCTCGCCGCAGGTCGACTTCGGACACGGGCCACTTTAAGCGACCCGTTCCGTACTATCGGGATAACCGAGCGGTGTTATTCGTCGGCCTCGACGGTTCGATTAATTATCGGGCGTTTCAGCCCACGACCAACCCTTTACGTGAAGCAAGATGGAGATTCAATAGAGGAAAAGACGAAGCGAAGCGGGAAAACAGTTCAACATAAGCACATTTATTCGCGATGAACGGAAAGCACACATATACAATTCCACCAAAAGCACATGTAAAAGAAGGAGACACACAATGCAATATCACACAAAAAGCAAATGCAACAATGCAGATCTATCCGACTACCGGGCACACGGCAACACTTATACAATTTTACTTCACAGACGGCGCCGACAACACATATACCCAAAGCAAAAGAAAAGGCCACCCTCAGGATGTGGCGGGCCTGGGGCCGAGACCGGGTCGGGCCTACCCGTCTGATGATGAGGCGCGAAGTGGCGATGGTGCCCCAACTCCGCGGGCCTCACGGACAGTGTCTGGTAGGGGGTGGGAAAAGGGGCCCCCTTTGTCGCACTATCTCAGCGCGGGGGGAAACAGGAGGGGGTTGCTGATGCTTGGGGGAAGGAGGATATTACCCTGTCTCGGGTCCCGCGACGAGCGTCTCCACCTCGACCAGGTCGCGCCGTCGGCCTCCCGCCTTCAGCTCCCGGCACCGACGCGAGCACCCCCTCGTCCGTCTTCGCCGCCGCCACCTCTCCACAGCTCCGCCGACAACTCGTTCCCTCCGTCTCCTTTCTTGAACTCCGCACAGCTCGTTCCAACGCGCAACTCTCGTTTTTCTGACGAACGCAGTCGTTTTTATAAGCCCCGTGGCTTCGCTCTTTCACCCTTTGCCTCCGACCTTTCACCTTTCTAACTGGCTCCCCATTGGACCGAGGAAAAGTGGGCGTGAACGCTTTTTGATCCATGAATTTGCATATAGCATCCTCACTCCAACGCCCTGGAGGCAGGGCCAAATCGCCCACGCTCTCCGATAGGACGGAACAAAAGTGGGCGTGAGTCGTTTTTGATCCGTTTTTCTTCGGAAAGTCTGTGATGTTTTTGTACACGCTGTTCGGTGAGCGCCCTGCACGAGTCCAGCATCGGTGCCCACAAGTGGCGCGAGAATGGTGGTGATGCGACGGTTGCGAGGTGTGACGGTAAAGGTCGTGGCTGTTGTGGTGAAGCGGCATTGTGGTTGGTGGTTGTTGTGTGATGGTTGATGAGACGTGGTTGGTGGTGGTAGAAATGGCGGCTGGTCCAAAATAAAGATAGGAAAAGAAAAACGGCTATCCTGAAGAGCCGCAGCCCGAGTGAATGACATGTATTCCCTCTACACAACGGGTTTGGGCCTAACTACACGTATACTTACGGAGATATCTCACCTAAGGGACCTGAATGGTGGTGTGCGAATTCCGTCAACCACAACACTACCCCCTCCCCTTTTTACAGACTCGTCCCGAGTCGTCAAATTTTCGTGTGCCATCATGTGTAGTTTTCCCCTAGTACATTTTACCTACGGATCCCTGAGTGCGACATTCATGGTATTCGTGTCTCCAAAATAAATAACCCGAGGGCTGAGTAACTACCTAAACAAACTCACTCACACGGACGACTTAAATAAAATTGCCGGCGCTAGGACAGACATGCCGGGGGCGCACTCATATGTACAGTACATCTTAACCTTAACTTACAAATTTTACACCAAACCATGGCCCAGGATCAATGAACTCTGCAAAAAGAAAGCAGTTAGCAGGGAGCCAGGCTGCCCGCATGCAGTCTCTGGCTCAAACAATGCAGGCGACAGGGAACGTGGCCGGCTGCTCACTCACAGTCCAAGGCCTTCCCTTTGAACTGAACGCAGTGAACCACAACGGTGCATGGGCTGCACAGACGCAGTCTCCGTGCCAGCTCAAGTGGCACACGCAATGAGCACAACGAATGGATGGATGAACGGTTTGAACTGAACGCAGTGAACCACAACGGTGCATGGGCTGCACAAATGCAGTCTCCGTGCCAGCTCAAGTGGCACACGCAATGAGCACAACGAATGGATGGATGAACACAAACACGGTGCACGGGCCGCCACTGCAGGCCCGTGTTGTAGCTGCCAACAGGGCAGTTCTTGCAGCTTGCAAACTGTTGCCTTGATCCTGGCGCACATGGCAATGAACAGGGGGGGGGGGCAAAGCAAAAATTGAACGGGGCTGGTGAACAGGGGCAGTGGGTATGGCATGGCAAAGGTAGCAGGCAAACACAGCCCGCAGAAGAAGGCCGCTGCAGGCAAACACAGCCGGCAGATGAACTGGCCGGCACAGGCCTTGAAGTACCACAGCTGCAGATGATTCGGCCGGCACAGGCCTTGCAGCAACACAACAGCTGCCGATGAAGTTGGCCGGCCTCTGCCTTGAAGCAAAACACGGCCAGCCGATGAAGTTGGCCAGCCTTTGCCGTTCAGTGGAGGTTGGTGGAGGGAGTGCGGTGGTGCTGGCCACTTGGAAGGCGGGCTCGGACCTACCTACCTGTCTCCCTCCCACCTATCGCCTTTGCCTGTCACTGTACATACCCACTCCCTTAATTTGTCAAACCCCAATTTAGCCCCAACTTATTTTTTTTATTTTTACTCCCCCACTATAAATCGTCCCCTAACCCCTTTATCGTCTTTGTTCGGCTAACCTATCCTGTCACCTAGCCTACTCCCAACCCCTACGTTCCCTTCCCGGAGGGGAATAAGGGAGAGCTAACGTCCTGTGTCGAGGCCCAACTCAAGCCTCAGAATGGCCTCCCCAGAGTTCGGCGATCTATAACACATAGTGGGTCCAGCGGCCCACAACGAGAGCGAGGGGATGGATGGTGCGGAGGGGTACACTTCCTAATCTACCCTATCCATTTAACCTGTTAAACTACCCCGGGGCTTTCAACAAGCGCCTCTCGCTTAAACTATTGGTTCTAACAACCCAGATTCCCGTCGCCTGTGTTGGTGTCCTCACAATTTCGGGCCTCGCCCCCCAATTTTCTCTCCGTGCCCTCACACGGTCTCATGGCTGGGACACGTGGCTCCCTTTGGCAGGCACGACCCTCTGCCGAATCTCCAGCTATGGCACCCCCGGGCACTACACTGCCTCCGAGCCTACCAGCTCCCTAACACCGGGGAGTGCCCCCCATGGCACCTCCCCTGAAACGCACACGTGGCAGGCTGGCTTCCCAGGCCCCTTTCCGAGGGTCACCCTTGCCCACAACACTGCCCACGGCGGCTAATGGCGCCCCGGGCCCCCGCACCAAGCAGGCGCACCCGTGCCCACTACGCTATCTCGGCCCCCCATGGGCCCTTGGCCTACCACGGCCGACTGGCCTGGTGCCCGGGGTACCCACTCAGCGATACTCACTTTTCGCAGCCATGCTCCCAGCCTGTCAACAGGGCTCCTGCACCCCTCCAAATGGGTATCGAGCCTACATTCCCACCAACAACAAAACGACTTCCATTTTGTAAATTTGACTAACCCCCTAACTCACTCTACACTGACCCCGGGGTCCCTTGGGCGGGAGTCACTCCTCCCCCCAATCACTCATCGCACCATGCATTCCCCATTCGCTCCATTCACACAGACCCGCTGGCCTCACTCACTCATCATGTACTCACCTCACAACTCTTCAACACACACACCGCTGAACTCTGCCATCCTTCTAACTACCTCCCCTAACTAACTCGTGCTCCCACGTCGTCCCTTAAACTACAGCATGTTCCTTTTAACACTACGTAGCTAAACTACGTCCCCTCTACACATTCACAAGTCTGTCACTGTCTCCAAATGTCCCAAAAATCAATTTCCTAGGGGGGATTTCCTCCCTTCCTACTGGGCTCGTGAACTCGTTGCAAGGCTCTGAGAGCCTTGCGCCTCTGCGGGAGCGGCTGTTCCAGCACCGACTCCTCCGGCAAGACATATCCATGAGGGCGTAAGGTCACCCTTGTAAGGCCTCAGGCGGTCCGCGTGGACGATCCGGGGGAGGGCTCGTGGTCCCATTTTAATTTTTAGGACCACGTCACTGACTTGCGCCAGGACGACCCCCGGGCCCTGCCAAGGTGAGGTGAGCTTCGGGCATCTGCCCTTCCTTCGCCGGGGGTTAAAGAACCAAATCCTCGCCCCCGGTGGGTATTTGCTCACCTGGCTCCGGTGGTCGTACCTGCGCTTTATCTTTATGCCCGCCTGTTGGAGCTGGTGTCGTGCGAAGGCGTGGACCTTCTCCAAGCCTTCCTCCAACCGACGGGCATAGCCCTCCCCCGGGGGCCTATCAAGCCGCTCAGGCGTCGGACCGCACAATAAATCGACGGGGCTTCTCAGCTCCCGTCCATGCATCAACAGCGCCGGACTACATGCGGTAGACCCGTGCTGGGACGCGCGATAGGCCATCAGGAGGTACGGAAGGTGTTCGTCCCAGTCCTCCTGGTTAGTGGCGGTGAAGAGGGCCAACTGTTGGACCAGGGTCCTGTTGAACCTCTCCACCATGCCATCAGACTGTGGTCTCAGGGGCATTGTCCGTGTCTTTCGAATTTCCAGGAGCCTGCACACTTCTTTTAGTAATGCACTCTCAAAATTTCGTCCCTGGTCCGTGTGCAGCTCCTGCGGAATCCCATACCGGCATGTAAATCCTTCTACGAAGGCCTTGGCCACAACCCCTGCTTCCTGGCTGGGAAGGGCAAAGGCTTCCGGCCATTTGGTGAAATAGTCCATAATTACGAGGATGTACTTATTACCCTGGCGAGTGGGGGGCAGTGGTCCCAAAATGTCCATGGCCACTCGCTCAAGGGGAGCCCCAACCTGATGTAGTTGGAGTGGGGCCCTCATCCTCTGTGGCGGTCCCTTTTTTGCAGTACAGGCGTCGCATGCTCGACACCAGTCCTGTACATCGCGCCCCATGTTAACCCAATAGAACCGCCGGCGGGCCCGAGATTTTGTTTTGGTCCTGCCCAAATGGCCGCCGGCGCGGGTACCGTGCACCTGTTTCAAAATTTGGGTCTTGAACCCATCAGAGACCATCACCAGCCAAGAAGTTTGTTCAGAAGGAATCTCCACCCACTTGCGATATAAGATGTTGTCCTTCATTTCTAGGGTCCTCCACTGAGCCCAGTATGCCTTTGTTCGCGCCCCGAATGGGGCGATTTCCTCCCCACTGGGCCTCCTGTTTTCCTGGACCCATTTGTACACTGGCCCTATCACAGGGTCTTCCCGCTGGGCCGTGCTCCATGCCAATCCACCAAATTCCTCTCCCGCGGTTAGTGGCAAAGTTGGGCCTACCACCCGGGCCGCACGAACTGGGAGTTTCGGGGAGGCGTCTGCCAATTGGTCCCTCTCCTCATGTCTCGTGCAATATTTGCAGTTTTCCCTCAGACAGGGGCGTCGAGAGAGCGCATCGGCATTCCCATGAGCCCTACCAGCTCTATGGACCACACTGAAATCATACTGCTGCAATTTTTCCAACCACCTTGCAATTTGGCCTTCCGGTTCCTTGAACCGTAAGAGCCATTGCAAGGAGGAATGGTCAGTTCGAACCAAAAATTTCCTCCCGTACAAGTACGGGTGGAAATGGCTCACGGCAGACAGCATAGCCAATAGTTCCTTGCGAGTTACGCAATAATTTCGTTCGGGCCTACTCATGGCCCGACTGTAATACGCGATCACTCTTTCCACGCCCCCCTGTGTCTGAGACAAGACTGCTCCCAATCCTTCCTGGCTTGCATCCGTGTCCAGGGTATACATCCCGTCATCGGTGGGGTATGCTAAAACAGGTGTGGATGTCAAACACCCCTTTAATTTGAGGAAAGCCTCCTGGCACTCCTCCGTCCAATTAAATCTCAACCCCTTCTCCATCAACCGGTGAAGGGGCCTGGCTATCTCCGCAAAGTTTGCCACGAAACGCCGGTAGTAGGAGCAAAGTCCTAAAAAGCCCCGTACCTGTTTGACAGTTGTAGGTACGGGCCACTCCTCTACCGCTGTAATTTTTCCGGGGTCGGTTTTCACCCCCTCGCGGCCTATCACGTGTCCGAGATAGGCCACCTCTGTCGCGAACAAAGTGCATTTCTCTGGGCTCAATTTCAGCCCTGCCTGCCTGAGGTGCCCAAACACCTGGTCCAAATTGGCTGTCTCCTGGGTGAATGTTTTAGCGTGTACCAGGACGTCATCCAGATACACCAGGCATGACTGCCACGGCATGCCGCCTAGTACACGCTCCATCAGTCTCTCAAAGGTGGCGGGGGCGTTACACAAACCGAACGGCATCACAGTGAACTGATACAGTCCCTTCCCTGTGGAAAATGCCGTTTTCTCCTTCCCCGTCTTATCCATCTCCACCTGCCAATACCCACTCTTGAGGTCCAAAGTTGAGAACCATTTAGAGCCTGCAACAGCGTCGAGGGTATCGTCAATTCTAGGCAGGGGATAGGAGTCTTTGAGTGTCACGTTGTTCAGCTGGCGATAGTCCACACAGAAACGCGTGGTCCCATCCTTCTTTTTAACCAGCACAACTGGTGACATCCAAGGACTTCCCGAGGGCTCGATGACACCTGCATTGAGCATCTTTTCAACCTGCTCATCAGCCTCCTCTCTTTTGCTTCATGGGAGCCTTCGAGCAGGCTGACGGACAGGCCGGGCCCCATTGGTGTGGATCTGATGTTGCACCAGGCCCGTACGTCCAATATCCTCGGGTGACAAGGAGAAGATCCCGATGTGTCGGTCAACCAGCTTGTATAAGGCCTCCCGCTGGGCATCCTCCAAATCTACACTACTCCGATTTACCATCTCGCAAATGGGACCGGGCCAATTCCTAATCGAGTCTGGAGACTCCCTCTGGGGCCGGTCCAGCTCGATGTTATCGTCCCTCAGCTCTGCGACCTCTTTTACTGGGGTGCAATCTGCCACCTTCGTGCCCTTCCTGATAGTGCGTGGTTCCGTGCTAACATTTATCACCCGCACGGGCGCTATTGGCCCGTCGGTACTTACCAGGGTGCGGCCCACGACTAAGCCCGGGGTTGACGGCCCTGCCGGTAGTTCCGCCAGGCCGCAGGGGCCCTGCCACGTTGGGGGTGCTCGCCACCGGGCCGGGACCACCACCTCGGCACCCGGGGGAATGACCACGGAGTCAGGAGCCTCTAGCTCCACCCTCTCATCCGTGCTCACGCCCCCTAACGGCAACTCCTCACCACCCAACTGCATGACCCCCCGGCCCAAGTCGATCTTACAACCACCGGCCGTCAGCACATCCAACCCTATTAGACATGGGTCGTACACCTCCGCCACCCAAACCTCTATCTTGGTTTTCACGGTGCCCAATTTAAACGACACGAAACCACGTCCTATGATAGGGGCCGTTGCCCCGGTAGCTAGCTGCAAACTATGGTTTTGCAGACGGTGGATCTCATCCCAACCGTCTACACTCGAATCAAGGACCACAGGGCTGATGATCGTGGCGCTTGCTCCTGTGTCCACAACGGCGTCTACCCCTACGCCGGCAACCTTGCACCGAATTGTTAAGCTACCTTTGCCAATTTGGCCACAACTGATGACCTGTCGCAGTTCTGAGGGCTCTTCTCCGTCTGAGTCTGCCGAACACGGCCCTACATGTTCGGCACTCCTTAGTTTCCCGGGGACTGGTGGGGGGGTGATGGTTGGGCCTGGCTATCTCTATTGACCCGGGGCGGAGTTGGTGGTCTAGGGGGCCGTGGCTCTTCCCTTCGCGGGGGCCTTTCCCTGCGCGGGGTGTTGCACCTCCGCTGCAGGTGGTCCCTTGCGCCACAATTATAACACCTCCTCTGGTAAGGTGTTTGCCTCCAGTACGCCGAATTATACCCCCCTCCATTCCGAATTGGGGTGCCCCCCGATGGCCCATCTCCCGCCCTTCCCGGGCCCGACCGCCTCTCCCCAGGTCTCCCGAACCGGCGGTCGAACATGCCCTGCACCATCCTTTCCATTCGCGCTTGGTCGCCCAGGGTTGCCCCGGCTCCCAGCGCACTGTCGTTCACGGGGTCCACCTGTCGGACTGCCACCGCGTGGCGCCCAGCCCCTCCCAATGGCGTTCTGGCTGCCTCCCAGCAGGCAGCAGTATCAGCCGCCTTCTGGAGGTTGTCCGGGCGCCATACGGTGAGCAATGCTCCGACATCGGTGCCCCCTATTGCTCGAAGGAAATGGTCCAGGGCAATCTCCTCCCGGTACTCCGGTGGCATGTTGGTGTGTGCGATCCCCACCAAGCGGCGAATGTCATGTGCCAATTCCCCCCAGTGATTCCTGGGGACGTCGTTTGCGCCCGTTAAGCTGAGCTTTAACAAGCTCGCTCTGCTGGTCCATGCCAAATCGGTTTTTTAGGGCCGAATGGAGATCCTCCAGGGTCGCCCCCTCACTGGGTACCGTGGTCAGGACTTCCAAAGCCACGCCACGCAGGGCCGCTGTGAGTTGTGCCACACCCTGCGCCTCGTTCCAGCCATTGCCTCTGGCAACACACTGGAACTGGGCCATATATGCCCTCAAGTCCGTCTTGCCATCGTACGGGGGTAGCGGCACCCTTGGTTCTTTCGAGGTCTCCTCCCGTTCCCCAGGGACTCCGGGAGGAGTGTACCTCCCCAGTCCCAACGGTGCCTCACTCCCGCAGGGTCCGAGCCATTTGCCCGGGGGTTCTACCACCCCTGTCCGTGTCTGTCCGTGCCCCGCGTTGTCCCGCTTACTCTCCCAAGCCATTGGACTTGCACTCTGCACACCCCCCGGAACAGTCATTCTGGGTACCCCCATTAGGCCAAAAGACCCCGCGGCCTCTACCCTCCCCAAGCTTGGCATGCTCACCCCCGCATCGGGCAAGCCTCCTCCTCCGCCTTGTGACACCGGCCCCACCTGGGCACGATCCGCCTCGAGGGAGTATATCCTCTCCTCCTGTTCCCGAAGGAGGCCACCCTGCCTCTCACACCGGGCCTCCACCCTATCCGTCAGTCTCCTCTCCATTTCCTCCATTTTCCCCCTTATTACCCCATTTATTTCCTCCCCTATCGTTCCTAACGACAGTTCCCCGACTTTCTCTCTTATTTGCTCCACTTCCCCTTGTACCTGTGTCACCATCTTATTTGTCTTGGATATTTCCTCCCTCGTTGTCCTAAACTGCTCTTCTGTCTCGCCCCGATTTTTTCCTATCTGCTCCCCCAGTTCCTCTGTCTTTTCCCCGGCTTTCCGCTCCATTTCATTAATTACCTCCTCATGTCTTTTTCTACATTCCTCCGCCACCTTCTTTAATCCTTTCTGTGTCTCCGCTTTTACCTCCTTTCGCAGGTTTTCAACTTTGTCTGTCATTTCCCGATGTCTTTTCTCACAGTCCTCCTTCACGGCTCCCAATCCCTCCTTTATTTACCCTTGTTCTCTTTTTAATTCCTCTATCGCCGTCGTGTTCCTCCCTATTTCCTCCTTTATTTGGTCTTGTCCCTGTTTTACTTCTCCCAATACTTTTCCTACTTTGTCTATTTTTCCCGCCACCGTCTTTATTTCGTTTACCCTCTCTTGTTTACTTTCTTCCATTGCGACTCCCACTCCTTTTACTTTCTCTTTTAACCCGGTCACCTCCGCTCGTATCGTGTCGACTTCCTTTTTCATTTCGTTTTTTAGTTCTTCCAAGCTTCCTTTTAGGCTCATTCCCATGTTCTGCGTCTCACCCCGCAGCTCTTTCATTTCTTCCTTCATGTTTGCTTCCATTCCGTTTATTTGCTTGTTCATTTCGTTTTTCATTTCATTTGTGCTTGTATCCATCTTTTCGTTCATTTGTTGTGTATTCGCATCCATCTTTTCGTTCATTTGTTGTGTATTCGCATCCATCTTTTCGTTCATGTTCGCATTTATCTTCGCTGTCATTTCTGCCAGCATGGCGAATAGCTGGGCCATGTCGGGTGCGCTTGGGTGAGCCGTTTCGGCAGGGATCGGGGAAGGGTTTTGGTGGAGAGGGGGAGGGGAGGTGTCATACACCGCGGCCGCTGCCGCACCTATTTCGGGCTCTGGGTTCAATTGGACGAGTTCATGTTCCTGCACGGGCATTCCATCCTGGGCCATGAATTTAGCTCGCTCGTAATTTGGAGGGAATCGGGGGTCGCTTCTCTCACCCCTGGACCGATTCCCGTGAATTTAATTGGAGACAGGGGAGCCCGTTTTCCCGTTCTCCGATACCAGTGCCGCGAGGAGGGCGATGAGTTTATATCGCACGACCTGACACCAGTGTTGCGGATTCGCGCCCGCTGGCGTGCGGACGGCCACGTAACTCGAATCGCGGCACGTCGCTCATCGGACGGACAATCCAGTCGTGACCCTCTCGGACTAACGCCGGGAACTAGTCACGGGTGGACCTTTCGGTCTCACCGCGATCGTGCCAATCGGCCCCCGCGTGGGATAGGGTTGCTCGCCAAATTCGACCTACCTAAGTACCCACACGGAGGGTAGACCGGGCGATCGCACCTCGCCGCAGGTCGACTTCGGACACGGGCCACTTTAAGCGACCCGTTCCGTACCATCGGGATAACCGAGCGGTGTTATTCGTCGGCCTCGACGGTTCGATTAATTATCGGGCGTTTCAGCCCACGACCAACCCTTTACGTGAAGCAAGATGGAGATTCAATAGAGAAAAAGACGAAGCGAAGCGGGAAAACAGTTCAACATAAGCACATTTATTCGCGATGAACGGAAAGCACACATATACAATTCCACCAAAAGCACATGTAAAAGAAGGAGACACACAATGCAATATCACACAAAAAGCAAATGCAACAATGCAGATCTATCCGACTACCGGGCACACGGCAACACTTATACAATTTTACTTCACAGACGGCGCCGACAACACATATACCCAAAGCAAAAGAAAAGACCACCCTCAGGATGAGGCGGGCCTGGGGTCGAGACCAGGTCGGGCCTACCCGTCTGATGATGAGGCGCGAAGTGGCGATGGTGCCCCAACTCCGCGGGCCTCGCGGACAGTGTCTGGTAGGGGTGGGAAAAGGGGCCCCCTTTGTCGCACTATCTCAGCGCGGGGGGAAACAGGAGGGGGTTGCTGATGCTCGGGGGAAGGAGGATATTACCCTGTCTCGGGTCCCGCGACGAGCGTCTCCACCTCGACCAGGTCGCGCCGTCGGCCTCCCGCCTTCAGCTCCCGGCACCGACGTGAGCACCCCCTCGTCCGTCTTCGCCGCCGCCACCTCTCCACAGCTCCGCCGACAACTCGTTCCCTCCGTCTCCTTTATTGAACTCCGCACAGCTCGTTCCAATGCGCAACTCTCGTTTTTCTGACGAACGCAGTCGTTTTTATAAGCCCCGTGGCTTCGCTCTTTCACCCTTTGCCTCCGACCTTTCACCTCTCTAACTGGCTCCCCATTGGACCGAGGAAAAGTGGGCGTGAACGCTTTTTGATCCATGAATTTGCATATAGCATCCTCACTCCAATGCCCTGGAGGCGGGGCCAAATCGCCCACGCTCTCCGATAGGACGGAACAAAAGTGGGCGTGAGTCGTTTTTGATCCGTTTTTCTTCGGAAAGTCTGTGATGTTTTTGTACACGCTGTTCGGTGCGCGCCCTGCACGAGTCCAGCATCGGTGCCCACAAGTGGCGCGAGAATGGTGGTGATGTGACGGTTGCGAGGTGTGACGGTAAAGGTCGTGGCTGTTGTGGTGAAGCGGCGTTGTGGTTGGTGGTTGTTGTGTGATGGTTGTTGAGACGTGGTTGGTGGTGGTAGAAATGGCGGCTGGTCCAAAATAAAGATAGGAAAAGAAAAACGGCTATCCTGAAGAGTCGCAGCCCGAGTGAATGACATGTATTCCCTCTACACAACGGGTTTGGGCCTAACTACACGTATACTTACGGAGATATCTCACCTAAGGGACCTGAATGGTGGTGTGCGAATTCCGTCAACCACAACAATATATATACACACATATATATATATATATATATATATATATATATATATATATATATATATATATATATATATACATATATATATATATACATATATATATATATATATATATATATATATATATATATATATACACATATATACACATATATAGACACACATATGTATATATTGTTACGGATTCGCGCCCGCCGGCATGCTGACGGCCACGTAACTCGAATCGCGGCACGTCGCCCACCGGACGGACAATCCAGTCGTGACCCTCTCGGACTAACGCCGGGAACCAGTCACGGGTGGACCTTTCGGTCTCACCGCGATCGAGCCAATCAGCCCCCGCGTGGGATAGGGTTGCTCGCCAAATTCGACCTACCTAAGTACCCACACGGAGGGTAGACCGGGCGATCGCACCTCGCCGCAGGTCGACTTCGGACACGGGCCACTGAAGCGACCCGTTCCGTACTATCGGGATAACCGAGCGGTGTTATCGTCGGCCTCGACGGTTCGATTAATTATCGGGCGTATTCAGCCCACTACCAACCCATTACGTGAAGCAAGATGAGGATTCAATGAAAGAAATGACGAAGCGAAGCGGGAAACAGTTCAACACAAAGCACATTTATTCGCGATGAACGGAAAGCACACATATTCAATTCCACCAAAAGCACATAGAAAAGAAGAAGAAACACAATGCAATTTTACACAAAAAGCAAATGCGACAATGCAGATCTAATACCGATTACGCGAGCACACGGCAACACTTATACAATTTTACTTCACAGACGGCGCCGACAACACATACCCAAAACCAAGAAAAAGAACACCCTCAAGGATGAGGCGGGCCTGAGGCCGAGACCGGGTCGGGCCTACCCGTCTGGTGATGAGACGCGGAGCGGCGATGGTGCCTCAACTCCGCGGGCCTCGCGGACAGTGTCTGGTAGGGGGTGGGAAGGGGGCCCCCTTGGTCGCACTATCTCAGCGCGGGGGGAAACAGGAGGGGGTTGCTGATGCTCGGGGGAAAGGAGGATTTCTACTCTGCCTCGAGTCTCGCGACGAGCGTCTCCACCTCGACCAGGTCGCGCCGTCGGCCTCCCTGGTGTGCAGCTCCCGGCACGACGCGAGCACCCCCTTGTCTGCCCTCGCCGCCTCTCCACAGCTCCGTCCTCTTCGCTCCGACTCCAACGCACACGACGACGACGACGAACTCCTTCTTGCTTCTTCTTCCCAACTCCACCGACTGCGAAGTCTTCACTCTCCCTACTGACGAACGCGGTCGCTTATATCAGCCCCGTGGCTTCGCTTTTTCATCTTTGACCCCCTGCCTTCGACCTTTCACCTCGCTCCCCATTGGCCCGAGAAAAGGTGGGCGTGAATGCATTTTGATCCATAAATTTGCATATAGCGATCGCCCTCCAACGCCCTGGAGGCGGGGCCAAATCGCCCCTCGCTCACCGATTGGACGGAACAAAAGTGGGCGTGTGTCGTTTTTGATCCGTTTTTGGAGCGGAAAATCCGTGGTTTTGTACACGCTGTTCGGCGCGCGCCCTGCACGAGTCCAACACCGGTACCCACAAGCGGCGCAAGAACGGTGGCGATGCGACGGTTGCGAGGGTTGACGGTCAAGGTCGTGGCTGTTGTGGTGAAGCGGCGTTGTGGTGGGTGGTTGATGTTGTGATGACTGTTGAGACGCGGTTGGCGGTGGTAACAATGGCGGTTGGTCCAAAATAAAGATAGTAAAAGAAAAACGGCTATCCTGAAGAGTCGCAGCACGCATAAATGACATGTATTCCCACTAGACAACGGGTTTGGGCCTAACTACACATATACTTACCGAGATATCTCACCGAAGGGACCTGAATGGTGGTTTGCGAATTTGGTAACCACAACAATATATATATATTGTATTTGATCCATAAATTTGCATATACCAATATATATATATTGTTGTGGTTACCAAATTCGCAAACCACCATTCAGGTCCCTTAGGTGAGATATCTCCGTAAGTATATGTGTAGTTAGGCCCAAACCCGTTGTCTAGTGGGAATAAATGTTATTCATGCGTGCTGCAACTCTTCAGGATAGCCGTTTTTCTTTTACTATCTTTAATTTGGACCAACCACCATTGTTACCACCACCAACCACCACATCAACCACCCACCGCGGCGCCGCTTCACGTCACACCTCGCAACCGTCACATCGCCACCGTTCTTGCGCCGCTTGTGGGTACCGGTGTTGGACTCGTGCAGGGCGCGCGCCAAACAGCGTGTACAAAACCACGGATTTTCCACTTCAAAAACGGATCAAAAACGACACACGCCCACTTTTGTTCCGTCCAATCGGTGAGCGAGAGCGATTTGGCCCCGCCCCCAGGGCGTTGGAGGGCGATCGATATATGCAAATTTATGGATCAAAAAGCATTCACGCCCACTTTTTCTCGGGCCAATGGGGAGCGAGGTGAAAGGTCGAAGGGAGGGGGTCAAAGCTGAGAGAGCGAAGCCACGGGGCTTATAAAAGCGACCGCGTTCGTCAGTCAAGAGCAGAGAGAGTTAAGACTTCGCGGGTGGTGGAGTTGGGAAGAAGGAGCAAAAAGGAGCTGGTCGTCGTCGTGTGCGTTGGAGTCGGAGCGGAGGGGACGGAGCTGTGGAGAGGCGGCGAGGGCAGACGAGGGTGCTCGCGTCGTGCAGGGAGCTGCACCCCAGGGAGGCCGACAGCGCGACCTGGCCGAGGTGGAGACGCTCGTCGCGGGACTCGAGGCAGAATAGGAATCCTCTATACCCCGAGCATCAGCAACCCTCTCCTGTTTCCCCCCGCGCTGAGATAGTGCGACCAAGGGGGCCCCTTTCCCACCCCCTACCAGACACTGTCCGCGAGGCCCGCGGAGTTGAGGCACCATCGCCGCTCCGCGTCTCATCACCAGACGGGTAGGCCCGACCCGGTCTCGGCCTCAGGCCCGCCTCATCCTTGAGGGTATTCTTTTCCTTGGTTTTGGGTATGTGTTGTCGGTGCCGTCTGTGAAGTAAAATTGTATAAGTGTTGCCGTGTGCTCGCGTAATCGGTAGTAGATCTGCATTGTCGCATTTGCTTTTTGTGTAAATTGCATTGTGTTTTTCTTTTCTATGTGCTTTTGGTGGAATTGAATATGTGTGCTTTCCGTTCATCGCGAATAAATGTGCTTTGTGTTGAACTGTTTCCCGCTTCGCTTCGTCATTTCCTTCATTGAATCCTCATCTTGCTTCACGTAAAGGGTTGGTAGTGGGCTGAATACGCCCGATAATTAATCGAACCGTCGAGGTCGACGAATAACACCGCTCGGTTATCCCGATAGTACGGAACGGGTCACTTAAGTGGCCCGTGTCCGAAGTTGACCTGCGGCGAGGTGCGATCGCCCGGTCTACCCTCCGTGTGGGTACTTGGGTAGGTCGAATTTGGCGAGCAACCCTATCCCACGCGGGGGCTGATTGGCTCGATCGCGGTGAGACCGAAAGGTCCACCCGTGACTGGTTCCCGGCGTTAGTCCGAGAGGGTCACGACTGGATTGTCCGTCCGGTGGGCGACGTGCCGCGATTCGAGTTACGTGGCCGTCAGCACGCCGGCGGGCGCGAATCCGTAACACTGGTGTCAGGTCGTGCGATACAAATCCATCGCCCTCCTCGCGGCACTGGTATCGGAGAACAGGAAAACGGGCTCTCCTGTCTCCAGCTAAATTCACGGGAATCGGTCCAGGGGTGAGAGAAGCGACCCCCGATTCCCTCCAAATTACGAGCGAGCGAAATTAACCCTTCACGAGAAGCAAGATGGCGTCTCAAGGCGAGCGGGTGCCGGGTGGATTAGGTATGTGTAATAGTAATGTAGAATCCATGGCTCAGGACGAGATCACCGTGCAAGAGAAACCCGTACCAGAAGGTTGGGAAAGGCATCGATGCCGTTCATCTGGTCGGTTTTTTTATTATAACTCCACCACTAAATGTAGTCAGTGGGAGTGGCCAGGGCAGGTGACAATACAGCACGTTATGGAACTCGTGCAGAGCATAATTGACGGAATGAAAGAAGGGAACAACGAAATGAAGAGAAATACGCAACAAATGGAAAATAAAAAAATGGATGGAAACGCACTCGAAGCGAAAAACCAATTGAAAGAAAGCCAGGAGGAGACAGAGGAGGGATTGAAGGTCGAAACGGTGGAGTGTGAGAAAAGACTTCAAGACATGACGAAGAGAGTTGATAAGCTGGGACTGGAGGGAAAAACGGAGACAGAGGAACTGGGAAGACGGGTAGAAAACCACAAGCGCAAGCCGTGTGGTGAATTAACGTGAATTGAGGGACATGACGCGGGATCACATGTTGTGCGTCTCGCGTATAAGGGGAGGTCTCTGCGGCACGAGTGATTGTCCCCGGGGCATTGCTATTGACATCGGCTGTCCACTTGATGCTCGTTAACTGAAGGTGCTCATTGACTGGTGAGAATGGAGATTATATCGAACTCCGTGCTTACGCGGATTGTCTGCAATGGTTAACTGCACATGTATACGTTACTGCTTATGTACTCCTAGCTGAACCTGTATTCCCCGGTGTGCCCACAGAAGCGGCTCCAATCAAATGGAATAAAGCCTAAACTCTGAAGGTTCATCTCTCGCTCTCATTTCAATTTATTCCATTTAATTTTCTCGGCTCTCTCAACCAAAGATGGACAAGATCTACAAACCAGAGAGGTTCGACGCAGACCCGAACGCGACTGACGCAGAAATGAAATGGTCACATTGGTTCTGTTCCTTCTCACACTATCTGACCATCATCGCGGAGGGAGCTGACAAATTTGCCGCTCTCGTGAATCATGTCTCGCCCAGCGTGTACAGGCTCTTCTCGGGGTGCGACACTTACGAAGCAGCGATCGAGGTGCTGCAAGCGCTCTACGTGAAGCCCAAGAACGAGGTATACATACGACATCTTCTCAACACACGCAAGCAAGCAGCCGGGGAGACAATCGATCAGTTCCTGCAAGCTCTGAATCAGCTGGGAAAAGACGGCAGCTTCCGGGCGGTAAGCGCCGAGGAACACCGAAAGGAAGCGACCCGGGAGGCATTCATCCAAGGACTCAGATCAGCCCACATACGGCAACGCTTACGAGAGAAAGCGCAACCCACTCTTGACAAGGTAGTCGATCAGGCTCGAGCGATGGATACGGCTCAGCAGCAATCTGAGTCATTTGGGACACCGATGCTGCTCATGAACGCTGCTACGATGGGAACCCAAGGAACCCCACTGGCACAGACACAGCCAGACATAGGGGATGGAGAAACACCCGAGGAGCCGGATACCCAGACCTCGTCAAACTCCTCAGCAACTGCTCCGGTTGGTAAATGCTTCTTTTGTGGGTACAAAAGGCATCCTCGTCAAAAATGTCCCGCCAGAGATGCCACATGCATGAATTGCGACAAGAAAGGGCATTATGCCAGGGTATGTAAATCTACTCTAAGGAGAAATAAACCCACTTCTGCGGCTCTCTACTCGCAAAATAAATTGACTGCAGCCCCGGCGGGGAATCTATCCAAGGCTATCATCAACGTACGAATTAACGGGCATATGGCTGAGGCACTGATTGATACCGGTAGCTCTGAAAGTTTCGTCAACAGCTCGCTAGTGAAGGGCAGGAAATGGGTAATCCACCCGACTGACAATACGGTATGCATGGCCGCCACCTCACTACAATCCCGCGTACGAGGGTACTGCAATGTTGAATTGGACGTAAAAGGGTACACGCATCGGGATGTAAAGGTGCTGGTGCTTCGTGATTTGTGCGCAGACGTAATTCTGGGTCATGATGTCCTCAAGCAGCACACGAGCGTCGAAATACCCTTTGGAGGAAGCAAGCCTCGTCTAATTTTAAATGCGTTGACCACCGCGGAGGTGACGTCCGCCCAGCTGTTCGCTAACTTGTCGCCGGTCTGCAAACCGATAGCGATCAAATCGCGGCGATATACCACTGCTGACATGAATTTCATCACTTCGGAAACCAAGCGATTACTGGAGGAGGGAATTATAGAACCGAGCGATTCGCCATGGCGCGCACAGGTGTTAGTAACCAGCAGTCAGAACCATAAGAAACGGATGGTTGTCGATTATTCCCAAACGGTCAATCGCTTCACCCAACTCGACGCCTACCCCTGCCGCGCATAGATGAGATGGTCGAACGCGTGGCCAATTATAAGGTATTCAGTACCATCGACTTGCGAAGCGCCTATCATCAAATTCCCATCCGAGAGGAAGACAAACCTTACACTGCATTCCAGGCAGGGCGGCGCCTCTACCAGTTCAGAAGGATACCATTCGGTGTCACGAATGGAGTAGCTTGCTTCCAACGGGTTATGGACGACATCATCTCAGATGAAAACCTCGAAGACACTTTTGTTTACGTGGATAATGTCACAGTGTGCGGTAGGGATCAGAGGGAACATGATAGGAATCTGGACAGATTCTTGAGCATTGCTAGAAAATATAATCTGACTCTCAACTACGAGAAATGCGTATTCTCGGCAAGGTCAATTGACCTTCTCGGCTACACAATAGCCGACGGCACAATTAAGCCTGATCCTGAGCGATTGCGCCCGCTCCGTGAGCTTCCACCACCTCAGGACTTGCAAACAATGCGCCGGGTGATCGGGATGTTCGCTTACTATGCAAGATGGATTTCGCAATACTCCGAGAAAATACATCCCCTAGTGCATTGCAAAAACTTTCCACCAGATGCCGCTGTCGTAAGAGCTTTCCACAATCTCAAGGATGATATCAGTAAGTCCGTGGTTTTATCGATCGACAGCTCGGTGCCCTTCGTGGTGGAGACCGACGCTTCAAATCACGCCATAGCTGCTACACTTAATCAGTCTGGGCGGCCGGTCGCGTTCTTCTCGAGAACTCTCTCTAGAAGCGAGCAGAGACACTCAGCGATAGAGAAGGAAGCGTACGCCATCGTTGAAGCGCTGCGGAAATGGAGACATTATTTACTGGGAAACCACTTCACGCTCGTTACGGACCAACGATCCGTGGCTTTCATGTTTGATGGGAAAAATAACGGGAAAATTAAGAATGAAAAAATTATGAGATGGCGGATAGACCTAGCTTGCTACAGATACGACATTGTTTACCGGCCCGGGAAAGAAAACCCTGCTGCAGATACCTTCTCCCGGGTCTACAGTTCGGCAACAATCAGTCAGGCTTTGCAAGACCTCCATGTGTATCTGTGCCACCCAGGGGTAACCAGGATGGCACATTTCGTACGCAGACAAAATCTTCCCTATTCTGTTGAAGATATTAAACAAATGAATGCTTCATGCCCTGTTTGTGCTGAACTAAAACCCAGATTCTATGGCGCGGCATCTGGCAGGTTGATCAAGGCCACTTCACCCTTCGAGAGACTAAACATCGACTTCAAAGGGCCCCTACCGACCGAAACAGACAACAGATACATATTCACCGTTGTTGATGAATATTCAAGGTTCCCTTTCGCGTTTCCGTGCTCGGATATGACCTCGGGCACTGTCGTGAGATGTCTCTCTGACCTCTTCGCTATGTTTGGGAGACCTTCGTACATACATTCAGACAGAGGGCCGTGTTTCATGTCGGCCGGGCTAAAACAATTCCTATTAGAGCACGGCATAGCAACTAGTTGAACGACGGGTTACAACCCACAGGGAAACGGGCAGGTGGAACGGTATAATGGAGTTATTTGGAAAGCCGTAACTCTGGCGCTGAAATCGAGAGGACTGGGCCCCGAGCGATGGGAGGTTACTCTTCCTGACGCTCTGAATTCCATACGCTCTTTGCTCTGCACGTCCACAAATGCCACTCCTCACGAACGTATGTTTACTCACCAACGACGTTATGTTGACGGTCAAACGGTGCCCAACTGGCTGACCCACCCCGGTACAGTGTTCATGAAACGCCCGGTACGACAAAGCAAGTATGAACCGCTGGTGGAGGGGTCGAACTCATTGACACTAATCCAGAGTATGCTCATGTCAGGCTCCCGGATGGCAGGAAGACCACTGTGTCGGTTCGCCATCTGGCTCCCTCAGGTACTCCTCCCGCAGGTACACCACCTTCTGGCACTCCTCCTTCTGACATTTCCCCCCAGGAACTCCGCCAGGCGACGGGGCTGCCGCGTTCCACCCGAGAGCGATCGAGGAGTCATCCCCGGCACAAGTCGAGGCTCACCAAGAGGATCGGGAGTCTCCCTCAAGTGAAACTGCCGTTTACTCCCGGAGAGGTCGACGAATAAGGCCCCCTCGACGACTCAATCTGTAAAGGGGATTATCGGCATTCTCGCTGCTCATGCTCCTATATGCCCATTATATCATATATCGACGCTCATTTCCATGCTCCTACAACTCAAAATAATCACTGCTTGGCATGTATGCTTCTGTAGATCTATTAGTCCGCGTTGCTTGAAATGTATACTCCTATAGTGCTAAAGCAATCATGGTGTGTAAGATGGGCCCCTAGTTACATTTTAAAGGTGGGGAGAATGTGGTGAATTAACGTGAATTGAGGGACATGACGCGGGATCACATGTTGTGCGTCTCGCGTATAAGGGGAGGTCTCTGCGGCACGAGTGATTGTCCCCGGGGCATTGCTATTGACATCGGCTATCCACTTGATGCTCGTTAACTGAAGGTGCTCATTGACTGGTGAGAATGGAGATTATATCGAACTCCGTGCTTACGCGGATTGTCTGCAATGATTAACTGCACATGTATACGTTACTGCTTATGTACTCCTAGCTGAACCTGTATTCCCCGGTGTGCCCACAGAAGCGGCTCCAATCAAATGGAATAAAGCCTAAACTCTGAAGGTTCATCTCTCGCTCTCATTTCAAGCCGGAAGAACAGTTAGAAGCCAAAGCAAAGTCTGAGTGTGCGGAGATGAGAAAGGAATTGGAAAAGAAAGTTTCTGAGTTACAGAAACACCAAAACAAAGAGAGGGAACTACAAAACGAACTGAGAGTGTTAAAAGAGGAAAGGAAGAGAACGGAAAATGAAACTTTAAGAAACCACACTGTACAGATCGAACAGCTGGAAGCGAAGGCCAGACTAAAGAATGAGGAACAAGAAAGAGTAATGAAGGAAGAACGAATGAGACAGGAGAAAGAAATCAGTCAGTTGAAAGAAATGACGAGATTGCAGAAGGAGGAACAAGAAAGACAGTGGAATAGAAAACTGAAAGAGTATGAATTTGAAACTGAAC
>NC_140972.1:12269883-12307383 GCF_056783735.1 Eptatretus burgeri
CCTTTGAGCGAGGAAGCTGAAATTTTGGAACAAAAGAGAAGATGTGCTTTGGCAAAAAAAAGTATTTTTCAATTTTTTGATTAATTAATTACTGAATTATTATCGATTTATTAATTACTTATTTATTTTATTTCTCATCCTGGCAATATGTCAGGCACCTTTTGAGCGAGGAAGCTGATATTTGGACAGGACAGCGAACAAGTGATTTGGCTATAAAGAGTATTTTTGATTTATTGATGGAGCAAATAATTGATTAATTGCTGAATTATTATTGATTTATTCATTACTTATTTATTTTATTTCTCATCCTGGCAATATGTCAGGCACCTTTTGAGCGAGGAAGCTGATATTTGGACAGGACAGCAAACAAGTGATTTGGCTATAAAGAGTATTTTTGATTTATTGATGGAGCAAATAATTGATTAATTGCTGAATTATTATTGATTTATTCATTACTTATTTATTTTATTTCTCATCCTGGCAATATGTCAGGCACCTTTTGAGCTAGGAAGCTGATATTTGGACAGGACAGCAAACAAGTGATTTGGTGATAGAGTATTTTTGATTTATTGATGGAGCAATTAATTGCTGAATTATTATCGATTTATTCATTACTAATTTATTTTATTTCTCATCCTGGCAATATGTCAGGCACCTTTTGAGCTAGGAAGCTGATATTTGGACAGGACAGCAAACAAGTGATTTGGTGATAGAGTATTTTTGATTTATTGATGGAGCAATTAATTGCTGAATTATTATCGATTTATTCATTACTAATTTATTTTATTTCTCATCCTGGCAATATGTCAGGCACCTTTTGAGCTAGGAAGCTGATATTTGGACAGGAAAGCGAACAAGTGATTTGGCTATAAAAAGTATTTTTGATTTGTTGATTAAGCAATTAATTGATTAATTACTGAATTATTACCGATTTATTCATTACTTATTTATTTTATTTCTCATCCTTGCAATATGTCAGGCACCTTTTAAGCTGGAAAGCTGATATTTGGACAGGACAGCGAAAGAGTGATTTGGCTATAAAGAGTATTTTTGATTTATTGATTAATTTTTTTTAATTTCTCATCCTGGCAATATCTCAGGCACCTTTTGAGCTCGGAAGCTGATATTTGGACATGACAGCGAACAAGTGATTTGGCTGTAAAGGGTATTTTTCATTCAATTGATTAATTATTTTCTGTCTTGTTTCCAGGGTGATATATCAGCCATCCTTTGGGCTGGAATGCTGAAATTTTGGGACAAAAGTGAAGATGTGCTTTGGTGAAAATGTATTTTTAAAATATTTTGATTAATCAATTAATTGATTAAGTACGTAATTATGATTGATTTATTATTTATTTTATTTCTCATCCTGGCAATATCTCAGGCACCTTTTAAGCGAGGAAGCTGATATTTGGACATGACAGTGACCAAGTGATTTGGCTATAAACGGCATTTTTGATTTATTGATTAATGATTTAATCGGTTAATTATTCATTTTTCCATTAATTTTTTTTTTTTTAAGTTACAGATTCAGATGAAACAGTGGTGGTTTCGGTATGCTATTCAGCAATTGAATGAGAAATTAATTATTTTACTATTATTATTTATTTAATTTATCAATTAATCAATCAATTATTTGCACCGCGCCCTCCCAATTCCGACTCCATGTGCTGCAAGGCGGTATCGAAAGTGCCCCGACGATGTCACGCGCTGGAGGATTGTTATTTATTTATTTGGCATGGGAGGACGGTGTACTTTGAATGAACCGCTACTTGTTTGTTACCTGTTTGGACAATATGGGCAACAGGATTGTTTGTGCACCCAGTTTATTATGTAAGATTACTACCTGTCAGGTATAAGCTACATGTGTTTAGACAGAATCAGGAAGATTGTATGAAGTGAAGTGAAGTGAACTGAACTGATATTGGAGGCTCATAAGAGTGCACCTGCACCTGCACCTGCCATGTTTCCATGCTCCAGCTTTGTTCATTCAGAGCAAGGACTGAACTAAAGCTTTGTTTATTAATTGTTCGTGAGATGCTGTGTCTGCACTCAAAGAGCCTCACTAAGAGCTTCACTAATGGCTCCTCAATGATCCCTCAAACAATGAGGGTTTGTTTTGTCAACAAAAGCCATCCCAGTTGTTCCTCCAATGGCAAAAACCTTTTCACATTTAATTAAAATCACATTCTGAGAGATCTACACATGGCATGACCATGGACCACTGCCCAAAGGGACACTGTACAATAATAATAATAATAATAATAATAATAGTAATAATAATTATAATTCCCTTTCAAGGAACTTAAATATGCAGGAAGAGGCCATTAGGCCCATGAAGCTTGTGCAATGGTTATTTGTCCTTGCTCCATTCTTTTTAAAAACGGAGTGTCAAGCAAGTAAGCAGCACATACCATTTTAAATTTTTTTGGTACGACTCAGACAGGATTCGAACCACCAACCTCTCAGAGAGTAAACGTTCCAACCATTACACCATCGACAATGTACATTATTTCAAAGCACTACCATGGACCATCACCCAAAGGGATTGTGCAATGGACATTACTGTGGGGCATTACCATCGACCACCACCCAAAAGGGATGGAGTGCAACTGTCAAAACTGTTAATTGATTTGATTTTGGTGAAGATCCGAATCTGGATCTGGATACGAGAATTACTTAATTTTTAAAGTGATTCTTCACCATTAAGAGATAGGGCCAAAAACGATCTCGATGTTCCCGTAGATCAGGCATTGCGTGGCGGAGGTATGCGCTATAACGAGTGCCCTTCTAGTTTAGTTGGAGCTTGGTGTCCCTTGTCTCTGGGTTGGGAGGAGTTGAGTTGTGAAAAGGGGGGGGGGGGTGTTTAGGAGTTGTAGTGGTTGAGGGAGGGGATGTTGAGGAGTTGTGACGGTGAGCGGTAGGAGAGAAGTTGAGGAGTTGGGGTTTGGGCGGGAGGGTTGTGATGACTTGCGATTTGTGAGTTGGGGGGGGGGGGGGGAGAGGGCAGGATTTGAGAAATCCAAGTCACATTTTACATTGTGCGGAAGTTCGGCGGGTCCTTGTTCGGCGGGTTCGGCGGGTCCCACCACTCCACCCCATGCCCCCCCTCTAACTCTCCCCTTCCTCACCCCCCCCAGATACAGAAACACTTCTCGGAAAGAAACACTTATTAGGTAAAAGCTCCTTAAAATTAGTACAAACCTACGGGAAGATAGAAAAAAAGTTGTTTGGACACAAGAGATTGAATCATTCACCATATAAAGCGATACAGTGAGTGCATCCTTTAGATTTTAGAACCAAGATTCATACCCAATGGAATGTTTTAAATATATCAATGTAGTTGTTAAACTCATTATACTCTCTTCTTTCCTTTAAGCATCAGGTGCACACAATTACATCTCGACACATTCCTTTTATAAATAAACCAGCACAACAATGAAAGGATCCATATTTATCTATCCATCCATCCATCCATCTATCTATCTATCTATCTTATTTATTTATTTGTTTGTCTATTTATTTATTTATTGATTGATTGTCCTCTCGTGGTATTTACCACGAGCTTCTGCTGGTACTCCAATAATTATTATAATCGGCAGAGCAGGTTTAGAAGTTTTCTAACTGTTGTACAAACAAAACTGAATTTTGTCCCATTTTGGACATTAACCCCTTATGGACAGGGTGCCGCTGGTAATGAATACGAATCCTCCTCTTTGTTGACACCATGACATCTTTAATGGCCACCAACTAACGCTTGGGGACGGGTCTCCCAGCTAATGTCCAAACGAGGGCTCATTCACTCATCGATTGCATCGTTCTGCCGACGAAGCAGCAATCGGACAGTTTATATCTGGGTCTGGACTCGAAGCCAGATGAAAGAGCTCAGATGGGAGTTCGCAGATATACCATTGGCCTGCCTGTCCCGCTTGCTCTATGGTGGAGGCACCTACCTGTCACACTCGCTCTATGGTGGAGGCACCTACCTGTCACACTCGTTCTATGGTGGAGGCACCTACCTGTCACACTCGCTCTATGGTGGAGGCACCTACCTGTCACACTCGCTCTATGGTGGAGGCACCTACCTGTCACACTCGCTCTATGGTGGAGGCACCTACCTGTCACACTCGCTCTATGGTGGAGGCACCTACCTGTCACACTCGTTCTATGGTGGAGGCACCTACCTGTCACACTCGCTCTATGGTGGAGGCACCTACCTGTCACACTCGCTCTATGGTGGAGGCACCTACCTGTCACACTCGCTCTATGGTGGAGGCACCTACCTGTCACACTCGCTCTATGGTGGAGGCACCTACCTGTCACACTCGCTCTATGGTGGAGGCACCTACCTGTCACACTCGCTCTATGGTGGAGGCACCTACCTGTCACACTCGCTCTATGGTGGAGGCACCTACCTGTCACACTCGCTCTATGGTGGAGGCACCTACCTGTCACACTCGCTCTATGGTGGAGGCACCTACCTGTCACACTCGCTCTATGGTGGAGGCACCTACCTGTCCCGCTCGCTCTATGGTGGAGGAACCTACCTGTCACACTCGCTCTATGGTGGAGGCACCTACCTGTCACACTCGCTCTATGGTGGAGGCACCTACCTGTCACACTCGCTCTATGGTGGAGGCACCTACTTGTCACACTCGCTCTATGGTGGAGGCACCTACCTGTCACACTCGCTGTAATGTGATCTTCGATGTCGATCGCTGCGCCGTCACACTCCGAAAGATTTAGGATGTTGGGAGTGGTGGACACAAAGAGCGAGCGGGGATTGTAAGAGAATAGGAAGCGAAATCGACTGTGAGCTTGGTCAGCTCGGAGTTGGTTTTTATCCCAAACATAATCCCGAGCCACAACTGTCCTTTCTAATCGCTACCCTGTAATCTCCAACACCATGTGTTTACACTCGATGGACATTGGACACACAGGGATTACCCATTTTCTGGCACAAGGATTTTTCCTTTCCTTTCGACTGGCAAGTGATTGTATGGTGGGAACTGAACTCCTCAATTCATACTGTAGGTGGATATTTATACAAGGTGTTTTCCTAATGGAGAGAGAAACTGAACATCAGTTCTGTTTCATTACAATGCGACCCCATTGCTGAACTCTGATTCACACTTGGACAATAAGTACCTTAGCCCTCGACCACGTGTCCTGAGATTTAGACAGGAATTGTTGAGGCGATTACAATCAAATCCCAGGAAGCTTGTGTGGAATACACTTCCTAGTTTGACCCATGAGAGCCAGTTTGGGCCATTGCACTTTTTCCATCTTCAAACTACTGCTGTTAATATGACAAAATCAATCTGATTATTCCAATTGATTTTGAAATATTGGAGGAAAACCAAACAATGATTCATATCAAACATCATTGACGGTGTTGTCATCCCAGGAGAGGAGGCAGAGTATTCGGGCTCTTTGGGTTCTGAGAGGCTTAATTTCAATACATCAAACAAACTCTCCAAGATCAATGCTCATGGAAGAGCGAGATGATGGATGGTATCGGTATGAACTGTAGGGAACCTGAACAACCCGTGGACACAATAAGAGCAAGGGATGAATGAACGGGGACTAGATGGTGGTGGACTGCTTACTTGTCGTCCTAGAGGGAAGAGTGAGATGGATCAGGCTCTGGAATGTGGTTCCATAGAGAGAAGAAGGGAGGAATGAAAGAGTTGAGGTGTGCAGTCAGCCTGGACTTTGGAAGTTTAATGAGGAGGGGGTTACTGGAAGAACATGTGGGATCTTGGAGTTGCTGAGGAGGGTCGGAGGACTGAATGAGCAGAAGGAGCAATATTAGAGAGAAAACGGAGAAACCACCGACTCGCTTGTGATGTGAGGGCAACAGAACTTGTGCTTCGGCCTCATCATGGGAGAGTCAAATAATTTTGAGAGCTTTAGATTCCACAGAATACAGATGAAACAGATGTGATGCGGAGGTGCTAGCTCATAGCGGAGAGCAGTACTCCATTGAACCGACAAAGGCCTTGTATACTGAGTAGTTCTGATTTTTCCAAAGATTTGGATCGGCAGAGGATGCCCAGACTGCAGCTGGTTTTGGAGGCCAGCTTTACGATGCGGTTGGCCCAGGAATGGTCATGGCTGAGGGTGAGGCCTAAAGGTTTGATAAACTGAACCTCCTCCAGTGGCAAACTATGGAAATACATAGGTGGGTTCGTTTTTGTTGTTTTTAGGTCATTTCTCCATCCGGACATCCATTAAAATTTGACTAAAACATCTCCCAAACTGCCTGACCGATATAGACCAAATTTGGTACGAACGCATCAGGTCAGCAAGGTCTCAAGGGGTTGTGCTTCCCATCCGGATACACCCCTATAAAAAGTTTTGCTTGTTGTAGTTTAGTTTTTCTTGTTGGCTCACCTGTAATTGTAGTTTAGTTTTTCTTGTTGGCTCACCTGTAACGTAGTTCTGGGGAGCTTATGGGATGGCGCATCCATCCAACCTTCCATCCATAAACACTTGCAACTTCTCTGAAACTACACACACAATTCCGATAAAACTTCACTATAACATTCATCACCCATGATGTACCAAATTTTGTTCAAGGCATTAAAAAAAACAAAAAAAACCCAGGCTCTGAGGGGTCTACAGAGGGAGTTTATGGGGGGGGAGGAGTTGCCCTCCCAAAATATTTATTTGCTTTCTTCTCAGAAACCACACACAATTCCCATGAAACTTGACTACAACCTTCATCACCCACAATGTACCAAACCATTAAAAAAAAAAATCGGGGTGTGGGAGTTTACGGGGGAGGGGGGTTTCCCCCCCATAATAGGTATTGGCATCTTCACGGTGTTCACACATGTCTTTTTAGGACGTGGAAAGGTGAAGTGAGCGACGTGGTAAGGTCTGAGTGGGAGGAGGGAGGGGAAGGGGTGGGGTGGGAGTCCGGAGGGAGGGGGTGGAGTGGGGCTGGAGGGGGCAGGGGAAGCGGTATGATGAGGGAGGGGAAGGGGTGCCAGGAGGACCCGGTGTTGCCCGGCAATGCTGCGTACCTTTGCTTGTGAAATAATAACATGGGGAAAAGCCTGTCAAAATGGCGGGTGCATAAAACTCAAAACAACACAGAGGACTACAATAAATACAAAGTTATGGATTACGTCTGATTAATTATTTGTAATAAATAATACAGTCCAAGAAATGAGACTTTCCCTGGAGAGGATTAGCGGTGAAGGGAGCAATTTGTCAAAAATTCCATATTGGAATGAGAGCATCTCCCCCACCCACAACAGGAGGATAAGTCCATCTTTAGAATCCCCCCCCCAACAACAGGCCGGAAAGACCATATTTAGAACCCCCCCCCCCCACAACAGGCTGGTAAGACCATATTTAGCAATCCCTAGCTCCCCCCCTC
Source organism: Eptatretus burgeri (assembly GCF_056783735.1). Taxonomy (NCBI): domain Eukaryota; kingdom Metazoa; phylum Chordata; class Myxini; order Myxiniformes; family Myxinidae; genus Eptatretus; species Eptatretus burgeri. The sequence continues at coordinate 12,277,274 of NC_140972.1, forward strand.
TCCAATAGAAGGGTAAGACCATCTTTAGCATCTAACTCACATATGGAGATCTCTCACTCACACACACACACACACACACACACACACACACACACACACACACACACACACACACACACACACACACACACACACACACACACACACACGCACACACTTTGATACCTGGGAAAGCTCCGTTCCATCTTCTGAAACCCGCATATGCAGATAACACACACACACACACACACACAATTCTGACAACTCCTCAAACCCCACCACCCTACTACCCCCACCCACCAAATCCCCTCCACCCCTCCCAAAGCCTCAACATCCCACTCCCAACTCTGTCCCAACCCTGAGGAATCAAACTCTTCCCGACCCCCCCCCACAGCTCCTCATCTCCCCCCCCACCTCAAACCTCCCTCCCAATGAAGGTCCTCGATCCCCTCCCCCTCCACCCAAATCTTCAACCTCCCCTTTCCAAATTCTCCTCCACCCCCCACTCCCCCTTCCTCACCCTTCTCCCGCTGATAGAAGCAAATGGGCATTCCCACATCGAAACAATGGAATATGTAAAGCTTTCTGTCCCCTATAATGTTCTCACCGACTTCATCATAATAATAATTTGTTGCAGGACCATGGAATAATGTTCTTGCCCAATTGAGACAAGAGGGGGCGGTATAAACACACAAATAAATCCTCCAACATAACGGGAGAGAATGTTGAGACCTGGTACCACTGATGGAAATTAATGAACTCGATCGCAGGTGAACAAAATATTTGGAACTGACCAGAATTACCTTGGTGGCCATATTTGGGTTCTTCCAATGAGGCAGTGTAGCAAATATAACGTGTGTGTGTGTGTGTGTGTGTGTGTGTGTGTGTGTGTGTGTGTGTGTGTGTGTGTGTGTAAGTAAAAAGGCTTACAACTACAAAATGAAATGGAAGACCAAGAAGGAACCCGAAGAAGTAAAGAGCAAATATGGAGTCATCATATCAGGAGGAACCTGGATAGGATCCGGGTTTCAGTCGCTACTCCGTAACCCTCAAACCGATCCAGGCACCAAGTGAACCTTACAGAAAAATTTCTGCAAGAATTCACTTCAATATCGACACAAACGGAGATATTCATCGGACATTTCCATGAAACAGAATTTTTAAAAAGCCACTTAAAACTTTTCGTTTTATGGCCGAAGCCTTTTTTATTTCGAAAAAAAGGTTAAAAAAAAAATCAGGTTCAAGAAAACAAATCAACAATCCAGGGACAATAAATAAGGATATCAATCAAGAAACAAATATGGAAAGTAGAATCGAGCAACAATAAACCAATACCAATGACAGAAATAAACCCAAAGTAGCAAAAATAATAAGGAACAAAACGTCATGCAAGGCAAGCAAGAATCAAAGTACATCTCCTCCCCTTCCCCCCCCAACTAACTCATGACATCAGATGCCTACATCTAACTGAACAAAGGTTGGGGCCCCCCATCCTCCAAAACCCCAATTCCTTCCCCCCCAAACCCAATAAAAGAATAACACCCTAAACAGATTTCCAAGAGTCCTTTTCTCTTTTGATTACCGGACTCAACAACTGACTGCAAACCACAGTCTGAAACATGCGAGCACAAGACTCATCAAGAACCCAGTGCACCTCTGGAAAAAAATAGAAAAAAAAAGAGGACAGAAAAGGTGAATCAAATCAAAGAAAAGGAAATCCAACCGCCCCAATTCCCCCAAGGGCGAGCCCATGAGAGGTCTGCCCGAAAGTGATGCGCCACCAGGAAGCCAACAGCTCCAAGGGCTGCCCCCGAGGTGTGAGTGAACCTCACAATCGCTACTCCACAATGTATGTCCTGCGATTTCATGTACCCTTATGGATTTGATCGGGTCAGAGAACCCATGTCGCCTGCTGGTGTGGAAATGTTTCTTTCTTCTTGGGGCCGCTCATGATAGAAGCAAATGGAAGCATATTGGAAACTTATGAGAATCACGGCCCGCAGGCCTGCTGCCTGTCAGAGCAACCCCAAGCTTTCCAAGCCCAGGTGGCAAGCTTGGTCGGAGACTATGGCTGCACGTGACTGCTGCCCACACCTTCGCAAGGGAATTCCCACAGTGGGACCCCTCCCTCTCCCCCCCCTCACTCCCTTCACTACGGTAAAGCTCAGCAGACGTCTCTGCTCCAGGGATGGCTTTGCAACACACCTGACCCTTCGTTTTGGCCAGCACCCCACCCCATCACCCACAGGCTGTCACCTTGCCTGTACCTCCGGAGGCAGGACGGCCATGCCCCATATCTGCCCAGGATTCATCCATTTCCTAGAACAGAATCCTTTGACTCGTGTTTGCCACAGGACACTCTTGATGATATAGACTATTTTGCAGGCAGGCATTGGACGTGGACAGAGCCCAAAGAAGATGAAGATGTCACAACTATTCATCACCAGCCTGGGCACATAGCTTTCACAGAGGCTGGCCACGAGCAACCAGACCACTTCAGCAGCAGTACTGTCTCAAAGGACATGCCTGACCGTTTCGTCCCCTGTGCATCAGGGTCAGGGACGTTGGACAGACATGTTCAGGTTCTTCCGGAACTGAAACACCTGGACCAGCAGACTTGTGGGCGTTCTTCCATGCATTGTCTTTGTGGTCATTCATAAGACAAGGAGCTGAAAGTTTCCGCCAAATTTTTTCGGCAGTACCTGCTGCGATAGGGTGTCCACGACAGATGTGCACCTCCCATAGCACCTCACTGGGACGCAGGTGTTCCAGGACCCGTGACAACCATTGACCAATCGGTCAGCAGGCCCTGCTCCCGAGCGACCCTCTCAAACATCCGAAAATTCTGCAGGCTCAACCCAAAAAAGGTCCGAGACAGTGGCAGAGACTGCCCTTCCAAAAGGACGGGTGACATTGGGCAGCCCTGTTGAACCTCAGAAGCCAATGGGAAGCCTCCCGAGAGATGTCCGTTGACCAAAACATGGGCTTCAACATCCCGATACATGAGGTCGACCCAATGCATCAAATTTGGTCCAAAGCCAAAATGGTCCAAAATCTTCTTCTTCCTCTTTCGGCTTGCTCCCGTTAGGGGTCGCCACAGCGGACCAACCGTCTCCATTTCGCTCTATCCTCCACATCTTCCATTGACACTCCAACCACCCGCATGTCTGCCCTCACCACATCCATGAACCTCTTCTTTGGCCTTCCTCTTCTCCTCCTGCCTGGTGGCTCCATCTTCAACATCCTTCTCCCGATATACTCCGTTTCCCTCCTGTGCACATGTCCAAACCATCTCAATCTCGCCTCTCTCACTTTGTCTCCAAACCGTCCTACCTGCGCTGTCCCTCTAATATACTCATTTCTTATCCTATCCATCCTTGTCACTCTCAACGAGAATCGCAGCATCTTTAACTCTGCCACCTCCAGCTCCGCTTCCTGTCTTTTTGTTAGTGCCACCGCCTCCAAACCATACAACATAGCTGGTCTCACTACCGTCTTGTATACTTTCCCCTTCACTCTTGCAGCTACCCTTCTGTCACAAATCACTCCTGCAACTCTTCTCCACCCACTCCATCCTGCCTGCACTCTCTTTTTCACTTCTCTCCCACACTCTCCGTTACTTTGGACAGTTGATCCCAAGTATTTAAACCAATCCACCTTCCCCACCTCAACTCCTTGCAACCGCACCATACCACCACCCTCCCTCTCATTTACGCACATGTACTCGGTCTTACTCCAACTGACTATTATTCCCCTTCTCTCCAGTGCGTACCTCCACCTCTTGAGGCTCGCCTCAGCCTGCTCCCTACTCTCCCTACAGATCATGATGTCATCCGCGAACATCATAGTCCATGAGGACTCCAGTCTGATCTCGTCCGTCAACCTGTCCATTACCATTGCAAACAGGAAAGGACTCAGAGTCGATCCTTGGTGCAATCCCACTTTAACCTTAAACCGGTCCGTCATTCCTACCGCACACCTCACCGCTGTCACACTGTCCTCATACATATCCTGCACGATCCTCACATACTTCTCCACCACTCGCGACTTCCTCATACAATACCACAACTCCTCTCTCGGCACCCTATCATGAGCTTTCTCTAAATCCACAAACACACAATGTAACTCTTTCTGGCCTTCCCTATACTTCTCCATCAACATTCTCAAAGCAAACATCGCATCAGTGGTGCTCTTTCTTGGCATAACCCATATTGCTGCTCACAGATCGTCACCTCTCCTCTCAACCTAGCTTCCACTACTCTTTCCCACAACTTCATGGTGTGGCTTAACAACTTTATCCCTCTGTAATTTCCACAGCTCTGCACATCACCCTTATTCTTGAAAATCGGAACCAGTACACTTGATCTCCACTCCTCCGGCATCCTCTCACTTTCCAAGACTTTATTAAACAATCTGGTTAACAACCCCACTGCCATCTCTCCTAAGCACTTCCATGCCTCCACTGGTATACTATCTTGGCCAACCGCCTTTCCACTTTTCATCTTCTTCATAGCAGTCCTCACTTCATCCTTACTGATCCACCCCACTTCCTGATTCACTATCTCCACCTCTTCCAACCTTCTCTCTCTCTCATTTTCTTCATTCATCAGCTCCTCAAAGTACTCCGTCCACCTTCTCAACACACTCTCCTCGCTCGTCAGCACATTCCCATTTGCGTCCTTTATCACCCTAACCTGCAGCACATCCTTCTCAGCTCGGTCCCTCTGTCTTGCCAATCGGTATAAATCCTTTTCCCCTTCTTTTGTATCCAACTTCTCATACAGCTCGTCATATGCCTTTTCCTTGGCCTTTGCCACCTCTCTTTTTGCTTTTTGACGCAACTCCTTGTACTCCTGCCGACTTTCTTCATCTCTCTGACTATCCCACTTCTTTTTCGCCAACCCCTTCTTCCTTATACTTTCCTGTACTTCCTCATTCCACCACCAAGTCTCCTTATCTTCCTTCCTCTGTCCAGATGTCACACCAAGTACCTTCCTAGCTATCTCCCTCACAACTTCTGCTGTCGTTGCCCAATCATCCCACCCATCTTTACCACCATCCAACACCTGTCTCACCTCCTCCCTAAATTTCACGCAACAGTCTTCCTCCTTCAGCTTCCACCATCTGATCCTTGGTTCAGCCCTCACTCTCTTCCTCAACCTCACCTCGAAAGTCATCCTACAGACCACCAATCGATGCTGTCGAGCTTCACTCTCCTCTGCCACCACCTTGCAGTCACTAATCTCTTTCAGGTTGCATCTCCTACTTAAGATGTAATCCACCTGTGTGCACTTTCCTCCACTCTTGTATGTCACCCTGTGTTCCTCCTTCTTCTTGAAATACGTGTTTACCACTGCCATTTCCATTCTTTTTGCAAACTCTACCACCATTTGCCCTTCCACATTTCTCTTGTTGAGACCGTACCTACCCATCACCTCCTCATCCTCTTTATTCCCTTCCCCAACATGTCCATTGAAATCTGCTCCAATCACCACTCTTTCATCCTTGGATACACTCTCCACCACTTCATCTAACTCACTCCAGAAATCTTCTTTATATTCCATCTCACACCCCATATGTGGGGCATATACACTGATGACATTCATCATCACCCCTTCAATTTCCAACTTCACACTCATCACTCGGTCAGACACCCTCCTCACCTCCAATACCCTCTTGACATGATCTTCCTTCAGGATTATCCCGACACCATTTCTCCTCCCATCCACACCATGGTAGAACAGTTTGAAACCACCTCCAATGCTCCTCGCCTTACTCCCCATCCACTTGGTCTCTTGTACACACAGTATGTCCACCTTTCTTCTCTCCATAATATCAGCCAACTCTCGCCCTTTGCCAGTCATCGTCCCAACATTCAGAGTTCCAACTCTCACCTCCACACTTCTACCCTTCCCCCTCTCCCACTGCCTCCGGACTCTCCTTCCCCGTCTCCTTCTCCTCCTTCGCCCAGCAGTAGCACAATTTCCACTGGTACCCTGCTGACCACCGGTACCGGTGGCGGTCGTTGGTAACCCGGGCCTCGACCGATCCGGTATGGAAATTCGTTTTGTTGTCCGCATAATTTGTCCGGTCCAAAATGGCCATCATGAATTCATGAGACACTTTGTCAAAATAGGCATGAAGAAAAATCTTCGATCCGTCATCGCATGAGCGGCCCCAAGAAGAAAAAAAAAACATTTCCGCACCAGCAGGCGACATGGGTCCTCTGACCCGATCAAATCCATAAGGGTACAGGAAAACGCAGACATACATACAAATATGGGACTGGGGACACCATTCCCACCCAAGGATGGGCTCACTTTGACTAGCTCCGCTCGGGTACCCCAGAAGAAGCTGAAAACCAGCCTCTCCAGAGCCCGTCCCAATCCAGGAGGAGGTGGAGAGACTAGCCAAATATCACAATTTACCAATCAAAACAGTCTTGATCACTAAATTACACCCTCCATGGTGAGGCGATGAAGCTGCCAAGAAGCGACTTCGGTCTCCAAGTCCTTGGTGACCGTCTGCCAGTTCTCGATGGCCACCCTGCCAGGGTCAAAGCAAGCTCCGAGGATCTTTAATATATTACTCCGCTTCATGTACGGACAAAAGGGGCTCGAGCTCATCCTGTGCCGACTAAAGTGCATGACCTCACTCTTCCTAAGATTGACTTTGGAAGAGGAGCCCAACCCAAAAAGCTGCAAAGACCCGCCAGCCCGCACATGGTGTCAGTGATGAACAATGACACATCGTCCTTGTACAGGCTCACCTTTAGGTGCTCTCCATGGGCTCTGGGTACCCAGAGCCATGGGAAGGACTGGTTTCAACGCAAAGGACAAAAACGACGGGTGACATCGGGCAACCCTGCCTGACCTCAGAAGCGACTGGGGAGGTTCCCGAGAGATGTCTGTTAACCAAAACATGGACTTCAACATCTCAATACATTTGAGGTTGACCCAAATGCATCAAATTTGGTCCAAAGCAAAACCGGTCCAAAACGGCCATCATGTATTCATGAGACACTCTGTTGAAAGCCTTCTCCTGCTCCAGACTGACACTGCTCAGTGGGAGGCCTCCTTCCTCCGTGAACTGGATCGCCTCTCAAACCAGGCCCAGGCTGTCGGACACTTTGCGACCCTGAACGGCGCAAGTCTGATCTGGGTGCACGAGATCCCCCCCCCCCCCCATGACATAGTGCGCCCTCTGAGACAACATCTTAGTTTGTACTTGTAATCGACATTCAACAAGGTGACTGGGAGCCAGTTGGACAGGTCCTCCTGATCACTCTTCTTGTGCGTGAGGTTCACCATCCCTCGGCGTATCGAATCTGGAAGCCAAGGAGAGGCGGCTATCTCCCACACGACCTCAAGAAAGTCCTCACCGAGGACGTGCCAAAAGCGGTGATATAACTTCAAGGGCAGGCCGACGGCGCCTGGGGTTTTATTCGCGGCCAAATCCCGAACAGCGGAGGACAATTCCTCCAAGCTCACCGGCTCTTCCAAATGCTCCCGCTGTTCGGGGGTTAGACGGTTACTCAGATAGCTGAGAACTTCAGCCATTCAGATTTGATAAACTCGTCATTTTTCAAAGAGCCTGTAATAATGGTCCTCTACCGCTTCCATAATTTCATCAGGTTTCGAAACACAGCCTTCCCCCATGTTAGCCTGTGGCAAAAAGCCTTTATGCCTGGCACATCGTTGGAAGAAGAATCTGGTGCACTTTTCGTTCCCCTCTAATACCTGCACTCTGCTCTGGAAGATGACTGTCCTTGCCCTGGCTTCGAGGAGGCCAAAAATACCGTTTCCCACGGCCCTCATTAGCCCAGCCAAATGGAAAAACGCTGCAGTCCTACTTCTCACCTCCTCCCACCAGGTTGCTGAGGTAGGGAAGAGGCACCAAATGGTTTGCCAATCCCTATACTTTTGAACTGAGGAAAACACGAAACTGTCATCCCGCAAAAGGCAACAGTTAAATTTCCAGAGTTCGCAGTGCCAGGCATGAACCCCATCTAATTCTATACCCAAAGATAAACGACAGTGGTCCAAAAAGGCCACCGCGTGAAGTACCACATCTGGGTCACCCAAATTTGGTTACAAAAAGAAGTAATCGATCCCAGCCCGTCTGGTACCAGGCATATCGGTCAAGGTGATATTAGTCCTTCACGCACCCGTGTCCCTCAGCCTAAAATCCCGAACAAGCCCTTTTAGGGCCTTAGTCCATGAGTCCTGTACAAATCTGTCCACATCTATGTTAAAATCTCCTACAACAATCATAGGGGCAGAGGTGGAAAGGTAGAGCTTCACTCGATCACACTCTTTTTGAGGAGCATACACATTGACCAGGGTCAGGGGGTTGATGACACAACCACCCTGAGCGAGGCCAATCGCCCCGGAATAATTTCATCAAAACGAAGGACCTCGACATTCGAGCTCTTAATAAGGAACCCAAATCCTGCTGCACTGCTCTTATTGCTTCCAGACCAATATGACTCTCCGTACCGCCAATTTGCATGGAGGTATTTGTACTCCCCGTGCGGAATATGGCATTCCTCAAAAAGGCAGATGTCCCATTCAAAACAGCATAATTCTTCAAAGATGGCGATCCACGTGACTTTGGTATGGACTTCCTGCACATTCAAAGATGTTAATTTTAAACTCATTAGTCTCAGAACATTAATCACCAACCAAAGTGCAAAACACAGAAAGGGAGTCATGGGACCTATGAAGCTCGTCCCTCCTTGGCAGTACACGATGGCCTACCATGCTTTTTCTTCTTCCTGCGGTTATTCCCACAGCCGGGGGCCCCAAGCTTTCCGGAGAGCCACTCACCGTCAATGCAAACGTTCTCTCTGGGCAGCTGAGCTGTTAGGGTTCTGACGTATCAAAGGAATCGTGAACTCTGCAGCCGATTCTCTCTCACGCATCGAGGTGTTGGCGTTGTCTTCAACCAGCACAATGGCCATCAATTTTAAGGCACTGGCAGCAGCACAACGGGAGGACGCGGAGCTCCACCGTGTAGTCTGCAGCAGGTTCGCTTACATTTCACGAAGTATCAATCCTCGGGACAGACACTACCCTCGTATGTGATACGGCGACTGGACAATCCCACCCTTTCGTACCTGCAGCATTCCGTCGTTCAGTCTTTGACACTCTTCACTCACTCGCACACCCGGGCAGTCAAGCATCCCAGCAACTCGTCACTATGCGCTACGTATGGCCACGCATCAATGCTGACGTGCACCGTTGGTCCAAACAGCATCTTCAATGCTCATTTTCCAAGATCAAATGTCATACTGTCACACCACTTGGTCGTCTTCCAACACCAGATAGGTGCATCGACAGGGTCTATGTGGATATTGTCTGTCCCCTACCACCATCAAACAAGCACCGCTACTTGCTGACTTGCATTGACTGTTCCATCCGTTGGCCGGAGGCTACACTGATAGCTGACTTCACTTTTGTCTAGACCTGGATCGCACGTTTTGGTGTTCCATCAACCATCACAACGGATTGTGGTAGCCAGTTTGAATCGGCTCCTGGGTACCGACCGTGTGCAAACCACCGCTCACCATCCAGCAGCGAATGGCATGGTGGAGTATTTCCACCACCAACTCGAGTCTTCTCTGAAAGCACATGACAACTCCATGCACTGGACGGATTATGTACCTATGGTCTCGCTTGGTCCGTGAGCTGCTCTGAAAACGATCTTGGATGCTCCATTGCAGAGCTAGTGGACGGTGCAACACTTCATCAACCAGGAGAATTATTCATTCTCAGCATCCGATGACACGTTGCTTGATGCCAGCAGCTATTCCAACCAACTTTGTACCACAAACATGATGCTATCTGGAGACCCTTGCAGCAACATATGACAGACCTTACAAGGTTCTACAATGCTCCGAGAAGACCTTCATACTCGATATTAACAGTGGTCGAGAAACGTCTCCATAGATCACTTGAAGACACCTTTTCTTGATGCAGCACCAGAGCCGACCCTCCCCCAACCGGTGGTTCGAAAACCTACAACAACGGTACCCTTACCGGCAAGCACAATGGCTTCAGGCCGTGAGATCCTCCTGACACAGAACAGAGCTCATGCTGTCCATGTCAAAAAATAAAAAAAAAACAATGAGAAAAGGTGAGCGGAAGATTTCAAACAGAAACGTCACAAAGAATCGGGAAAACAAAAAAACCGCAGGGCTGGCCCGATCTAACACCAAATTCCCTGAAGGGAGTGGGTGTTCCGAGTAATATTGTTGCGGGCCGGGTATCGACTGTGAGCACAACCGCAAGGTGGAGCAGTAGGGTCGACTCTACCGAACACCCGGAATCTAGATCGTACCTTTCAGAAAACTCCGAGGGTACGGGTCCCTTACCGGACCGTGAATCGTCAATAATTCCACCACGTGGTACAGGGTTATTTGCCAATCTTCAAAATACCTAGAGATCCACGTGGCGAGCTACCAAGTATTCACACCCTCGACGGCACTCGTCGAGTCGAGCCGTTGGCGTGCCCGACCCGTGCGCAACCCGAGCGGATGGTTGCCGAAGTCCCATCTGTCCAAATGTCCACTTACAGGGCAACAGCCTTTGTAATTCACCAACACGCGCCATGCTAAGCCAATGGAAGAAGCACAGAAACGAGCTGATACATTTAACAAATGGGGTAATTATTCACAGTAATCGGGGAAACGAGGGAAGCACGTAAGGGCGGAGTTATCACGACTAATAGAGAATGCAAATTTATCCATAAGCACTTAAACAATTCCTACTTAAAGACGGGCCCACAGACAGACGCACACCCAAAAGAAACGGACCCAAAATGGTCTTTATTATCCCTTCAGCTCGGAGGGAAGTCGAGCTGAGGGACGAGAAAGCGGCTGGCTACCTGGCCGCGAGTGCGCGGCTCGACGTCCACCCCTTCCCGGAGCACCAGTCGGCAAGAATGGACCAAGGGCAGCCGACGCAGACCACGCCAGCGACAAGATGAGCCGGGAACCAGAGCACGCCAGCGACGAGATGAGCCGGGAACCAGAGCACGCCAGCGACGAGATGAGCCGGGAACCAGAGCACGCCAGCGACGAGATGAGCCGGGAACCAGAGCACGCCAGCGACGAGATGAGCCGGGAACCAGAGCACGCCAGCGACGAGATGAGCCAGGAACCAGAGCACGCCAGCGACGAGATGAGCCCGGAACCAGAGCACACGCTGGTGAAGACGGGGCGCAGATCCTTTCCTACCCACTCGAGCAGATTCACCTGATTATCTGCTCTCTGTTCCTTTTGTCGCTCTCGGCACGGTCCGCTCATCGTGGGACATGACGCATTTCCTTACTTGGCGCGCAGCCAAGCGAACTGGTTCATGACCATATTTGGGAATGGAATTCCATCCCCGAACGAATTCCGAACGCACCCGCATACCAGCGAGAGCGCGGAGAATGCCGGGAGCAGAGGGTTGTCGCTGTGAGAGCGAAGATGGCATTGTTGTTGTCGTTGTAGATGTAAAAATCCTAACTATCAAAATAACTCCACAGCGCGTGAACATTTAATTACCCATTAGACACAGGTATGGGGCCCGATCTACAAACACATACTTACCGATATAACTGTTCTCGAGGGACTCTAAATGTTGAGTGCTCATGGCTTCCAGATCCGTAACAATATATGTGGTATTTCACTTCTTAGTGATCAACGTACGAGACAGCCTGGTGTTGGCTTTACCACTAAGCTAAGCTGCCACCACCCTAACCGCTAAGCCTTTAGCGGTTAGGGTGGTGGCTTGGGATCCTAGGGTCCTGAGTTCGAGCCCCGTTTCCACTGAATTAACACCAGGGGATTGACTCAGCCTTTCATCCTTCCGAGGATGGTGAAATGAGCACCAGTGTACTGGTCATAGGGGCACTGCATCAGCGGCAGTGCTGTGTCCCTAACCGATGATGCAACCAGTAGCCAAAAAGGCTGCACACGATGGGAACACACTGGAAGCCTGTTGCCATGGCCGAGTTGTGTTTGTTGTATTTACTGTGTTCTGTTTGAACTTTCTACCTTTCTGTATTTTACTTGTATATTCCGATAAACATGGACCACATGGTGTAAACCTCACTGTTCAATTATCTATCTATAATTCCAGCAATGTGTGTGTGTGTGTGTGTGTGTGTGTGTGTGTGTGTGTGTGTGTGTGTGTGTGTGTGTGTGTGTGTGTGTGTGTGTGTGTGTGTGTGTGTGTGTCTGTGACTGCTGTTTCTCGACAACCGCTGGTCCGATCTAATTGAAACTTGCCAGGTATATTGCTGGGGACCTGAGGATGTGCATTTTCAAGGTTTGATATTAATTGGACAAGTGCTTCCCAAGTTATGGCCATTTATTTACCAACCAATGACAGGACACGTTGCTGCGTAGGCCGATGCGCCATTTATTTACCAACCAATGACAGGACACGTTGCTGCGTAGGCCGATGCGCCATTTATTTACCAACCAATCACAGGACACGTTGCTGCGTCGGTCGGTGCGCGGCCGGCCGACGATGACATCACGTGCCGTGCTGGTTACGATGGGGATCGATCGGTGCTTTAGTTGCCGTGGTGGAGGAGTGGCAATGGTCAATGGCAGCGAATGTCATGGCAAGCAAAGACAGGGAGGTAAACTTGATTTTAATTTGGATTTTTATTAACTCTGTGTGTGTAAGTATCACAGCAGTTGTTACTTCAATACAAGCGATAATTCGTGGAATGTATGAGAACATTCCGTACGGGCACGCACTACTTCCGGATAGTGATGGCTTACTGTATTCTAATAATTTCTCGATTTCTTATGCGCATTTATAGATAAACACAATGCCCCAATCCAGTCGTCGTTTGCGAGAGCGAAGGAACGGCCTGTGTGGTTGTTTCAAATTTTTATTATTTTTATTTTTTTGGGTTTGCACGTATGGCCACGCACGTATGTACGGACACGTACTAGTTATTATCAAAGGACAAAATGACTGTTAAAACCCCCTGTGTATTGTGTCCAGTTCTTTATGTGCAGGTTTATAAAACATCTGTGTATTATGGCCAGTCCTTTATATGCAGGTTTGTAAACCCATTGTGTATTATGGCCAGTCCTTTATATGCAGGTTTGTAAACCCATTACGTATTATGTTCAGTCCTTTATATGCAGGTTTGTAAACCCATTGTGTATTATGGCCAGTCCTTTATATGCAGGTTTGTAAACTCATTATGTATTATGGCCAGTCCTTTATATGCAGGTTTGTAAACCCATTGTGTATTATTGCCAGTCCTTTGTATGCAGGTTTGTAAACCCATTGTGTATTATGGCTAGTCCTTTAGACAGAGGTTTATAGACCCCTGTGTATTATAGGCAGGCCTTTATCCACAGGTTTATAAACACCTGTGTATTGCAGCCATTCGTGCCAATACAGGTTTATAAACCCCCTGTGTATTACAGCCATTCTGATACGAATGTATAAAAATACTTGTGTATTACAGCCATTCCGATACGAATGTATACAAACCCCTGTGCATTATGGCCATTCTTGTCAATACTGGTTTATAAACCCCTGTGTATTATAGCCATTCAGATAGGAATGTATCTAAACCCCTGTGTATTACAGCCATTCCCATACGAATGTATATAAACCCCTGTGTATTACAGCCGTTCCCATATGAATGTATATAAACCCCTGTGTATTACAGCCGTTCCCATATGAATGTATATAAACCCCTGTGTATTACAGCCGTTCCCATATGAATGTATATAAACCCCTGTGTATTGCAGCCATTCTTGTCTCCAGGTTTATAAACCCCCTGTATATTATGGCCAATCCTTTATACCTCCAGGTTATTTTGTTCTACCTCTCCCTCCACATGGACGTTTTTGCCTGAAGTCCTGTTTGGAGTCTGAAGGGTTGGCAGGATGGCCTCAAGTCCCCTTAGACCGGGAGCACACGGGGCTTAGCTCAACCGAAGAGGGGAACAATTGCCGTCCTCATGGTAAGATGCCAGATGATATTGTCACCTCAGAACTCTGCGTCTGCCGGGACACTGCTGCTGGGTTGACATTCTGTGGTCAATATCCGTATCGCATAATCGGCGCGAGCTCAACCTGGCAGCGGAATGGCCCCAAGTAGGTTTCTGATATTATTAGTATAGCTTGTAACACGGTATCAACAATGACAGACGATTTCTCCGCTGGAATACCGGTGACGGATGCTAATTAGATGCCGCGAAAATCACACTAGCTCAACCGAACAGCGGAACGGCTAAAACCAACGCAGAATGGTAGTAAAGGGTCCCCTGATTACAAAAGGAGCACTGTCAGACAACTTGGTCACTGGGCCCCCCAGGACAGACACTCCCTAATTCGGGACCCTTTGGTTGCGCTAGCTCAACCGAACAGCGGAACGGCTAAAACCAACGCAGAATGGTAGTAAAGGGTCCCCTGATTACAAAAGGAGCACTGTCAGACAACTTGGTCACTGGGCCCCCCAGGACAGACACTCCCTAATTCGGGACCCTTTGGTTGCGCTAGCTCAACCAAAACAGCGGAACGGCTAAAACCAACGCAGAATGGTAGTAAGGGGTCCTCTGATTACAAAAGGAGCACTGTCAGACAACTTGGTCACTGGGCCCCCCAGGACAGACACTCCCTAATTCGGGACCCTTTGGTTGCGCTAGCTCAACCGAACAGTGGAACGGCTAAAACCAACGCAGAATGGTAGTAAGGGGTCCCCTGATTACAAAAGGAGCACTGTCAGACAACTTAGTCACTGGGCCCCCCAGGACAGACACTCCCTAATTCGGGACCCTTTGGTTGCGCTAGCTCAACCGAACAGTGGAACGGCTAAAACCAACGCAGAATGGTAGTAAAGGGTCCCCTGATTACAAAAGGAGCACTGTCAGACAACTTGGTCACTGGGCCCCCCAGGACAGACACTCCCTAATTCGGGACCCTTTGGTTGCGCTAGCTCAACCGAACAGCGGAACGGCTAAAACCAACGCAGAATGGTAGTAAAGGGTCCCCTGATTACAAAAGGAGCACTGTCAGACAACTTGGTCACTGGGCCCCCCAGGACAGACACTCCCTAATTCGGGACCCTTTGGTTGCGCTAGCTCAACCGAACAGTGGAACGGCTAAAACCAACGCAGAATGGTAGTAAGGGGTCCCCTGATTACAAAAGGATCACTGTCAGACAACTTGGTCACTGGGCCCCCCAGGACAGACACTCCCTAATTTGGGACCCTTTGGTTGCGCTAGCTCAACCAAAACAGCGGAACGGCTAAAACCAACGCAGAATGGTAGTAAGGGGTCCTCTGATTACAAAAGGAGCACTGTCAGACAACTTGGTCACTGGGCCCCCCAGGACAGACACTCCCTAATTCGGGACCCTTTGGTTGCGCTAGCTCAACCGAACAGTGGAACGGCTAAAACCAACGCAGAATGGTAGTAAGGGGTCCCCTGATTACAAAAGGAGCACTGTCAGACAACTTGGTCACTGGGCCCCCCAGGACAGACACTCCCTAATTCGGGACCCTTTGGTTGCGCTAGCTCAACCAAAACAGCGGAACGGCTAAAACCAACGCAGAATGGTAGTAAAGGGTCCCCTGATTACAAAAGGAGCACTGTCAGACAACTTGGTCACTGGGCCCCCCAGGACAGACACTCCCTAATTCGGGACCCTTTGGTTGCGCTAGCTCAACCGAACAGCGGAACGGCTAAAACCAACGCAGAATGGTAGTAAAGGGTCCCCTGATTACAAAAGGAGCACTGTCAGACAACTTGGTCACTGGGCCCCCCAGGCCAGACACTCCCTAATTCGGGACCCTTTGGTTGCGCTAGCTCAACCAAAACAGCGGAACGGCTAAAACCAACGCAGAATGGTAGTACCAGGTCCCCTGAGTACAAAGGAGCACTGACAGACAACTTTGTCGCTGGGCCCCCAGGACAGACGCTCCCTAGTTAGGGTTCCCTTTGGTTGTGCTAGCTCAACCGAACAGCGGAACAGCTAATACCAACTCAGAATGGTGGTACCAGGTCCCCTCATTAGGTCACCCGCAGGCGACCTGAAGTACTCTGTTGAATTCGGTCATACGACGAGTTTTCTACGTCTGTTTTCAGACTACTGTGTCTGCGATGGGTCAGTCGAAGTGACGTCATGGAATCACCACGAGGCGACCAATAGGTCATCCAGGGATGTAGTCGGAACCGAAGACGATTTACGAGTCACACCGGAAACCGGAAGTGGAAAACGAAATTGAAATAAACGATGAAAAAAATTGGTTTCAGCTAAATTTTCTCTTCCTCCCGCCAGGGAGCAGTCTACGGTGTGTGTAAAACATGTTTGGAGTGATTGTAAAACTATAAATCCGCGAAAATCGCGTCCAAAGCACACAAATGATCTGGTACCCGACTCCGCGAGCGAAGTCGGCTCAACCCAGCAGCAGTGTCCCGGCAGACGCAGAGTTCTGAGGTGACAATATCATCTGGCATCTTACCATGAGGACGGCAATTGTTCCCCTCTTCGGGTGAGCTAAGCCCCGCGGGCTCCCGGTCTACCGAGACCCTAGAGGTACGCCTAACTCGCCTCGAAGTTGTTGAGCCTGGGTTTGAATCCCGACCCAGTTATAAACGGTCATCCTGGTGTTTCACAGGCAGGGCGATTCATCAAGGTGTGTCCCGTGTGCCGACATTAATTGCTGGATGTTCAAGATCCCCACAGTGTCCCTCCGTTAATAAATAATTCCGTTAAAGAGGAAGCTCAATCCGAATCCCATCCTGCTTCGTCAAGTTCCCAATTCTTTGTGACGTTTCTCTTTGAAAGTTTCCTCTCACCTTCTGTCATTTTGTGTTTTTTTTTTTGTTTTTTTTTTACACGGACATCATGAGCTGTGTTCTGTGTGAGGAGAGATCTCACGGCCTGAAGCCATTGCGCTTGCCTGGCGCGAAAGCGAGCTTGGTGTGTCCGGCCTGACAGGGAGTCGTGAGGCGTGAGGCGAGATGAAGAGTCTCATGAGAAACAAAAGCAAAACTGCTGACGCTCAGGTCAGCAGGTGTCACACGAACATCGCCCATGGAAACCCCTGGGTCCTGGTCCCCGGTGTGGCCTTGAAGGACTAAGCGGTGGAAACGTTCAAGGAGGTTTCGGAAAGAATTTGGCAAATGAGTACGGCCGGCACCATTAGGGATTTGCGGCGTAAGCCCGGAGGAGGCCGCAGGCTTTGTTGGGAGCGATGAGGCCTTCGGTGCTGAGGGTCGCACGGAAATTGCGCTCTCAGAGTTTTGTAATGTCGCGTTCTTGGCAGAGAGTCGTTCGGAAGGGCTGAATGTGGGCTTTGCGGACACGAGGGCACGAATGGCGCCGGTTAAAAATGGATCTCATTACGAGAGCAGACGGGCTCCAGGTATTCCACCACGGGACAATTACTCACTCGCGGCTCCGTTCGACAACAACGATCAATGAGGCCACGTGATTCCCCACAACCGTGCACACGTGGCCAATGTTCTGAGTGATCGGAGTGTGACGAGTCCCGAGCACTCTCGAGGGGACCCTTTCCACATTGTGTGTGTGTGTGTGTGTGTGTGTGTGTGTGTGTGTGTGTGTGTGTGTGTGTGTGTGTGTGTGTGTGTGTGTGTGTGTGTGTGTGTGTGTGTGTGTCAGCCTCCATGTCGGCCTGAACCGGTTCATTGGGATGGATCGTTATCCTTGTTCATCACTCGTCACACACCGTGGTGGACTCGTCACACGAACCAACACGAATGACCACCACAAACACGCGAAAACCACTCGTCCCATCACAAACATGCTATAACCACTCCTCCCACCACAAACATGCTATAACCACTCCTCCCACCACGAACATGCTATAACCACTCCTCCCATCACAAACATGCTATAACCACTCCTCCCACCACAAACACGCTCTAACCACTCCTCCCACCACAAACACGCTATAACCACTCCTCCCACCACAAACACGCTCTAACCACTCCTCCCACCACAAACGCGCTCTAACCACTCCTCCCACCACAAACATGCTATAACCACTCCTCCCACCACAAACACGCTATAACCACTCCTCCCACCACAAACACGCTCTAACCACTCCTCCCACCACAAACATGCTCCAACCACTCCTCCCACCACAAACATGCTCCAACCACTCCTCCCACCACAAACATGCTATAACCACTCCTCCCACCACAAACACGCTATAACCACTCCTCCCACCACAAACACGCTCTAACCACTCCTCCCACCACAAACATGCTATAACCACTCCTCCCACCACAAACATGCTATTACCACTCCTCCCACCACAAACACGCTCTAACCACTCCTCCCACCACAAACACACTCTAACCACTCCTCCCACCACAAACACGCTCTAACCACTCCTCCCACCACAAACACGCTGTAACCACTCCTCCCACCACAAACACGCTGTAACCACTCCTCCCACCACAAACACGCTAATAACCACTCCTCTCACCACAAACACGCGAAAACCACTCATCCCATCACAAACATGCTATAACATCTCCTCCCACCACAAACATGCTATAACCACTCCTCCCACCACAAACACGCTATAACCACTCCTCCCACCACAAACACGCTCTAACCACTCCTCCCACCACAAACACGCTATAACCACTCCTCCCACCACAAACACACTCTAACCACTCCTCCCACCACAAACGCGCTCTAACCACTCCTCCCACCACAAACATGCTATAACCACTCCTCCCACCACAAACACACTATAACCACTCCTCCCACCACAAACACGCTGTAACCACTCCTCCCACCACAAACACGCTAATAACCACTCCTCCCACCACAAACACGCTCTAACCACTCCTCCCACCACAAACATGCTATAACCACTCCTCCCACCACAAACACGCTATAACCACTCCTCCCACCACAAACATGCTGTAACCACTCCTCCCACCACAAACACGCTAATAACCACTCCTCCCACCACAAACACGCTCTAACCACTCCTCCCACCACAAACACGCTATAACCACTCCTCCCACCACAAACACGCTAATAACCACTCCTCCCACCACAAACACGCTAATAACCACTCCTCCCACCACAAACACGCTCTAACCACTCCTCCCACCACAAACATGCTGTAACCACTCCTCCCACCACAAACACGCTCTAACCACTCCTCCCACCACAAACACGCTATAACCACTCCTCCCACCACAAACACACTCTAACCACTCCTCCCACCACAAACGCGCTCTAACCACTCCTCCCACCACAAACATGCTATAACCACTCCTCCCACCACAAACACACTATAACCACTCCTCCCACCACAAACACGCTGTAACCACTCCTCCCACCACAAACACGCTAATAACCACTCCTCCCACCACAAACACGCTCTAACCACTCCTCCCACCACAAACATGCTATAACCACTCCTCCCACCACAAACACGCTATAACCACTCCTCCCACCACAAACATGCTGTAACCACTCCTCCCACCACAAACACGCTAATAACCACTCGGCCCACCACAAACACGCTCTAACCACTCCTCCCACCGCAGACACGCTATAACCACTCCTCCCACCACAAACACGCTAATAACCACTCGTCCCACCACAAACACGCTAATAACCACTCCTCCCACCACAAACACGCTCTAACCACTCCTCCCACCACAAACATGCTGTAACCACTCCTCCCACCACAAACACGCTCTAACCACTCCTCCCACCAAAAACACGCTATAACCACTCCTCCCACCACAAACACGCTCTAACCACTCCTCCCACCACAAACACGCTAAGAGCCACTCCTCCCAACACAAACACGTTCTAACCACTCCTCCACCACAAACACGCTGTAACCACTCCTGCCACCACATGCTGTATGCTGTAACTAAGCTTAGCCACAATCATGTTGTAACTAAGTTTAGCCACAAACATTTTGTAAGTAAGCTTAGCCAGCAGTCCACCACAAATGCACTCTTACCACTCCTGCCATTCCTGCCACCACAAATGCACTCTTACCACTCCTGCCATTCGTGCCACCACAAATGCACTTGAACCATTCCTGCCACCACAAACGTGCAATATTCACTCCTTCCACCACCAACGCATCCTTTTGCTGTATTTAAGCAACATAATCAGGCTGGCTGGGATACTTGCCTTGTGTGCCCTCCAAGGGGAGGCAGAAACAATAGGAAAGACATTTTCCACATGAACCACTGATTAAAGCAATTCATGAGAATGGGGATGAAGAAGTGGGGGAGGGGGGGGTGTTGTTGGGTGGTGGCTCAAAATGTTCCCACACGAGTTGCACCTCACCACTCCGGTGTTCGGTGGTCTTGGTGTGCAGGGCCAGCGTTGGTGAACGAAAAGTGTGGTTATAATGTTCAATGAATAGGCCACGCCGCCCTTCCTTCCTTCCTCCATCACTTGCACCCCAACCTCTTGAGACGGTACAAAGCAGACATGAGTGGGTTCAAGTGTGAAACCGTTCATTTGTAATTCAACGTGATAATGACATGAAACGTCCAAAGGGAATTCATGGCCGGCCCACTGCCCGGCCATCGCGGCCTTTCATCTCCCTGGCAGGTCCGAGAATGCACCGTTTTGGGGACACATTTGGCATTTCGCAACTTTCGGGAATCCGCAAGTACGACGTGTCCCGTGTCCGATGCACATCGACGAACGGCAATTGTACATCGAGTTGTCTTGTCTCATGTCATAGTATCATCAGTGCAACATGTTCAATATGTATTATTATTTGTATTATTTTATCGTTGTTCCCCAACTGAGGTTTGCCACCATGGGTATCAATGGACCAATTGCCACCATGAGTATCAATGGACCAATTGCCACCATGGGTATCAATGGACCAATTGCCACCATGGGTATCAATGGACCAATTGCCACCATGGGTATCAATGGACCAATTGCCACCATGAGTATCAATGGACCAATGCTTTGGTAAGAAAGCCACTCGGCCCGATCAGTTAAGTCTGTCGTCTGATGTCGAAGTCGTGTAAAAGTCAGATTGTACAATTTGAAGGATAAAATGTACGATGTACGATCTGAAAAGCAGTCGTTTGGCAATTATTTAAATTTCGGCCTTCATTTGTCAGGCCATGAACTTACTGATCATCCCCGATGTGACAGGAGGCTGTTGACACACCTTTACCTGTGCGTTGTTATTTTATTATTGTCCTTCTTGTGAATTATCATTTAAATTAGGTGTCACCATGAATCTAGATTTCAGGATATAAGGACAAGATGGTCAAATGAACGGTACGTGAGATTTGAACCTGAAATATAGACATTATGAGCAATGTGCTCACATGTTAACGTGGGAATAACAAACACTCACACCGGCACAACTACATCATCGACGAGGACGCGTACCTCCTCCAGGCTGAACAGTTTACATGTGTATCCCACTGAAAGGCCGGATCTGGATCCGAACCTGAACCAAAATCGAATCACCTTGTTCTTGACACCTACCCAACTCTTCCACCTCGTTTTGTTATAACTCGTCCACAACTTTTTTCAAATACCATCCTATATGTAGGTGCGAGTTGCATGTAATTTGACTTTCTCCATTGTCGTCTGTATTTTCTTTGACTCTGTTCCACTTTGATTGTCACGTTTCTTTATTTACTTTTTTATTTTTACTTGATCAACCGATTTCCCCCTACCCCGCCCCCTGTTCAGCACTTTGAGATTTTATTAGTATTATTTTTACTATTATTATAATTATTACCTCCACCACCGAAGGTGAAGGAGGTTACGTTTTCACCCTTTTCTGTTTGTTTGTTAATTGCCGGAATCCTTCGGATTTCAGCAATTATGTTGGTCGGTTGTGTGTGTCTGTTTGTTTGTGTGTTTGTTCACCCTGTAGCAGCCACACCGTTTCAGCGATCATGACCAAACTGGGTACCAGACGTCGGCCTTGGTCCAACTTAGACACTTGTCGTTTTTGGTGAATCTAGGTCAAAGGTCAAGGTCAAGGTAACCGAAAAACCGAAATTATTATTTTCGCAATAACGTCCGTTAAAATGGTCGTATGGACTTCAAACCAAATCCAAAATGTGCATCTTCCAATTCTGCATCCAACCATATGTCTCATTGGGGTGTCACACCAACACCCTTCTTCGCGGTCGGGGGTCGAACGTCAAGGGGGGTCGGGTCAAAACTTTAAAATTGCGATAAAAACGCCATTTCAAGTCCGATCGACTTCCGAGTTATGATCATGACCAAACGAAGTGCTATAACTCATTAAACAGGAGCACTATCGACTTCTAAGAACCAAATTGATTTCCAGGTTTTTGTTTTTTCAGAGATCATGGAGATATGACAAAGTTATTCCAGCAATTCCTTGCTCAACGAACAATTTCATTTGTTTGTTTGTGTGCAGGATATCTCAAAAAATTATGGACGGATCCGGATGAAATTTTGTGGGCAGGTTTTGCGTGACACGGACGTTCTGGTTAGATTTTGGTGAAGATCCGGATCCGGTTCCGACTACTAGAATTTTGTAAGTGATTCACCATTGAGAGATTGGGCCAAAAACGATATACAGCACAATATTTCAAAAAGTTGTGGACGGATTCGGATGAAACTTGGTGGACACGTTGAGTGTGTGGCAAGAAAGAAATGTTTCAATTTTAGTAAAGATCTGAAAACGGATCCCGATTTGATAATTTCTAAAGTGATTCTTCACCATTGAGAGATCGGGCCACGAACGATATACTTCTATATAGCATGATATTTCAAAAATGTATGAGGCCCGATATGTTCTCGTGGATCAGGCATTTCGTGGCGGAGGTATGTGCTCTACTGCCCTTCCAATTATTATTATTATTATTGTGATATCGTTTTGGCCCCATTTATCAATGGTGAAGATTCATTTCTAAAATTAAAAAAAAATTTCAGTATCTGGATCCAGATTTGTATCTTAACCAAAATGGAATAATTTCCTCCTTATCACACACACCAACCTCTACCAAATTTTTCTGAATCCATCCACAACTTTTTGAGATATCCTGTTCACAGACAGACAGACAGACAACAGATGGGTGAATACAACCGCCGTCCACCTTCGTTGGCAGAGGTAATGAAATGTTGTTTTTTTTTAATTCTCGGATCCGGCTCATCACCAAAATCGAATCAATTAGTCTGTGTCACACACCCAACCTCTCCACCAAGTTTTGTCTGAATCCACCTATCACCTTTTGAGACATCCTGTTCACAGACAAATAGACAAGGGTGAAAACATAACCTCCGTCCACCTTCTGTGGCAGAGGTAATCATGTTTAGCTGAGTCGTGTGACTTCTACTTGTCACTCAAACCACCACTTTGGCAAGGAAATCAAAGGATATACAAGGAACTTGCATATACAGTAAGAGACCGTTTGGCCCATCTCACCTGTGCTATATCAACACCACATTAATCAATTTATCCGTTTACTTACTTGATATCACTAGGGGAGGGGGAGAGGAGGAGTGAGATTAACAGTGGAGCAGGTTCATGCACATCACAAAACCAGGGTTTCAATTTATACCCCATGAGGTGAAAAGCGAGGTTTAGCAATTGGTTCAGTTTGTTTGTCTGTCCGTGTGTCCACAAACGTCAGTTTATGATCGAGGAACAATTTAATATCAATTTAATGTTGTGCAGTATTTTGAACACTAATTGGAACAATAATTGGAAAATAAACCTGCAGTTCAGCAGTACTTTGGCTCAATATTCTAGGTATTGTACCAAAACTGTACACAATATTCCAGATGAGGTTTCGCTAAATTCCTGTCCGGTGTGAGCAGCACCTCTTGTAATCTATAATTTATCTCCCTCTGCAGTTACAACCTAAAACCCTGTGAGCTTAACTTACAGTTACCTGTCACTGTGCTATCTCCTTACCCCCCTCGTGTATTGCCACTCCAGATCCATCTCCTGCGTAACACGATACAAGACTGCCCCTTACATCATGTGATCTCGACTTTTGTTATTCTTTCCCATTCCGAGCACCTTCAATTTCTTCTTTTTTTTTTAACTGTGTCTGCCAATCGTTTACCCAATCTATTAAAGTATCTGCACTTTCCTGAATCCGATCGCCCCCCTCTCTGCTATCTTACCTTACCTCCAAGCTTTGTGTCTTCTGCATATTTGGAAAGCCTATTTTAACCCCACTATCCAAATCATTGATGTAAATAATGAATAATAATGGGTCCTATTACTGATCCCTGAGGTACTCCACAACTTACATCCCCCCCCCCCCAGAAAGACATCCTCCCACTCACAGCCACTCTTTTCTTCCTATCCAATTGGCTACCTGACCAGCCACTCCACAAGCCTTCACTTTAGCTAATAACCTCCTTTGTGGCACCTTATCAAATGCCTTGTGAAATTAAACGGAAGACCAAATACTGCGTTGAAGTTATCAGAAGGACCTTCAAGAAGTAAAGAGGAAAGATGGAGTCATCAGGAGGAACCTGGGTAGGATTCGAGTTTCAGCCGCCACTCCATGACCCTCAAACCCATCCAGGTGCACCCAATGAGCCCGAGTACTACGTCCACTATGATCCATGAGCCTCTCCAGATCGACTACAAAGGTGTGTTGAAAAGTAATCTCTCCTATTTTTTTCTCTCCAAAATAGGTAGAGATATTCGAATGAAATGGACAGATACCAACATCAATCTTTATTCTACCATGGTGCACATTTATTTCTCAACATAAATAATCAACACTGTGGTTCAAACATATCTACCAACATTAAATTAGTTTTGCCATGCCGTCACAAGACAACTTTGTCCTGCTGACTTAATCAGCACTCCATAGCGGTTTTGACATCATCGTCGGAAGAAAAGTGTTCCTGAAGTTTGAGGAAAAGATTAAAATCTGACAAAGCCAAGTCAGGGCTGGTGATCCTTTGTGGTGGTACTCCATTGACCGTCTATTACTCTCAGGATTGTAATGGTGCACTCCACTCTCATCTTCAGTCAGTCGTCCCAACTCTCATGTCATCACATCTCATGTCAGTCATCCCAACTCCAATCTCATGTCATCTCATGTCAGTCATCCCAACTCCAATCTCATGTCATCTCATGTCAGTCATCCCAACTCCAATCTCATGTCATCTCATGTCGGTCATCCCAACTCCAATCTCATGTCATCTCCAGTCAGTCATCCCAACTCCAATCTCATGTCATCTCATGTCGGTCATCCCAACTCCAATCTCATGTCATCTCCAGTCAGTCATCCCAACTCCAATCTCACCTCATCTCATGTCGGTCATCCCAACTCCAATCTCATGTCATCTCATGTCGGTCATCCCAACTCCAATCTCATGTCATCTCATGTCGGTCATCCCAACTCCAATCTCATGTCATCTCATGTCGGTCATCCCAACTCCAATCTCATGTCATTTCCAGTCAGTCATCCCGACTCTCATGTCATCACATCTCATGTCAGTCATCCCAACTCCAATCTCACCTCATCTCATGTCAGTCATCCCAACTCCAATCTCACCTCATCTCATGTCAGTCATCCCAACTCCAATCTCATGTCATCTCATCTCATCTCATTGCCAGTTATGATCTCATCTCCAGTGCTTCATGCTTCACAGCAGTGACAGCGTCATGCTGCCCCTTGACTAACGTAGCACTGAGACATCTCGTGTTAGAATCACAAGACTTCTCACCTGGGGTGGGGGTGGGGGGGGCGGTGTAAGAACTAATGTCTCATTGAAATATTTATTTCCTGTTTTGGAGAAAAACTATAGTGGGCATTATCTTTCAGCACACCCTCATCCATGCACTGCACTTCCCTCATTCACACAGTCAGAAACTGCTTCATAGAATATATGAAACATATAAAGACAGACTAGTGAATCATACAATGCTTGGTCACTGCTGTTGCATGGAACTGTACAACAATGGGCTCGTACTTCATATGGTGCATGTTACTGTACAACAATGGACTCGTACTTCATGAGTGCATGTAACCGTACAACAATGGGCTTGTACTTCATGAGTGCATGAAACCGTACAACAATGGGCTCGTACTTCATGAGTGCATGTAACCGTACAACAATGGACTCGTACTTCATGAGTGCATGTAACCGTACAACAATGGACTCGTACTTCATGAGTGCATGAAACCGTACAACAATGGGCTCGTACTTCATGAGTGCATGAAACCGTACAACAATGGGCTCGTACTTCATGAGTGCATGTAACCGTACAACAATGGGCTTGTACTTCATACGGCTCATGGAGCTGTATAACAATGAACTCGTACTTCATACGTTGTATGGAACTAGAGTAATATGGAGTCATGGATCATACTGTTATTATTTTTATTGTTATTATTTATTTATTTTTACAGGATCTCAGGCTTGTCGTGAAGCTGCAAACACACATCTCGCACGCATCTCATACACACGGACGTACAAACGAATACACAAGACACAACAAAAGAATATTCGATGAGACAAACACAGCTACTGAGCTTGGGGGGAATGCCATCACCTCCCAGGGTACTCTGGGTACCAGCGACGTCAAAACAATGGCGCTGCCTTTCTCATGGCATTCAACAGGTTATTTCCTCAGGAGGAATTTCCTCCCCATAGTGACATCCAATAGTCTTCGTGCTATTATCCTTTTCAATGATGAACAGAAGCAGCATGTACCATTATTAAAATCGTTGGTGTGAGGGCATTTGAACCGCTGACCTACCAGAATCACAGAGAATGCTCTAACCCTTACAACACCAGTCTGGTAATGGAAGTGTTCCTCAATCTTCTTTGTAATTATCAACCTTCATATGGTGTGTGGACATGAGACAACACCAGTCTGGTAATGGAAGTGTTCCTCAATCTTCTTTGTAATTGTCAACCATCATATGGTGCATGGACATGAGACAACACCCGTCTGGTAATGGAAGTGTTCCTCAATCTTCTTTGTAATAATCAACCTTCATATGGTGCATGGACATGAGACAACACCCGTCTGGTAATGGAAGTGTTCCTCAATCTTCTTTGTAATAATCAACCTTCATATGGTGCATGGACATGAGACAACACCCGTCTGGTAATGGAAGTGTTCCTCAATCTTCTTTGTAATAATCAACCTTCATATGGTGCATGGACATGAGACAACACCCATCTGGTAATGGAAGTGTTCCTCAATCTTCTTTGTAATTATCAACCTTCATATGATGCGTGGACATGAGACAACACCAGTCTGGTAATGGAAGTGTTCCTCAATCTTCTTTGTAATTGTCAACCTTCATATGGTGCGTGGACATGAGACAACACCAGTCTGGTAATGGAAGTGTTCCTCAATCTTCTTTGTAATTATCAACCTTCATATGGTGCATGGACATGAGACAACACCAGTCTGGTAATGGAAGTGTTCCTCAATCTTCTTTGTAATAATCAACCTTCATATGGTGCATGGACATGAGACAACACCCGTCTGGTAATGGAAGTGTTCCTCAATCTTCTTTGTAATTATCAACCTTCATATGGTGCGTGGACATGAGACAACACCAGTCTGGTAATGGAAGTGTTCCTAAATCTTCTTTGTAATAATCAACCTTCATATGGTGCATGGACATGAGACAACACCCGTCTGGTAATGGAAGTGTTCCTCAATCTTCTTTGTAATAATCAACCTTCATATGGTGCATGGACATGAGACAAACCAGTCTGGTAATGGAAGTGTTCCTCAATCTTCTTTGTAATTGTCAACCTTCATATGGTGCGTGGGCATGAGACAACACCAGTCCGGTAATGGAAGTGTTCCTCAATCTTCGATGTAATAATCAACCTTCATATGGTGCATGGACATGAGACAACACCCGTCTGCTAATGGAAGTGTTCCGCAATCTTCGATGTAATAATCAACCTTCATATGGTGCGTGGACATGAGACAACACCCGTCTGCTAATGGAAGTGTTCCTCAATCTTTGTAATTATCAACCTTCATATGGTGCATGGACATGAGACAACACCAGTCTGGTAATGGAAGTGTTCCTCAATCTTCTTTGTAATTGTCAACCTTCATATGGTGTGTGGACATGAGACAACACCAGTCTGGTAATGGAAGTGTTCCTCAATCTTCTTTGTAATTGTCAACCTTCATATGGTGCGTGGACACGAGACAACACCAGTCCGGTAATGGAAGTGTTCCTCAATCTTCTTTGTAATAATCAACCTTCATATGGTGCATGGACATGAGACAACACCCGTCTGGTAATGGAAGTGTTCCTCAATCTTCTTTGTAATTATCAACCTTCATATGGTGCATGGACATGAGACAACACCAGTCTGGTAATGGAAGTGTTCCTCAATCTTCTTTGTAATTGTCAACCATCATATGGTGCATGGACATGAGACAACACCCGTCTGGTAATGGAAGTGTTCCTCAATCTTCTTTGTAATTATCAACCTTCATATGGTGCATGGACATGAGACAACACCAGTCTGGTAATGGAAGTGTTCCTCAATCTTCTTTGTAATTGTCAACCTTCATATGGTGCGTGGACATGAGACAACACCCGTCTGGTAATGGAAGTGTTCCTCAATCTTCTTTGCAATTATCAACCTTCATATGGTGCGTGGACATGAGACAACACCAGTCTGGTAATGGAAGTGTTCCTCAATCTTCTTTGTAATAATCAACCTTCATATGGTGCGTGGACAAGAGACAACACCCGTCTGGTAATGGAAGTGTTCCTCAATCCTCTTTGTAATTATCAACCTTCATATGATGCATGGACATGAGACAACACCAGTCTGGTAATGGAAGTGTTCCTCAATCTTCTTTGTAATTGTCAACCTTCATATGGTGCATGGACATGAGACAACACCCGTCTGGTAATGGAAGTGTTCCTCAATCTTCTTTGTAATAATCAACCTTCAAATGGTGCATGGACATGAGACAACACCAGTCTGGTAATGGAAGTGTTCCTCAATCTTCTTTGTAATAATCAACCTTCATATGGTGCGTGGACAAGAGACAACACCCGTCTGGTAATGGAAGTGTTCCTCAATCTTTGTAATTATCAACCTTCATATGGTGCATGGACATGAGACAAACCAGTCTGGTAATGGAAGTGTTCCTCAATCTTCTTTGTAATTGTCAACCTTCATATGGTGCGTGGGCATGAGACAACACCAGTCCGGTAATGGAAGTGTTCCTCAATCTTCGATGTAATAATCAACCTTCATATGGTGCATGGACATGAGACAACACCCGTCTGCTAATGGAAGTGTTCCGCAATCTTCGATGTAATAATCAACCTTCATATGGTGCGTGGACATGAGACAACACCCGTCTGCTAATGGAAGTGTTCCTCAATCTTTGTAATTATCAACCTTCATATGGTGCATGGACATGAGACAACACCAGTCTGGTAATGGAAGTGTTCCTCAATCTTCTTTGTAATTGTCAACCTTCATATGGTGTGTGGACATGAGACAACACCAGTCTGGTAATGGAAGTGTTCCTCAATCTTCTTTGTAATTGTCAACCTTCATATGGTGCGTGGACACGAGACAACACCAGTCTGGTAATGGAAGTGTTCCTCAATCTTCTTTGTAATAATCAACCTTCATATGGTGCATGGACATGAGACAACACCCGTCTGGTAATGGAAGTGTTCCTCAATCTTCTTTGTAATTATCAACCTTCATATGGTGCATGGACATGAGACAACACCAGTCTGGTAATGGAAGTGTTCCTCAATCTTCTTTGTAATTGTCAACCTTCATATGGTGCGTGGACATGAGACAACACCCGTCTGGTAATGGAAGTGTTCCTCAATCTTCTTTGCAATTATCAACCTTCATATGGTGCGTGGACATGAGACAACACCAGTCTGGTAATGGAAGTGTTCCTCAATCTTCTTTGTAATAATCAACCTTCATATGGTGCATGGACATGAGACAACACCCGTCTGGTAATGGAAGTGTTCCTCAATCTTCTTTGTAATTATCAACCTTCATATGGTGCGTGGACATGAGACAACACCAGTCTGGTAATGGAAGTGTTCCTAAATCTTCTTTGTAATAATCAACCTTCATATGGTGCATGGACATGAGACAACACCCGTCTGGTAA
>NC_140972.1:12312383-12339883 GCF_056783735.1 Eptatretus burgeri
CTTTCGGCGTGGCTGCTGCTTGAAACGACATCTTGGGAGTCAGACACAGGTTCCAGTACAAATTGCTCACTTATTTCGATTCGACTCTAAAAATAGATGGGACGGCACAGGCGGATTAAAGATTCCCTTCCAAAGTAGCTTTGGTAGCTCCGACACGATCCGTGAACAAGCTGTACAAACCGATTGAACAGGTGGTCGCTGGGACGCAGCGGGGAGCTCCGTGGGATGGGGTCTGGAGACAAATAATTTGAGGCTCTGTAAAGGAAATCATCCAATCAATGGGTTTGTTTAGGGTTTGCATGTACATAGCGTGTGGTGCACACCACCAAGGATCCTCCAGATTTAATGAGATTGTGAAACAAGATCATCGTTGAGATCATGTCTTTGGGCTTTAGTACGAGAGGGTACTCGAGGTGTTTGCAGTGTCTCAATGTTCATAGGTAGATGTGAAAGGGATAAAAAAAGCCATTTCATTTCCATTGCTTTGCGTGAACTTTGCCTGTGTGTACATGCGTGGTGCCAGTAAACACTGTGCTTGTACATGCGCAATACAACATTGGTACGTATACTGTTATACAAGTGAGATTTTTGTACACGACAGGTGTGTATGCGACTTGAGGTGGTTGAACACTTGCGGTGCTTCTTCCTGAGCTGTTTATTCGCATGTTATCTGTACACACTGTGTTTGGGTACAACAAAGAAGCAATCAGAGCATTAGATATTCTAGATGACATGAAAACCCTTGATTCTCTATTTTCAACAAGTTCATATCTGGGTAAGTGCAATTGGTGCAAAGTTATTGAGACAAATTCATTTGTTTGCTTTATTATGTGTTTAATTGGAAAGGAGAAACTTGTGGCTAATTCCTGTTGTTCATATACTTTTCAACCTGAAGTAAATGTAATAACCCCTGTTGAACTGATGGAGTTCCTGTTGTAATAACTTGTGATGGAATGGGTTGTTAATCCTGAAGAAAGTCCTGAGGATGAGCCAAGAAGGTATTATAAGCAAAGTCATGGAATAAATCATTGCAGTTGATATGAAGATTTTCCTTTTGTCCAATGGCCTGGTAACTATTATTTTGTTTCTTCTCCCCGTCATTCTACCCTGGACATACCATTTCTGCTCTCCCAACAATGGATGGAAGCCCTCAAACTCAGATATGAGATCAAGGCCGTCTCTCTGGACATATGTTGAGCATTTCATACGGTCTGGCATCCCGCCTTTCTCTCCAACCTCTCTGCCTACAGCATCCAAGGCCATTCCCTCTCACAGCTTACTGGCTTCCTAAACTTTTGTAGCCAACTTTTACAGAAACAATAACTGGTCTTTTACTTGGAATATGTCTTTCAACCTTGGATAATCTCATATTCTCACTTTATCACCAAAAGGACCTTTTGGAGAACCCTCCCTTAAAGAAGTTAAGTTCTAAATATTGTTGGGCCTCATCATCAGCCACGACCTCTTGGACAAACCACATCAGAGTTGGCCTCCAAAGCCAGCAGGCAAATCTTTTTGAGGGAAATCCGAACTTCTAACAACCTCGGTCTTCAACTGTAGCTCGATGGTGTGCTGCTCTTCCCTTTGGGCTCTTGCCCCAATCTCACACCTTTCATTTCTTGAGTCCAAGGCCCTATAAATCATTGGAATGTTATGTGATAAAGTTGAGTCTCTGGACTCGTTACTCCCACATCACAGACAGATTGATGGCCCATCTTCTACTGCTTTCTTTCTGCTCTGGCATTTCACCATCACAGTTGCTACATTAAGGCAGTTTGGTTGTTGAATTGGTAAATCCTTGTTGCAATCCCCTCGCCGGTGTCAGCTTGATTCCCATGGTTGCTCAGTATAAACTTTGCACACCCTTCAACATTGTCAACCCGTCCAGGTTTGTTTCTTACCTGTTCACGATCTGTTGAGAGCACTCCGATGCTCTGCCAAGAATACGGGCATCCTCCTCACCCAGTGTTCCCTGTTGTCAGCACATAAATGCTTCATGAACACAATGGGTATTGACAAGTATCAAATTGAGTGGAAGCACTCGATTTGATTTGATACTTATAAATACTCTTTAAGTAACTTTGTCTAATGGAAATACTTTTATTGAGGTTCCAGGATAGAAAAGATTATCATTACAAACAGAGAGAGAAACCTTAACAGCACATAAGGTTCACACTCACACTATGTGTGCGGTTGCATGATCAAACTGCTTTGCCGCTATGGAACGAATGGTGGTTAAAGTAGTTAATTTATGAATATAAAAATGTTTTATACACTTGGTAACAAACTAGGTAAACCTTTAGAAGTGGTCACACTCTGGATAACCTTTGTAATTTGGTCACAAATTGGATAAACTTTGTAACCATCACAAACTAGATTAACTTTGTAACTTGGTCACAACCTAGACAGACTTTGACTTGGTCACAAACTAAATCAACTTTGTAACTAGGTCACACTCGGTCACAAACTAGAAATACTTTGTATGTAGTTACAAACTATGTATATAAACTTTGTAACTGTGTCACAAATGAGATAACCTTTGCAAAGAGGTCACAAAATTGCGAAACTTTGCAACTACGTCACAAAGTAGATAAACTTTGAAATTTTGAGACAAACTATGTAAACTTTGCAACTAGGTTACAAGCTAGATCAACTTTTTACCTCAGTCACAAACTAAATTAATTTCGTAACTTGGTCCCAAACTAAATTAACTTCGTAACTCGGTCACAAACTAAATTAATTTCATATCTTGGTCACAATCAAGAGAGACTTTGATTAGGTTAGAATCTCGATAAACTTCGTAACTTGGTGACAAGGTAGATAAGCTTTGTACCTTGGTCACAAACTAGATTATCTTGGTAAGTTGGTGGCAAACGTGATTAACTTCATAACTCGGTCACAAACTAAATTAATTTTGTATCTCGGTCACAATATAGAGAGACTTTGATTAGGTCAGAATCTTGATAAACTTTATAACTTTTTACAAACTCGATTAACTTCGTATCTCGGTCACAACTGAGATAGATGTTGACTCGGTCACAATCTAGATAAAACTGTGTAACTAGGTTTCAATCTATACAAACTTTGTAACTCAGTCACCAAGTTAAACTTTGCAACTGCATCACAAACCAGATTAACTTCATAACTCAGTCACAAAGTAGATTAATTTCGTATCATGGTCACAATCTAGAGAGACTTCGATAAACTTTGTAACTTGGTCACAAACTAGATTAACTTCGTATCTCGGTCACAGCCGAGATAGATGTTGACTCGGTCACAATCTACATAGACTGTGTCACTAGGTTTCAATCTATACAAACTTTGTAACTCAGTCACCAAGTTAAACTTTGCAACTGCATCACAAACCAGATTAACTTCATAACTCTGTCACAAACTAGATTAATTTCGTATCATGGTCACAATCTAGAGAGACTTTGATTCGGTCAGAATCTTGATAAACTTTGTAACTCGGTCACAAACTAGATTAACTTCGTATCTTGGTCACAACCAAGATAGATTTTGACTCTGTCACAATCCAGATAAACCTTATAACAAGGTCACAATCTATACAAACTTTGTAACTCAGTCACCAACAAGTTAAAAATTTGTAACTGCGTCATAAACTACATTAACTTCATAACTCGGTCATAAACTACATTAACTTCATAACTCGGTCACAAACTAGATTAACTTCGTAACTTAGTCACAACATCAATATACTTTGATTAGGTCACGATTTAAATAAACCTTGTAACTTGGTGACAAACTAGATAAACTTTGTAACTAGGTCACAATGTCGATAAACTTTGTAACTTGGTCACAATTTTTACAAACTTTGTAACTCGGTCACGAACAAGTTAAACTTTGTATTTTTCTTTAGAATCTGTCAACAAGATACATTGTTATCAATGAAGGTTACAATATGAATAATCGGTTTACTATAACTTGTAAGTACTACGATACAGTACTACCACTTTTAATGGCTCCATTTCTTCTCACTTTGTGGGATCAGCTGGAGAAAGTTTGGCCCAGGTCTTTCACGAACTGGCTGTCAAGACCTGACATTTGACAAGAGCTGATTTTGGCAGGAATTCATTTGTTCAGGGTGCTGGTGATAACTCACATACCCCTCACTAAAGACACAGTGAGCCAAGCAAGCGGGACACCCGGCTTAATGTCCATCAGCGGGATGACCCACTCTTTGACTCAACATCACGCCTGTGAAACACCAATGGGACAGTTTATTGTGTGGTCTGGAATCAAACTCACACTAGACAGCTCAATGCTAAGTGCGCTGCTTTTACATCATCCTTTTGGATGAAATAATGTATGTACGAGTACATTGATAGATTATTTTGGAGTAAACTGCAAGGAAGCTTTACATTGTGAGTTTGGTGGAGTCAATCGCTTGTATAAACGATCATCAGGGATGAGGCCAAGAAAGCCTGTCTGCAGTGGAACCTGAACAATTTGTCATTGATGTGTCAACCAGTGTGTGCTTTGTCTCTCTCTGTGGCAGTGTGCGATTTTTATCCACCTCCCATCACAGCCCCCCCCCCCACACTCAACTTTCACCAGCCCTCCCTCCCACCTCCAGTTTTCCCACAAGTACCTTGTACCTCTCCCCCTCCACCGCATGTGCTAAATAATGAAATACAAACAGCATTAACAACTCGGTGTTAGTTGTCTGTACAGTTAACCTGTTCCCAGTCAATCCCCCTACTTTACCCCCTCCCTCCCTTCACCACCTCGATATTTTTCACGTGGTTAATTTTCAGACTCGTCCCGGTTCGGACTCCTGATTTGGACTCGCCATGGCCTGAACGTGGTTCATGATCGGATAGAAGAATCACATTTTCCTTTTGGAACAAATGGGAAATCGTGGCAAAGCGAAACAAATGGCATTGCGAACATTCCGCCCCCATTTGTCATTCCAAAAGGTCCACAACGTTGGCACGACGTGGTGCTTTGATCTTAAACTCGACGTTCCCCCACCACATAATGAGAAGAATCAACAAGGTTAAATGCTCATCAAATGGCAAGGAGGGTTTCTCCATGGGTCCAGATCATCAGTCCAATCCATCAGAACCATGCTGTGCAGGAATGGTTTACAGATCTTGAGCAGTGACCTTAACCTGCTCACGCAGTTTCTTGATCTCAATCCCATGGAACACCTGTGAGACCTTTTTGAACGGGGGATCGAGATCCTGCGGAAATGGTTAAAATATGGTGGAACATGCACTCGATGTATAACTTCAGTCCATTGTGTGTGGATATGTTTCACATTTTGATATTTTCTTTGTTTGTATGAGCCTTATAAGCGATTATATTGTATATGCATTGGTATGTTCCCTTCCATTCAGAGATTTCCCTTGGGCCGAGTGTAGGGTGCTTGTACATTTGAGGGAGGCTTCGTCAGATTTCCAAACTAAATCCACCACCATCAAGCACAGCTTTGTTAAGTCTTTCTGGACATCTTGGCACCACCAGCAATTACAGCTGCCTCAGATCCTGCTGACCATCTAGGCACCACCAATAAGTACAGCTCGCTGATGTCCTGCTGGACAGCTATCGTAGTTAGTTGGTGGTGCCCTGTTTTGAATGTGGATATTCCCAATTATGACAGTTTTTTTGTGTGCTTCATCAGATTACAAGTTCTCTGGTTTGACCATCACTAGGACAACAGCTGCTTGGAGAGACATTAAACCATGTTGTTGCTGAAGGTGGCACGAATTGGAGCATCGAGGTGGTTGATTTACCACAATATACTTTAGTCTGCAAACTATATGTATCGTCAAAGCCAAGTGAAAAATCGGATTACTTCATGTGTTGGATTCACTCTCTTGTTTACTTAAAGCAGAACTAGCATTACGGTATTATCATTGTTATTATTATTATTCGTAATAGTAATAATAATATCTGACTGGTTCACTCATGATCCAGACTTGTGATGGGTCCTCGCCTATAACCACTCCTGGAGAGGCTGCACTCCCCGTAATGACCAATCGGAGGGCGGTTCGACCCTCTGGCCTCCCCGCACCACTTTGCTCCCCTCTGCATAAAGTCTGCGCCGCTGTGTCCTGTGTTACGGCTGAACTGTGTGGGCACAGAATAAGCACATCGCAGTACGCTCTGTCTGCCTTGCACCATGTCAGAGGTAGCTTCGCGCACGGATGGTGTCCTATCCAATGCATTCGACGGTCTATCGATCTCTCCCCCGAGCCCGGTGATGGACCTGCAGATAAAGTACACCAAGGTATGTGCAGCATTACTCGGTGGGACGTTGGATCCTCTACCTGGAGACCATCACATGTGGTGTCTTATGTGTGTCTAAAGATCGAACAAGAAGGATTCAAACACAAATTGGTGGACTGACAACTTTGTGACTTTTCCAACATGGTCTGGGGAGGTGGGAGGCTTAATTATCAGTATGAATGGATGTAGGTTTTCTCTTTTGTCGATGTGAAATTCAAGTCCACCCATGGCCACCATCGCACACATTTACTCTCAACATGTGAACCTCATGCACCTCATGAAAATTCATCCAAAATAACTTTGTTTGAAAGTTGTCATCCAACGTACCAAATTAAGTGCTAAATATTCAATTGAGAGTTCAACGATGAACCTGCACCTTACTTTTATTTATTCTCAAGTTAAGTAGATGTTACTCAACTGAAACACGAAGCTGCTATTCATGGATGAATTGTTTAAAATTTTGGATTTGTTTCACTAGCATTATAATCCACATGACTGGATTACCTTTAATAACCTGGCTGCTTAGAATTTTCTTAAATTGCAGTATATTTTCATGAAGGGTCCATCGACTTTTATTCGTGTAAAGGTTTTTATACATAGGGAAGGTCTATGTAATACAAACCATGACACACTTCAGTGGGAGCTATGAACGTAAAGACGTTTTAATCTAATTTACAGACTTGACTTTACAAGCAGAGACATATTTTGATAGAAGTACATGACCGAGTTCTCTTAACGAGGTATATTTATGTTTAATCATCATGCGTGCTCTGCCCAAAGGCAGTATTTGGCATCTTTGTGCTTGTAAAGCAGTAATTTCAGAAAACATTGCAGTTTCTCCGGTTCAGGGGACAGTCAGTGATGTGTTTTCCCTTTGTCCACTATGTGAGACATGACAATCTGTATACAAACATACATGAATAAACATGCTTTCTGTTTATAAACCTCCATTCTATTTATAAACCTGCTTTATATGAATAAACCTCCATTCTATTTATAAACCTGCTTTATATTAATAAACCTGTCATATATATATATATATATATATATATATATATATATATATATATATATATATATACATACATACATACATACATACATACATACATACATACAGACTGATAATATTAATAAATTAACTTTGTATTAATAAACCTACCTTGTATTTATAAACCTGCTTTATATTAATGAACCTCCGTTATATTTACAAACCTGCTTTATATTAATAAACCAGCCTTGGATTTATAAACCTGCTTTATATTAATAAACCTGCCTTATATTTATAAACCTGCTTTATATGAATAAACCTCCATTGTATTTATAAACCTGCTTTATTTTAATTAACGTCCATTCTATTTATAAACCTGCTTTATATGAATAAACCTCCATTGTATTTATAAACCTGCTTTATTTTAATTAACGTCCATTCTATTTATAAACCTGCTTTATATGAATAAACCTCCATGTATTTATAAACATGTTTTATATTTTAATAAACCTGCTTCATTTTAATTCACGTCCATTCTATTTCTAAACCTGCTTTATATGAATAAACCTCCATTGTATTTATAAACCCGCTTTATTTAATAAATCTCCATTTTATTTATAAACATGTTTTATATTTTAATAAACGTTCATTATATTAATAAACCTGCTTTATTTTAATTAACGTCCTATTTATAAACCTGCTTTATATGAATAAACCTCAATTGTATTTATAAACATGTTTTATATTTTAATAAACCTGCTTCATTTTAATTCACGTCCATTCTATTTCTAAACTTGCTTTATATGAATAAACCTCCATTGTATTTATAAACCTGCTTTATTTAATAAATCTCCATTTTATTTATAAACATGTTTTATATTTTCATAAACCTTCATTATATTAATAAACCTGTTTTATTTTAATTAACGTCCTATTTATAAACCTGCTTTATATGAATAAACCTCAATTGTATTTATAAACATGTTTTATATTTTAATAAACCTTCATTATATTAATAAACTTGCTTTATTTTCATTAACGTCCTATTTATAAACCTGCTTTATATGAATAAACCTCCATTGTATTTATAAACATGTTTTATATTTTCATAAACCTGCTTTATTTTAATTAACATCCATTCTATTTCTAAACCTGCTTTATATGAATAAACCTGCTTTATTTAATAAATCTCCATTTTATTTATAAACATGTTTTATATTTTAATAAACATTCATTATATGAATAAACCTGCTTTATTTTATTTTAATAAATCTCCATTCTATTTATAAACCTGCTTTGTCGTAATAAACCTACATTATATTAATAAACTTATTTTAATTAATAAACTTTCATTATATTAATAAACCTGCC
This sequence comes from Eptatretus burgeri, assembly GCF_056783735.1. Lineage (NCBI taxonomy): Eukaryota > Metazoa > Chordata > Myxini > Myxiniformes > Myxinidae > Eptatretus > Eptatretus burgeri. The sequence continues at coordinate 12,321,001 of NC_140972.1, forward strand.
TTATATTTATAAACCTGCTTTATTTAAATAAACCTCCATTCTATTTATAAACCTGATTTATAGTAATAAACTTACTTTCTATTAATAAGCTTATTTTAATTAATAAACCTGATTTATAGTAATAAACTTACTTTATATTAATAAACTTATTTTAATTAATAAACCTGCTTTATATTAATAAACTTAGTTTATGTTAATAAACAACATTCTCATGATTGTTATGGACCTGACTGACCTCGTAATTATTAAGGACCAGATCTCGTGATTTTTAAGGACCTGATCTTATGATTATTAAGGTCCAATGTCTTCATTATTAAGGATTCAACCTCATGATTATTAAGGACCCTATCTTATGGTTATAAAGGATTAAATCTTGTGATTATTGAGGACTTGATCTTATGGTTATGATGGATCCATTCTCATAACGATTCAGGACAAATTTTCAGGAACATCTTTATCGGTGTGTTCGTTTTCGCTGCTGTTAAGTTTTTTTTTTTTGTAAAGTTTGGCCTTTCTTTCTTTCTTTCTTTCTTTCTTCATTTGTATGAGAGTACATAGGGTATTGACTTGTGAAATATATAATAATAATAATAATAAAAAAACAACGATATAAAATGTTATATTGAACGAAATAAAAAAAACATTGTATTTTATAGACTATTGTGGTGAGTCCCTAGCTCTGTGAACTTTGTTGAAAGTCTCTCATGCATATGCCTCGTGTTGGCTTAATGGTTAGGGTGGCAGGCTTTGGATCCGAGGGTCCTGAGTTCAAATCCTACTCAGCTGTTGAATTAATACCAAGTGGGGTTTACTCTGCCTGTCATCCTTCCGAGGTCGGCAAATTGAGTGCCAGCTTGCTGGTATCCTGCGTCGGAGTGGCGACCCATCCAGGATTGTGCCCAATAGCCAAGGAGACTGCTTAGGCAGCACCAACGCTCTGCACAGAGTATGGTCCCAATATCCTCTCATACATAATAATGCAGAAAAGATGCATTATTACATGATCGACACTGCTATTGTAGTTGTTTTTTGAAACGATATAAGAAACGACAATACATCCATCTTTGAAGCAGAAGTTTAAGCTGAGTTCATGACAACTTCAAAAACGATTTCATTTTCTTGAGTTGGAAAAGTAGAGCAGAGCAGTTTAGCCTCATGATAACGCTAAAGGAAAATCTGGTAAACATGTACACTCACATGCACACTCACATGCAGAAGCTCTCACACACACGAGCACGCATATGAGCACACGCAGCTCCATTCACACAAACACGCACATCTCTCTATCCTGGGGCCACAATCCCTTTACTTGAAACCTGAGTGGCTATGTGTCTAGTGCGTGACCTGCACAGCTTTCCCCGAAATGTGCGTGACAAACAATGGAAGCACTCGGCACTCTGTGATGTAATAAAACAATAATTTTACATTTTATGATTGAACCTTTGCTTTTATATTCACACAATACTAACATTTCATGAGAAACAAGTAGAAATGGGAGCCCAAGTGAACACATTTGACTAGAAGGGCACTCAGTAGTGCGCATACCTCCGCCCCGTAATGCCTGATCCACGAGAACATATCGGGCCCAATACATTTTTGAAATATCATATTATACAGTACTATATCGTTTTTGGCCCTATCTTTCAATGGTAAAGAATTACTTAAATTAAATAATTCTCGTATCCAGATCCGGATTAGGATCAGATCTAGTAGTCGGATCCGGATCTTCAACAAAATCAATTTGTTGTGGTCAAAAACCAAACCTGTGCACCAAGTTTCATCCGAATCTGTCTCAAGCTTTTTGAGATATCGTGATATATACATATATATATATATATATATATATATATATATATATATATACATACATATATATATATATATATATATATATATATATATATATATATATATATATATATATATATATATATATAATTTTTGGCCCGATCTCTCAATGACGAAGAATCACTTAAATTATTGGATTCGGATTCGGTTCTTCACCAAAATTGAATCAATTCTTCCTTGTCACACACCTAACCTGTCTACCAAGTTTCATCCGAATCCGTCCACAACTTTTTGAGATATCGTGCTACATATCGGTTGAGCCCTATCTCTCAATGGTGAAGAATCATTTAAAAAATGATCAGATCCAGATCCGGATCCGCATCTTCACCAAAATTGAATCATTCTTCCTTGTCACACACCCAACATGTCCACCAAGTTGCATCCGAATCCGTCCACAACGTTTTGAGATATCGTGATATATGTCGTTTTTGGCCCCTTCTCTCAATCGCGAAGAATCACTTTAAAAAGTCTAGTCGTCGGATCCGGATCTTCACCAAAATATAATCATTTCGTCCTTGTCACACACCGAACCTGTCCACAAAATTTCATCCGGATCCGTCCCAAACATTTTGAGATATCCTGTACACAAACAGACAAACAGATAGAAAATGGTGAAAACATAACCACCTTCACCTTCGATGGTGGAGGTAAATATATCAATAAAAAATGCACTCACTCCATATACACAATGCGTGCTATATAATATCGTACACTCAAAACACCTATTATAATTGTGTTGTGTGCACTCATTAGTCATTACTGTTACAGGTTCTGTTCACTTACATTTGATTATCATTGTCTTTTGTTGTTGAATTGGCAGGCGGCACTACCGCACCCCTGCAAGAACTGAAGCTAACCTGCGGCCGTAATGCATATGAACAACGACAACATTGTTGTTGAGTTCATCAAAATAGTTTTGTTTAAGTTATGCTTAGAGTAGAAGTTGAAGCGATCTATCGCTTGAAGTGGAAGCAATAGTTGTCATAGTTGTTTCTGATTATGAAATTGGAATCTCCAATGTATTGATAGTCTTTACCAATTCTTTCTGTTTGTGAGCACTGAAAACTCTTTCTCAACAGCCGCTGAATTGTGCACTCTGAAAGTGAACAATCCATGCAAGTCAGAAAATGTCTGTTGAGATTTAATAAATGTGGCACCCACTTAATTGTACAGGACAAAAAAAAACACAAGTCAGCAAGGAAAGTGACATAGTGAGAAAAGACGCACACACAAACAAACACACACACGTGTGTGTGTGTGTGTGTGTGTGTGTGTGTGTATATATATATATATATATATATATATATATATATATATATATATATATATATATATATATATATATATATATATATATATATATATATATATATATATATAAAAATATGTAGCAACATATCCAGGGTAGAGTGACCTGGTCTGAAACCAAATTGATGATCGGAAATCAAGCCATTGGAGAAGAGGAAGGATTTAATGTCTGAAGCGATGATGGATTCCATAACCTTGCTGATAATTAGGAGAAGGCTGATTGGTCTGCAGTTGCAGCGATCTGTTTTTGCACCTTTTCTGTGCAGGGCAGTGATGTTTGCTGATTTCCAAGCAGATGGCAGATGACCTTGAGCAAATGAGAGGGTGAATAGAACAGAGAGAGGGCGAGCAAGAGCAGAAGAGCATGTTTTTAGGACACGTGGGCTGATGCCGTCTGGACCGGTTGCAGAATCTGAGTTGAGGTTTGACAGCAAGCTCTCCACCTTGTCAGGAGAAAAGACACAGAGTCCAGGGACAGTTGGGTGCGACTGGGTAAGGTGGGTGGAGAAAGCGATGGGTTTTGAACACAAGATTTTGATGCAAACACCGAGTTTATGCATTCAGCCTTTTCACGTGTGGTATCAGCAGTGCGGCCATTTGAGGTAAGGGAGGGGATGGAGATGGAACATACACCATAAACAGATTTGATTAGATGCCACCAGGATTTTGAGGAGGGAGAGAGGTTTGAAAGTTCATACTTGAGCTGAGAAAGATGCTGTTTTCTGGCTCTCCTGAGGGGAGATACACACTTGTTCTGAGCTTTATGGAAGGAACTGAGTAACCCTCAGTTGCGTTTGCTTTCCATGAAGCAAAGGCAAGTTGTTTCAGGACAACTGCCTCGCCACAAGCCTCAGGGAACCAAGGGCGGGAGGAAGGGTAGGACAACTGAAGACGAGAGGGGATAAATCTGTGTATGAGGGAGAGCAAGATTCTTTGAAAGAATTCCCAGGATGAGTTGATGTTATAGAAAGTAGCGATAGGAGACAAGTCTATGAGTCTATAATTTGATGGCTGCTTGGAGACCCTGCCAGTTAGCTTGAGTGAAATTCCAGACTTGATGGCGGTGAGGTGGTTCTCTGATAAGAGCCAGAGAGATGTCCACTTTGACAAGGACGTGGTCAGAAGAACTGAAGAACCGAATCAGAAGAACAGAAAGAACGGAGGAAGAGCGGTAGATATTGTCAGGGAAATTTGTCAAAATCAGATCCAGAAGAGATGGAGCACCATTGGTTTGAGATCCGGGTCGGGAAGTTGTCCGATTTAGTCAGTCCCAATGAGTCGCAGAAAGCTTTTGCTGAGGTGCCATGACAGGTGAGAGAGGTACTCACACCTCGCCAACTGGCATGATGACAATTAAAGTTGCCACATATGAGGAAGAGAGAGTTTGAATGAGAAGATAGAAGTTGGTCTATGTTTTTGGATAGTGAGGTGTCGATGGAGTCATCACTGTATGGTGGACGGTGCAGTACACATATAAACATGAGGTGGGAGTGGAGGGGAAGCCATAGCCAGAGGTATTCCTGGGGGAGTGAGGGCAGTGCATGGAGAGTGAGGATTAGAGTCTTTGATGAAGAGAGCAACTCCTCCACCAGGACGAGGCTCAGGTCTGTCAAATCGGAGGAGGGAGTAACCAGGGAGAGATACTTGGGAGACAGACATGTCTTGGGGGAGGAAAGTTTCTGTTAGGCAGATTTATAATTATGTCTGGTTTGTCAGTGGCAACCTGTATGGAAAGATCTAAAAGGTTTGAGCGAAGGCCTCGGATATTTGAGGTCCACACTGTTAATGAAGAGGGAGGGGAGGAGGCTTTGTGGGAGGGGAGGGGGAGGGGAGGACAAGGGATGAGGGGGGGAGGTAAGGAGTGTTGTTGAAAGAGTGTGTGGGATTGCAGAATAGCGAGGGGAGGGGGCCGGATGAGGAGGAGAAATGGCTCTGTAGTGCTGGGGTAGAGGGTGGACAAGAGAGGGGGCAGAAGGCGGTTGAGGATTTGAGGAGGTGGCGTGAAGAGATGGAGGTGAGAGGCCAGTGGAAGGAGGGAGCTTTGTGGATGAGAGGAGGGGGGGCAACTTTGAGAAGGGTGAGAGAGGCGGGTGAATGGTGGGAGAAAGGTGAGTGGGGAGAGTTGAGGGAGAAAAGTGAGGGGGGAGTTTTTGAGAGAGGTGAGAGAGAGGCTTGGAGGGAGAAGAGTGTGATGGTTGTTTTGAGAGTGAGGGGTGAGATGGGTGAGTTGGCACTGAAATTGGAAAAAAAGAATGGTTGATGGAAAGCGAACATTCATAGCAAACTGGGGTTTTTAAAGTTTTAGGTCAGAGATGCGATTTAACACATTTCTTGAGGGATACAATAAAGGCGAATTCAGAGAATGGAGAGAAGAAACACTGTAACAGTTGGATTTTTTCGGCAAGGAATGAAGGAAAGGTCGAATTGAGAGCAGTCTGTTTAAATAGTAGAAGAGTACCGCACGTGTGAAAGAGGAAGATGAAGCATTATAAGAGATCGTTATTATTATTATTATTATTATTATTATTATTATTATTATTATTGTTTGAGAGAGTTTTCATCAGATGATGTCATGGAAGTGTTGTAGAAAAAAATCGTGAGGTGAATGGTGAAATTGGATCGGAAGACGCAGGGGGTCTAAACAGATCACGTGGTTATGGGAGAAGCACTTGGCTATGGGAGGTGTATAGTCAAAAGTGGAATTATTTATTTTAAATAAGGATTGCGTAACATTCGGAAAAGGGAAGGTTGAAGTAAAATCGTGGAAGTGTGTGGTGAATTTGGATGGTAAACGCAGTGTGAAGCTGCTGGGTCAATGAAAAGTACCAGGAAGAGTAGAGAGAAGGACACATGGTTACAGGAGGTGAAGAGATCGAAAGGATACAAGGAAGATTATTATTTTTTGATGTATTTTTGAAGAACAGGTAACATTCGGGAATGGAAGGTTGTAGGAAGAAATCGTGAAGGTAATGGCGAGAGAGGGTCAGCTCGAGAATAAAGATGGTTTGCCGGCAGGAGGAAGAAGAAGAAGGAGAAGAAGAAGGATCGAGACTCGTGAGTGTGCAAGGAGAAAGGTAGTTTTTAAAAGTTTTTTTTTTGGGGATTTAAGACAAGAAATAGAGTGTTTAGTTGGGAGGGATGGGGGACGTTGGGAAAGTGGGGAAGATAGAAATTGAAGGTAATGGGGAGAACATATGGGGAGAATGGGGAACATACAGTAACATGCAGGTGAGAAAATAAACAGTTAAAACGAGACAGATAATGACCAGAAACTTAACTTTGAGATCGTCAGCAGAGAGCCCGAAAGGAGACCTGCCGACGCTCCAAACCAACATTACCAGTCAGAATTTCAGAAAATCCTGGAAATTCGTCATGAAAAATCCCTGAAAATGCCGGAATGGCCTCTGATGGAAAAATATATAAGCAGTACAAAAAACAATATGCAATTCAAACAACAAAATGCAAGTGTTAACTTAGTGATATAAAATTGCAAAAGATGTGTTATAAGAACCTTGCTGCATATATCGATCACACAACCATCCAAAATCCAAACTCATTATTGAGGATGTTGGTGATCTTTGATGAAGAGTGGAGGGTTTGACCTCAAGATGGTCGGTGTTGGCATACCCCACATATAATACTAGAATTTAGTCGTAAACTTCATAGAACGTAACCGATTCTTCCTGATTCTGACTACCCATTCTGTTGTCGTACCTTTGCCAACACCGTCCCTCACGAACATCCTCGACGATGAGTTTGGATGGTTCCCAGGCCACACATCCTCCGTGGTCAGTTACATGCTGGTATGCGAGGAGCCGTGCCTCCAGTGTAGAAGCATGTAACCGATTCGTGTGTTTCGTTTTTGTCATATTGACTTGAGAAAATATGCGTTCGATGCATGCCGACGAATGTGGCAAAGACATCATGTACTTCATGAACTGTGAAATTATGTCGAACTTGTGGCCGCCGAGTCCATCCTTCATTTTACTCACTGAATCCCAGAATTTATCTGGACTGTCCAGCAGTGCGGCATGATCAGCGTATCCTTTTGTAACGTTACAAAGTCCGAGTTCCCACCATTGATCATCAAGTTCATCAAGATCGGGAACTAAATGAGGAAACGACTGGGCGGCCAGCGCGCTAATAGAAGCGGCTCACTTCGTGTCTCCATCACCCAAGGCATCTTGCGGATTTATTATTTTCAAGTGTCCGAGCACACCATTTGGATTCATATCGAATCGATCTCTCATCTGCAAGCACAAGTCCACCAAAAACGCCTTACAGTCCTCACGGAAACGTACCTCTTTTGCTTGAAGTGGTTCTTCAAGTAGTTTGGCAGTGCACTTGCCGCCCAGAATTACGTCCATGAGCGGCTTGTGGATGGAAATATCACTGGGGTCGATAGCACTTACATCGGTAGATTTTATCTTCGTTTCCACTACAAAGAGACTGAGTAGTCCCCTGTACCCATCTCGGATCGCATCTGATACTCGATGAATATTCAGCGATGTTGACTGAAACTGAGCATTGAGTCTGTCGATCTTTGGCAAAATGTAGTGTAGGAACAGAAGCATATGCTCCGTTCCAGGCGAATTCATGATCTGATAGATGTGACAAGCTTTGTCCTTCTCCGTGCGCTCGTTGACATCTCACATTTCGGTTTGGAAAAACAACTTCAGGCACGTCCATTGTTCTAGAATCCGGCCTAAGACGGCGCCCCTCGAAAGCCATTGAGTGTCACACAGTTTCAAAATTTTGTGCTTCGCTCGTTCCCCAACCACGTCTTGTATAAGACCAAACTCACGTTGGCGTTTAGCACTGCTGCTAAAATAGGCTCCTATATCTCGTAGTACGCCCTTCAACCAAGACGGCAACAGTTTGGCAGCGTGATTGGCGCACAGGGCCATGGAATGACAGATGCATCCTTGCACGAATATATTAGGCACATCCATTTTAATTAGGGCCTGAAAACCGTTGGATGACCCCATCATAGTAGCGCAGTTGTCCGCGCCGAGTCCGATAACATTGGTGAGTGGTATATCCACATCATGTAATAGTTTTTTCACTAACTTTTATAATCCCGCAGCTGCAGCAGTGCTATCGTCTCCCTCAATCATGTCAAGTTGCGAATCCTTCACTTTAGATTTCTCATCATCAAAATACCTCACCAGGACTGCAAGGATTTGACTGACACTTTTGTTGGTGGACTCATCAAGAAGGATACTGAATTTGGTTTTCCGTAGTTTCTCAGCTAAAACTCGTCTCTCGTGGAAGGCAATACCATCCTCCATGATGTACTGGGCTTTTGTTCTACTTCAGTTTGATATTTTTGCATGAATCATCCTTTGGAAACAATGATGAAATCAGAGGCGTCAAATGGTTGGCATGTAAAAAAGGCGCCCTATGCTCAGCCATAAATCCAGTGATTTTTTACCTCGGCTCGAGCAGTTCTCGTACTCAGGTTGTCCTCGTTTTTTTGACAAAAAGGCACTGATGTTACATGCACCTTTCTTTTCCCGTTCCGTTTTCTTGTGTTTTTCAGTCTGAATGTGTTTCGTCATTGTGCTTTTGTTCGGATTTTTCAATCCACAATTACAAATCTTACAACGAGTAATACCGTTTGAGAAATCATGGACCAGCCAACTCTTGAACTCTTCCAGGTCGAGCCAGTTCCTGCTGAAATTCTGTCCATATTTTTTTCTGATTTTTACCTTCTGTTGATGTTACCACATCCTCTGCAGCTCTTTTGGCCATTCCAAATGCGGCATCTAATGAATCACTCATGATGATAATATTGAGAAACTGAATTACCACTGAATTGGTGGTGAAAAACGAATTCAGAAATGCCGCCATTTGCAACGAAGCCAGTGCGGCCAGTCCCACAATGCAGTGTGCAGTACGGCTGGGCCATATGCGCCATCTGGTGGGGTACGGAACAAACAACTTGCCCGTCATTTCTGGCCATGAAGCCAAATTCCAATGGACTGGTGCCGGGTATACCCAGTCAGAGAGGGACAGGAACCAGCATAAGAGAGAGAGCAAAATCAAGCGAGATTCGCACTACCATGATGAGGAAGAAGTCTACAAGATGCGAGATTAGGATAAAAATTTGAAAATGTGATAGAATTTATTTTTTCTTCGTGGAAAAATGAAAAATCCCGGAATTTCCCAGAATTTGTCAATTCCTCCCGGAATTCCTCCGTTCCCGGAGCAAAATCCCGGAATTCCGGGGAAATTCCCGGAGACTGGTAACGTTGCTCCAAAACCCAGAATGGGAAGCTGAATCCACCCCTGAACTGAAAGCTGAATCCACCTCTGAAAGCTGAACGATACTTGCAAAATCCACCCCTCTCCAAAGGCTGCCATGTATACATCAAATTGTCCATTTCATTAAGATTAAAATTGAAAATGTTAACAAAGCTCAGCTCAATCGGATGAAAATTGATTGTTTTTCAGATTGAAATTGATGATTTTAGAAGTTTGACCTTGAGTTGACCTTTGACATTTTGACCTCAAAAAATAGTTGGTTTCCAAATTCAGTGAGGTACTATGCAATTTGCTGCTTAATTTCCAAGTCAATATGATGACAATTAACCTTTTTCAGATAAAAAATTGATTTTAGAAGTTTGACCTTGAGTTGACCTTTGACCTTTTGACCTCAAATAGTTGGTTTCCCAATTCAGTGACGTAATATGCAGATCCTGTTCAACTTTCAAGTCAATCGGATGAAAAGACGATTTTTGAAATTTGACCTCAAGACTGACACTTTTGATAGTCTTTGCATGAATCTGTCTTTGCAGGAAAAATAATAATAGCAATTGTCTATTCATCATGACCTTTGACCTCAAAATCAAAAGGCTTCACAGTTGAGACTACCTCTACAAGTTGGTAAAGTTTCATGACAATCGGTTTAGAATTGTGATCTGTAGGTGATTGACAAACAAACAAACAAACAAACAGAACAAGCCGGAAGGCGACATGGGTGGTCACTATATAATTGCATACTAGTCATACAGTTTTTGACGGATTGGGCTGAAAATTTTTGACAAAGGGGTTGATTATGGTGTGCATAAAAGCGCGGAAGCCGATTTTTGATTTTTGATTTTTTTTTCGAATTTTTTCAAAAATTTCAAAGTCCCGTTGCTGAGCAAGGGTGGCGTCCATAGCAACGGTGCTCAAAAGCATACAACTAGATCCTGGTATGAACCTACCAGTCAAGTTTCATCAAAATCGGTTGACTCCTCTGGCCTCCAGAACTGTCCATTACATACAAACAAACAGACAGACATACAGACAGACGGAAAACCTGAGACTAAGGGTAGTCTAGCAACCACCCAACAGAATAACAAAGTTGATCTACCAATATACTTGCAAGTCTTCGATTTTGCAAGTAGCAAACAAACAGAGAGATGGGTAAAAACACAACTTCCTTCCACCTTTGGTGGTGGAGGTAATAATAACAATCTATTATCCAGCCTGAAAGGCTTGGTACCCTAATAATAACAATAATGATTGTTCATCACCACTATGATGAGCAGGTATTGTCCTTTCAGATTTTGAGAGATGACATTTGTTTTTTTTTGTCTTTAGGACCTGTAAAACAAGCTGCAAAGCCCCTTTAGTTGTGTTTTAATAATTGGCTTAATGGTGATCATGGTGTCCACATTTGCATCACGGTGTTGAAGTTTGAGTTTTCTTTTTTCACTTTCTTGTGGAACATGGATCATCCAGTCCATTGGTTTGTGATTACTGTGTTGTACCTGTTCTCTTGTCCATACCATTGAGCATGTGAGCTGCACAAGGGCTTGCGCTCCGAATATCCCTTTAGCTCGCTAGGTAGGGCATTAGCCCCCTGTCTCTACGTGTACGCATTGCCCTACCTCTGGTGATATCGTCTTTGTGTGTTGTACACAAGTTGCTAAATGAAGCACTTTTTGTACAGCACGCAGATTACTTCGTCCCTTTGTGAAACCGTATTAGTAACGATGCTTTCAGGTTCATTGACTCAGGTTTTCTGCCATTTTGAACCCAAGGCCTAGTTTGCTCGAGCTCGTCACGTGATCTCGGCTTGTACCATTATTGTAGCCATTTTAACCACAAGCCACCACGGAAATTGCCTTTTCTCTTAATGATCTTCCTTATAGGCCATTGGGCTTTACCTCTCCAGACTCGTTGCGGTCTGGAAGTTCAAGCGTCATGCTTCGTGGAAAAAGTGCCTTTTACAAAGGATTCGTCATTTGGAAATCCAAGATCTCAAAATTGGAGTTTTGGCTTTTCCTCTGGTTGTTCATAGTCATTATGGTATTCATAATAAATACTGAAATATGTATCTTTCTAATTTCAATGCAATCGCATGACTGTGATGGCTCGTGTGACAAACTGCAGATGTGTTTCCCTTTACTCTTGGATACAAGTGGAAGGGAGAGTGATTGGATCAGTGACATTTTACAACTGTAAGTTTTAAAAGTACAACAGATTCTGCACACAAGACAAACGCAAAGACAAGCACATCGACTTCGTCTCGATCCCATGTTGTTTATGCAATGCAGCACGATTGTTGTGAAAGCAAAGTTGTTGATTGATGTTGGAGATCAGTCATGAACAAATGTTGTAACTTGCATCACTGTAGTCATAAAGGGTGGCATGCAACATTTTTTTGACAGCCACTGCCTGCTGGTGAGGACCCCTGCGGCAACTGCAAGTGCTGGAGTGGCACAGGAGCCCATTCAGAAGGTGTCGGTAATAGGAACCCACAATATAACAATGAAGACATTTACATAAAAGAGGAGCTGTGGAGGGAGATTAATGGTCCAGGGAATTTGCGGCGAAGATGGAACAAAGAGCGCGGATCACTCTCGGTCTTGGCATGGGCTTGTTGGACGTGCCCAGAGCGTACGTGGAATGAGCCAACGTGAGCGTCCCTTGAGTGGGAGGAAAAGGAACCAAAAATGCCATCCTATCGCTGGAATTTTCTTTACGAACAAATGTGCAGCGATCCTTCACCTCCTCCAGGTTTCATCAATGGTCTCTCAGGCCCGAGGGTGCCGGAGTTTGAGGGTTTGGGGGGGGGGTGGAGGTGGAATACTTCCTTTGGCTCAGTTTTCCTTTCTATGATGTGCTCACAAAGCCCACAATGGGAAATATTTTCACTCAGGTTTGGAATAAGAGGTTTTGGAGCAATTGATCTAAAAGATGACGAACAGCTGTTATACCTTGCATTGTTGTAAGTGGTGATTAAAGTGTATTTTATAAGAGATAATGAACACCAAGGATTCTTGTACTACATTGCCAAATATGAAGAATTATCCAACCAAGCTTGTTACCATCATGTAAAGGTCATTTTGATGGGATAAAAACTAAACCAAAGGTCACGACGAGTGTTTCCACCTCTTATTCAACAGGAAGGTAAATACAAGGTAGATCGGGGCTATAAAGGGATTGTTTTGGGCTCATGACGTTGTTATCGCCAAAATGTTGCTTGAACTACTCAAATCAACTTGAGTGAAGCCAAGACTCTCCAGAACCAGAAAATGTCTCATACAAAGGATTTGTGATAACCTCAGGAAAACGAAGCTTTTAATACCATGGCGTGCTGTTCGTGTCCCATAACTTATAAAAAAAAAACCAAATCATTCAATTACTGTTCATTCCTTTCCTCTTGGTCGCTGTTAATATTATGATCTGTCCATCTCTGGGACAATAGGAGAAATCAGGGACAAACTATCATCACCATCATCCCAAACCATTTAAAGAGCATCATGTGGCAGCCCAATCAGTTCCTGGGAAGAGTTATGCTGGGTTGTTTAGGTATGCTCAGTGGTTTGGTTATGCTGGGTGGTTTAGTTATGTTGGGTGGTTTAGTTATGATTGGTGGTTGAATTGTGCTCGGTGGTTTGGTCATTCTGGGTTGTTTAGGTTATGTTTGGTATTTTAGTTATGCTCGGTGGCTCGGTCATGCTGGCAATTTGGGTTATGCCCTGTGGTTCAGACGTGCTGAGTGGTTTGGGTGGCTTGGTTGTCCTGGGTGGTTGGGTCGTGCTGAATGGTTTGGGCAGCTTGGTTGTCCTGGGTGGTTGGGTTGTGCTGGGCGGTTTGGTCGTGCTGGGCAGTTTGGTTGTCCTGTGCGGTTGGGTCGTGCTGGGTGGCTTGGTTTTCCTGGGTGGTTTGGTCGTGCTGGGCAGTTTGGTTGTCCTGTGCGGTTGGGGCGTGCTGGGTGGTTTGGGTGGCATGGTTTTCCTGGGTGGTTGGGTCGTGCTGGGCAGTTTGGTTGTCCTGTGCAATCGTGTCATGTTGGATGGTTCGTCATGTTGGGCGGTTGGTCATGTTTGGCGGTTGGGTCGTGTTGGCGGGTTTGGTCGTGTTGGCGGGTTTGGTCGTGCTGGCGGTTTGGTTATTCTGGGTGGTTTGCCATTTCCTTCCCATCATTAGTCAGCGTAGGAATTTGTAAATTGGGTACGGCCCTGGCGATAGCTCGCCCACACTTCGTGAAGGGCACCGTGGGATCTTTAACGTCCACCAACTAATGCCGACAGACGGATTCCCAGTTTAATGCCTATCCGAGAGACAGCATACACATTGATGAATCATCCTGCCTATGAAACACCGGGATAACAGTTGATAGCTGGGTCAGGATTCTAACACAGGCTTGGCTCGGTTATCATGTGTGCATACCGCTTGGCTATCTTGCCAGGCCCTAAACCATAATCAAGAGGTGTCTAATTTGCTTGTTTGCTGCTCATTGTCGGTTTTCAACTGGAAATAAATTGCAGCCACTGAATGGAACCGGGTCATCGAGTCATAAGGTCAACTGTCCAATAATTACCCGTTCTATTATCATGATTATTGTGGATAATGGTGGTTGTACTTTCTACTAAAGCAATGAAAATTATAGTTTTAAAAGCAATGGATTTATCTGAAAATGAATCTATTTCATTCCCTTCATCAAATGTTTCATTTTTATTATTATATCACACGTATAAAACCTGTCAAAAATGATGGATTTATTTTATTTGAAGTAATTCAAGGAGACTGGAAGATATGATGTTTCATTTCAGAGGAAGAAAAAGCGTTATTTAAAAAAAACTACATGCACAAATGTGATCAAAATATCTTTATCTTCTGGGACGTGTCGTTTTGACTGTGAAGCCTCGGCCTAGTGTCAGGCGTGCTTTTATTTTTCTTATTTATTTGACATCCTACGTAAGTAAATGAACACTCGTTTTCGTCTGTGCGTGTTATACATCATGTGCGGTGAATTTCAACTCCCTGTGCCTTGTATTTATTAATTATTATTTTTTAAGTTTCTGTACACCGCCGCTGATTAGATTTTGGTGAAGATCCGGATCCGGATCTGGATCTGACAACTGGAATTTTTTCAGTAATTCTTCACCATTGAGAGATCGGGCTAAACCGATATATGGTGTGATATCTCAAAAAGTTATGGACGGATTTGGCGGAAACTTGGTGGACAGGTTGGGTGTGTGTCAAGGAAGAATTGATTCGATTTTGGTGAACATCCAAATCCGGATCAAGATACGATAATTATTTAATTTTCAAAGTGATTCTTCACCATTGAGAGATAGTGCCAAAAACGACATAGTACTGTATAGCACGATATTTAAATAATGTATTGGGCCCGATATGTTCTCGTGGATCAGGCATTACATGGCGGAGGTATGCGCTCTACCGAGTGCTCTTCCAGTTATTTTTAGGATTATCAGATTATAATGGGAAACACTCATCATTAAATGGAATTATAATCACGCTTTCTTACAATCCTATTGTATGGGATTTCTTAGTCGCCAATAGCCAAGATGATGTAATCCTTTGTAGGTTGATGTAACTCGAGACTCTCAGTCTCAGAGAGGTAAGGTCATGCAATCAATTTATAATGAAGCACCGTTCATGACCTTACAAATAAAGAACGGTCTTATTCCTAGTTTATTCGAAGTAATATTTAAGTATTTGTGCCGATTAACGGAAGTACCTCTCCCCACCCCAACACTAATTGTAATCCCAACTCCAGTCCTAATCCCATCTCCAATCCTAATCCTAACCCTAACCCAACCTGAAACCATAAACTCTACCTTAACCCCAACCCTAAGCCCAGCCATAACTGTAAAACCACATCATATACTAAGACGTCTTGGGCAAGGCAAAGTTTATATGAAAGTTTAATTACAAGACTGCTTTAATATCTTGGGAATATGATGGAATTTCAATCTGATTAATTAGGCTTCCAAGCCGACTATTATTATTATTATTATTATTATTATTATTATTATTATTAGCTTGTTCTTGTTAGGATTATTATTATTATTATCTCTATATTAATACTGAAGGACCAATTTTGTGCTCCTCCTAGCGGTCGCATCACGTTTTTCTCGGTACTGTGACCTGGACTGAAAGAAACTTCGTACCTGTAAGAGTGCATCGCACATAGTGGCAATAGTCAAACTTCAACTCTGAAGCAGAATAAACACTTTTCGTTGAGACGGGGCGAGGAGTGAAGAGGCGGGGGCAGGGAGTGAAGAGGCGGGGGCAGGGAGTGAAGAGGCGGGGCGGGGAGTGAAGAGGCGGGGGCGGGGAGTGAAGAGGCGGGGGCAGGGAGTGAAGAGGCGGGGGCGGGGCTGGGGTAATTAAATTTTTCGGCGGGGGTAAGCAAATTGATGGTGGGGGTGGGAGGCGGGGGGAATGGGGTGGGGGCGGGGGCGGGGCCGGGGTAATTATATTTTTGGGCGGGGGTAAGCAAATTGAAGGCGGGGGGGTGGAATGGGGCAGGGGCGGGGGATGAGTAGGCGGGGGCAAGCACGCCCTGTCCAGTCAATGTCCCTCGAGTGTGGGTGAGCTGGTGAGGGTGGTTGAATGAACGGAATCCGTCCGTGACGGGGTTTCGGCGAGTTATTATTTTTATTATTATTATTATTATTATTATTTATTATTATTATTATGACTGGATTTCTTCGCTGACAGGCGTGAAGCCTATTGTTCTTCTGAGGATTACAATTACTGTACCTTCGCGAGAGGAGAGGGTATTGCATTTGGGTCTGTTTGTTTCTCTGTCTGTCTGTTTACTTGTTTCTTTGTCTTTTTCTTTGTCCATGCAGAACGTATGTGTATGAATTACATTCGACCCTTTAAGACCCCGAGGACCCAAAAGAACCTGAGGACCCAAAAGACCCTGAGGACCCATAAGACAATAAGGACCCTGAGGATCCAAAAGACCAAAAAGACCCCGAGGATCCATAAGACACTCAGGACTCTGAGGATCCAAAAGACCGAAAAAACCCCGAGGACACAAAAGACCTGAAAGGACCCATAAGATCCAAATGATCCTGAGGACCCCAAAAAACCTGGAGGGCACAAAAGACCCTGAAAACCCAAATACCCTTTAGACCCCAAAAACCCTTTATACCCCTAAAACCTATAAACACCCTCAAGACCCTATAGACACCATTATACCCTTTAGAATCCCAAAACCCTAAGACTCCTTTCTACCCTTTGGACCATTAAACCTTTGATACAATTTAATACCCTGTAGAACCCTTTGACCTTTAGACCCTTTTTTATATATTAAGACCCTTTAGACCCCTTCAAACAATTCCAACCCTTTCAACCTTAAATTACACTTTTTTAGATCCCTTCGACCTTTTAAAACCCCGGAGACCATTTTGACCCTTTTCGACCCATTTAAACCTTTTCAGACCTTTCCATCTTTCAACCTTTAGACCTTCAGACCATTTGACTTTTACAACTTCTCAGACCTTTATCCTTTACATATTTACAAATAGACCATTTAGACCTTTCATTTGCAATCAACGACGTTTCATTTAGTACATCCTTCCATTTATTTGCCACAAAATACACCACGCAAAACAAGCCCTGGCGAGGATCTGCAATCTCTGATCACTCTTTCTTGTTATCTCTGCCACCGAAAGGTGACGGAGATGATGTTTTCACCCCATGTCTGTCTGTTTTTATTACTTGGCGAAAATTTTTTTTTGCCAAGTATGTTGGTCTGCAGCGTTTGTCTGTCTGTCTGTCCCAGTTTGTCTGTTTGTCACACGATTTTTAGCCACAGTTTTCAAGCGATCAATTCTCAATTTTTTTGTGTATGTAGGTGACTGGCCAAGGACAGTAACATTTAATTTTGGTGAAGATCCGAATCCAGATCTGGATCGTAGAATGTTTTAAGTGATTCTTCACCATTGAGAGATGGGGCCAAAAACTATGTACAGTATGTTATCGCTAAAAGTTGTGGACGACTTGGGACAAAACTCGGTGGATGAGTTGGTTAGGTGACAAGATCAAGCCAATTCGATTTGGGTTGAGGTTGGGATTCAGATCTGACCTATCAGTGGCTACAAGCTGACAAGCTTGAACATCCATGGAATGGTTACAAGCTTGGCCATCCTTGGATTGATTACAAGCTTGGACCTCCTTGAAATGGTTACAATCTTGGACCTCCTTGAAATGGTTACAAGCTTGGACCTCCTTGGATTGGATAGAAGCTTGGACATCCTTGAATTGGTTACAAGCTTGGACATACTTGGATTGGTTAAAAGCTTGGACATCCTTGAATTGGTTAAAAGGTTGGACACCCTTGAATTGGTTACAAGCTTGGACCTCCTTGGATTGGATAGAAGCTTGGACATCCTTGAATTGGTTACAAGCTTGGACATACTTGGATTGGTTAAAAGCTTGGACATCCTTGAATTGGTTAAAAGCTTGGACATCCTTGAATTGGTTACAAGCTTGGACCTACTTGGATTGGATAGAAGCTTGGACATCCTTGAATTGGTTGCAAGCTTGGACATACTTGGATTGGTTAAAAGCTTGGACATCCTTGAATTGGTTAAAAGCTTGGACATCCTTGAATTGGTTACAAGCTTGGACCTCCTTGGATTGGATAGAAGCTTGGACATCCTTGAATTGGTTACAAGCTTGGACATACTTGGATTGGTTAAAAGCTTGGACATCCTTGAATTGGTTAAAAGCTTGGACATCCTTGAATTGGTTACAAGCTTGGACCTCCTTGGATTGGATAGAAGCTTGGACATCCTTGAATTGGTTACAAGCTTGGACATACTTGGATTGGTTAAAAGCTTGGACATCCTTGAATTGGTTAAAAGCTTGGACATCCTTGAATTGGTTACATGCTTGGACCTACTTGGATTGGATAGAAGCTTGGACATCCTTGAATTGGTTACAAGCTTGGACATACTTGGATTGGTTAAAAGCTTGGACATCCTTGAATTGGTTACAAGCTTAGACATACTTGGATTGGTTAGAAGCTTGGACCTCCTTGGATTGGATAGAAGCTTGGACATATTTGGATTGGTTAGAAGCTTGGACCTCCTTGGATTGGATAGAAGCTTGGACATCCTTGAATTGGTTAGAAGCTTGAATATCCTTGGATTGGATAGAAGCTTGGACATCCTTGAATTGGTTACAAGCTTGGACCTCCTTGGATTGGATAGAAGCTTGGACATCCTTGAATTGGTTAGAAGCTTGGACCTCCTTGGATTGGATAGAAGCTTGGACATCCTTGAATTGGTTAGAAGCTTGGACCTCCTTGGATTGGATCGAAGCTTGAATATCCTTGGATTGGTTAGAAGCTTGGACATCCTTGGATTGGATGGAAACTTGGACATCTATGGATTGGTTGCAAGCCTGGACATTCTTGGAATGGTTACAACCTTTGACATCCTTTAATTGGATACAAGCT
>NC_140972.1:12344883-12477383 GCF_056783735.1 Eptatretus burgeri
AAGGTCAAGGTCACCGAAAAATGGAAATTCTTATTTTCGCAATAACGTCTGCTAAAATGGTCATATAGACTTCAAACCAAATCCAAAATGTGCATCTTCCAATACTGCATCCAACCACATGTCTCGTTGGGGTGTCACACCAACACCGTTCTTGGGTCGGGGGTCGTGTCAGTAGGGTCGGGTCAAAAATTTAAAATTGCGATAAAAACGCCATTTCAAATCTGATTGACTTCCAAGTTATGATCATGACCAAACTAAGTGCTATAACTCATTAAACAGGAGCACTATCGACTTATAAGAACCAAATTGATTTGCAGGTTTTTGTTTTTTTCGAGATCATGGAGATATGACAAAGTTATTCCGGCAATTCCTTGCTCAACTAGAGAGGGAGCACTTGGTAGAGTGCAAAACCTCCGCCGCCAATACTGCTGGGTCACTCAAGTGAACCTGATATCCTATTCATTCAATTTGACATCAACAGTGCTCACAGAGTTATAGTTTGCAACTTTCCCTTTTACTTTTCCTTTTACATACTCGATTCATTCGTCATAACTAGATTCCTTGAGACAAATTGATTTTACGTGGGTATATCCACCTGAAGTTCCAAAATCAGCCGCAATTATAATTTTGGCATGTTTTTTTTTTGTTGGAAATCACTTATAACATGTAGAAATGCAAAAAAAAAAATCGAAATTTTGTTGAAAAAAAAGTTGCAAAATAGTTTTTCTTTTTCTCTAACAATTTTTTATTTTTATTTTGGTTCGAAATCACTTAAAACATGTGGAAATGCAAAAACAATCAAATATTTTTTCAAAATGGCCACCATAGCGGCCATATTGGACTTTGTACCAAGTCCAAAATCTTATGGCATGGTCCTTGGACCATACCTTATCCCCCCACCAAGTCACGAAAGAGTGATATCATATCAGCCATGAGTAGATAAAACCCATATCACCGATCAACCATGTGATGATTTGTTTATCATATACTTGACCATACATAATTCAAATTTAAAAAATAAAAGTATAATTTTTGAAAAAAGTATAATTTTTGAAAAAAGTTATATTAAAAAAAAAAACAAGTCAAATTTAAATTTAAAAAATGGGGAAAATTTTTTTTTTTGAAAAAAGTTCTATTTTTAATAAAAAAAAAGTAAAAATTTTGAAAATAAGTTACATTTTTGAAAAAAAAGTTATATTTAAAAAACAAGTTAAATTAAAAAAAAATGAAAATTAAGTATGTGATAACAACCGGAAGCTATGTGATAACACCAGTGGAAAAAGTTAATATCAATATCACAGCACTTCCTGCAAAAATATGGATTTTATCAAGCCTTATATCACATGAATATCATCACCAAGTATATGATAAAATTCAATAGCTGAAATTATAGATTTAACAGGCTTAAGTAACATGACAATATAAAAAGCTGATAAAATTATGTACAATACCCTGGTACATATAATGAAGTGATTTATTTTTAAAACATTCATACATCAAAGACAAGTACTGAATAAATATATGATAAGAGTAATTATCATGCAGGCATGCTATTATAGTGCGTTTTCTCCTGTATGTGTTCTATTCTATCGTCCGATTATATTTGTGGGAATTAGCATGAAAAACACTCGCTTTGCAATTTTCACAATAAACTTTTATTTCAAATTATAAATTACAAGTTTCACAATAAACTTTTATATCAGTTAAATAATTAATTTATTTTATTTAAGATTTATTTATTTAGATTATAAATAAGAATTTAGTTTTCATGATATAATTAGAATTACTATACATAAGACTGTACAATAATATAAATGAGTAACTTCCATTGCTATAAAACAGACAAATAGTAATTGCGATATTTTAGGGTGTCATAATCAAACAACACCGACACAATAATACTGCTATAACTTCATATCTCAGTTCAATAATAGGAAGGCTATAACCTGGCAATATTTGACCTCCATATTAGTGTTGTCTTTCCAAGTTCACAAAAATAACGAAGAAACTGTTCACCATAGGTCGTTTACCGTAGGTCAAAACGGATCACACAACTGAACCACGATTGAATAAACTAAATTAGATCGACGCACATGTAGAAATGCCCAAAAAAATAAAATCGAAATCTTTTTGAAAAAAAAGTTGCAAAATGTTTTTTTTTCTCTAACAATTTTTTTTTTGGGGGAGGAGGGGGTTGGAAATCACTTAAAACATGTAGAAATGCAAAAACAAAAATTCAAATATTTTTTCAAAATGGCCACCATATTGGACTTTGGACCAAGTCCAAGATCTAATGGCATGGTCCTTGGACCATACCTAATCCCCCCCACCAAGTTTCGTCGAAATCCGTCGAGGAGTTTTTCCGTAATACTGTTCACAAACAAACAAACAGACGGGTGAAAACGGTAACCTCCGTCCATCCTCGATGGCGGAGGTAAACGAGCAATTTCATTTGATTGTTTGTGAACAGGATATGTCAAAAAATTATGGACGGATTTCGACAAAATTTTATGGAGAGCTTGGGTATGTGACAAGGAAGAATTGATTCGATTTTGGTGAAGATCTGAGAATTTTGTAAGTGACTCTTCACTTACTTGACGAGTCCATACAAACGCACAAGAAAGCAAACATGATCATTGAGTGATCGGCCAAAAGCGACATATAGCTGGATATCTCAAAATGTTATGGACGGATTCAGACAAAACTTGGTGGATGAGTTGGTTCGGTGACAAGAACAAGCTGATTAAATTTTAGTTGAGGTCCAAATCCAGATCCGGCCTATCAGTGGGATACAAAACGTAAACGAGTCAGCCTGGTGGAGGTGTGCGCTCCACCGAGTGCCCTTCGAGTTGCGAGTTGTGTTTTTAATTTTCCTTCTCGGTTAATTATCACTCGAGGCAATTCCTTTCAACATTGCTTTCTCTTTTCTACACTTCTGATCCATTTTGCCTCATTGTTGTGTTATTTTCGGTTTTCATGAATTATTCTCCAGAATCTTTCTCGTTCATCTTTTTTTGGGGGGAAATTGACACAGTCTGCTTCTGTTTCCCTCGTTCTCGGTACAATCTTGAAGGGTTATTTTCAAACAGCTGGTTATGCTTTCTTCTGTTGTTGGCTTTGGCATTTTGATTTTTCCTGTTATTTCTATTTTGAGTTTGTTTTCATTCAGTGCCCATTTCCTTTCGGTCTTTCTCTCTTCAATTCTCTAATTATCTTTTTTAAAACCTTTGGATTCTCCTCTTCATTTTTTGGTTTTCGTTTCCCATGAATTATTCTATTTGTGTTGGGCGAGTGACAAGGACAAAATGCTTAGATTTTGGTGAAGATTCGGATCCAGATACAATAATTTTCATGATTCCTCACAATTGAGAGATGGGGCCAAAATCGATATGTAGTACAATATCTCAAAAAGTTGTGGACGGATTCGGACAAAACTTAGTGGTTGAGTTGAGCGGATGACAAGAACAAGCCGATTAGATTTTGTTTCATGTCCGAATCCAGATCCAACCTATCAGTGGGATACAAAGCGTAAACTGTTCAGCCTGGCGGAGGGATGCGCTCCACCGAGTGCCGTTCGAGGTTGCTCTTGTTAAACCTTTCCTGCCCAGACTTGGCCGTTCACCTGAGAAAATGGCGGCGATTTTGTGCAAACCATTACACGTTTGAGGAGCTTTCTCACAAACATGGTTTGGCTAGTCCTCCTCCAGGAGTCCTCCTCCTTCCTGGAGTACTTCTGGTGGAGTGCTAATTTGGCTAGTAGTCCTCGTTCCATGGAAGTTCTATGTATGGGAAATATGAATGTGATTGGAATTGAAAATGTTTGTGCTGCCTTGACGCATGTGAGTAAACGAATGATGGGTTTTTTTGTTTCAGATGATGCTTTAGTTTCTTGTGTTGGTGAGTCAGGGTTACTTGTTGATTTTGGTCACTTTGTTACGATACATGCTGATACTCTTCCACAAAAAAACACTTTAAATGTTCTTCCGTTAAAAAGAATTGATTATTGAAGCATTGAGTCAATATTCTTAATTCCACCATTTTATCTCAAGTGTTTATTATTCCCTTGGGAATGAAGTCAGGTCAGGTATGGGAATTAAGTGGGATATTGCAAAGCAAGACATTGCACAGAAGGTTGCACACAGTAGGTTGAGAGACATTCATGATTCATCATCAGATTCCTGCAAACATCCCTCTGCTGCACTGCTTCCTGAGGCTCCGGTAGAGAGAGCTTGGTTGCATCCTTTATCCCATCCATCCAGCACATATACATCGTCTGCATCTTCATCTTCTTCCCTCAACCATTCCCAGCATGTTGATTTATCCAGACGTTCACATGATGTGTCCAAAGTATGACATGTTCTGTTTTAACATCAGCACTTCCATTGTACATCACGTGCTGGTCTAATTTATTCAATCACTGATTTCTTTGTTCTTCTTACAGTCCATGACTCCAACACCACATTTCAAAATAGCCAATCTTCTTATTTTCTTTCTTTTTCACTGTTCACGACTCAGATCCATACATTGCAATGGATATACCAGAGCATTCACCATCCTCCTCTTGGTTTGTTTTGTCACATCTTTATCTTTCTAGATCTTTGTCAATCCTGACATTTCTGTTATCCCCAATGCTGACAATTTATTGATTTTTCCTCCACATTCTCCATCTATCCTATAAAAGTAGCTGTGCATGTGTCCATATAAGTGTCCGTGCGTGCGTGCGAGTTCCACCCATTGGTTGGACAGTTCGCCTGACTCCACCCACAATTTCTATACCACCACCGCCGCCATATTTCAGGGAGAGGAGAGAAGGACGAGGGCGTGGAAGGGGGAGAGGAGAGAGTGGAGGTGCAGCATGATCGAGAGGTGGAGGAGGGGAAGTTGGGGGGGAGCAGGAGGGAGAGTTGAAGTCCTGAAGTCACATTTTACATTACGTGGAATTTCCACGGTTCCTTGCTCCTGTCCCATTTTCCACAGGGTATAGTCTGCTCTTTCCTTCTCCATTCTTCACTGGAATCTGCTACATTTTAAATAAATCACAGATCTACACTTCAAACAGCAGAAAAATACTTTGTAAAATACACATAAAGTAAACATTCGTGCTGTCGTCACCGTGCCAGATGACGCATATCTCACTCTGTGTGTACTACAATAATGTGTTCAGAGCTTCTTTCTGCTTTGATACATCAATGACGTTAACAGTAGATAATATCATGGTTTCAGATGGTGATGATCTGAGATGATGGTGAACAGACATATTGAAGACTTGCAAAGAAGAACTAGACTAAAGAGAAAGCGATTCCACGGGCAGGAAAAAAGAGGAACGAATGAGTGGAGATGGTGGACCAAATGCGCCCTGCAGAAACCTGGATGAGGGGAGGGGGGTGGGGTACAAATCACGGAAAGAGCAGAGTGTGCAAGACCATAAAGAAAGCGGTAGAAGAGAGAGACACTGACCTGTCTGCGATGGGAAAGTGATAGGCCCATGGATTACTCGCGTGGACTCGCACGAGATTCCAATGATCTTGAAGGCCTTGGTTTCCATGGTGTCAAGCTCAGCAAGGTTTGAGGCAGTGGCACCAGCCCAGAGGAGAGAGCAGTACTCCATCAAGCTGCGGATGAAGTTCTTGTCAGTAGACAGCAGTTCAAGTGTGCCATGAAATGACTCTGCACGATGGAGGATGCCCAGTTGACGATTGGCTTTGGAGGCCAACTTTGAAATGTGGTTTGCCGAAGAAAGATTATGGCTGAGAGTGAGACTCAGGATTTTCAGTGGCTGAACTTCCTTAAGAGGATTTTGTTTTTGTATACAGTGTTTCGAGGCTTGTGGAAGAGCTACAACACAGAACAAATCAAGATGCAACATCACAAAAGGAACAGCAGGAGGAGAAGGGGGAATGCCAACAGCAGGGCGGAGGGAGAAAATAGACAGAGACGGACAAACAAGGGGATGCAGATGGGGTGATGGAGCTGCTGACGCAATGTTTACATTTTAATTGTTCCCTTCCGAACTACCTTAAAGAGTTCGATTGTAATTTCATCGGCACTCGGTGCTTTTCCATTTGCTGGCTCTTTCAAGGCTCTATGTACCTCGCATTCCATCACTATTGCTTCTTGTTCATATTCTCTTTCTTTGAAGGTTGTCATCATATTGCTATCTTGTTTAGAAGGAGTTTCGGCATGGTCCTTCCATCTTTGTTTCACCTGTGTTTCTTTGTTCAGTTCTTTTCCTGTTCGACTCTTAAGGACCCCAATCCTTGACCCAAACTTTCATGTGATCTATTTGATCTTAAAGAAAAAGATTTCTTGTTTTTCCTGCTCTGTTGTCACTTTCTTTCACTTCGAATGCTTCTTTGAAATATTTTTCTTTTGTCTTTCCTAGCTTGTTGTCGGAAGTCAACATTTATCCGCTTGATACCCTCGAGTGACGCCCCTTTGGTTTACATCTCTCCTCTTCTGTCTGCAGTATTTATTACCCTTTCTGAGAGCCAACTTAGCCTCTTCTTTCTGCTGGTTTTGGGATGATGTTTTTGGTCTCTTCTTTGTTCTTTCACAATGTCTTCCAACTCTTGCCACAATTTCTCTGGCATTCTGTTAACTAAGTTCAGCACTGCAAAACTTTTTTTTTCTTGTTTTAACCTTCATTGCATATCGTTAAGATATCTTTTCAAGCTCGTATCAGGTCAGAGATTTTGAATTTTTTTCCCACCTTTCTCAATTTGACTCGTAGTTTTGCCACAAGGAGTTCATGATCTGTCCCACTGTCTGCACTTGGCAGAGTTTTGGCATATTGCACAGCATTCCTTCATCTTCTATTTGTAAGAACATAGTCAATCTGATTTCTTTGTTGCCCATCAGGTGAATTCCATGTGTACAGAGTCTGCGCTTGGATTGTTTGAAGCATGTGCTTGCAATTACGAGATCATTCTCAGCACGCAACTCCAGCATTCGCTCCCCTGGCTCATTTTGGATACCGAGTCCGTGCTTTCCTGCAATCCCTGGAGCTGTTGCTTCTCCAATCTTGGCGTTCCAGTCTCCCATATGAACGTTTGAAAAGCTCAGAGTTTGACTTTCAGTTCTGGTGACCTCAGCGACTGGATTTCCTTGCAGGTTCGATCCAGTCCCATCATAATGGTCAGTCACACTCATCAAAACACTTTGCTCTTCCCCAGTAGCCATTGGGTGCTTTTACATCTTGGGGGCTCATCATCCGGCTGGCAACGTACTTTTATTTCTTCGATTTTTGATCATGGTTGATTTCTTGGCATTAAGACACCTGAAGAGCAGAATACAGTAAGTGGTTTGTCATTTCCTTCTGGGCAGTGTCTGCATTAGATGGGTGATCTCAGCCATTGTTCTCCATAAGCGAATCCTCTGCCTCGCATCAAGGTCATGCAGCCATTACTGGCAATATGTGTCAGCTGCCTGGAGGACCATCCACCACCTGCTTCCATGGCTTCACGTAACCCTGGTTGGGAGGTTAAAATGGGTGGCCCGTGGGTTAATGAATGGAAAGGCCATCTCCTTTAAGAAGATTACTGCCTTTGCCCCATTAAACCCTTCACCTTTAGTTTCAAAACCCGAACCACAAGGCAGCGAGTGGTCGATTTGGATTCGCAGTTTCCTTCTAGGTGAGCTGCCTACCAAGGCAAAGGAGCACTATCTACTAAAAAGCAACTGGTTTTAACGTGCCAGTGATGTGTCGTTCACCTCTACACCCATTGGTCAAAACCACCCTGCCACAAGAAGGCCGGTGTGATGCGAGACTTTCGGAGGCTGTTTGTGACACTGAGCCATTAGAGTATTTTACACACCTTGCGAGCTTGTCCTTCATGTCACTCCATGACATAACAGTCCATTGGAGCTTATAAAAGAAGATGACGTGTTTTATTAGAATTAAGAATAGGACAAAATGTGCAAAACCAGAATTTCTGGGAAATATCCAAAACAACAGAGGAATCACCCACCATAAGCGTATCAGAGCATGCAAGAAGTCGATGGATATCCCGCCAGATTGGGCTGATGAAGGATGGGATTTTCAGGCCTTCAGGAGATTATAATTTCTTCAGGAGGATGAGAAATGTTTTCATGAGAATCCCAATGCTCCACACCAAAAGGCCCCCCCAGTCGTGAGACTTCATCAAAAGAATGCTGTGAAGGCATCTAGAACAATGGAAAAGGATCAGGCCTCTAACTTGGGTATTCCACAAAACAATACATGACTTTTGAAATGAAGTATGAATGCTAACTGAGACTTTGTTTGCGCGTGCGCTGTGTGTGCTCACACTTTTTTGGTTTGGCTCGCCGGGCACTTTTAACCTGCCAATGCTTGCACGAAATGTGTAATTCAAATAGTCTTTTCAACATAATTTTTAGCATTGAAACAAGAGTGGCAATTTCTTCCACCGACCCACCTGGTCTCGAGTTTGCAGTACAAGCAGGTGTCCATTCGGTGAGCTCAGAAAGTTATCCAAGTCTTTCATTGTGCAGAGGCACAGCCCTTTCTCTCAGGAACTTTTCCAACTATTTTCGACTTCTTTCAGAAGCTTGCTGAGCCATGTTTGGTAACGATCCTTATCTCCGACACACAATAAACTTTATTCATCCCCCCCCCCCGAACCCTTCAACTTCCGGCGTTTTCATGCATGCTCACCGAACATTTTGTAGCGGATTACGTCCTTTTGAAAGTATGTATTTGTTGGAATACAATCTATCTATGATACGTAAATAAACGAGAATGGTGAATCTTTACAGCTATTTAAGGAAGTAGAACGGTCTGCTGATGCTTTCATTGAGGTTCACAGGGAGTCATACCACTTATTGAAAAGAGCATTCTATATTCACCTTTCCATACAACGTATGCGTACTGTTGGTCAAGCAAGTCGTACAGGAAGTTGTCCTTATGTGATCATGTGACCCCTTTATAAGGCATCTATTTATTATGCTTCACCTTCGGTGGTGGAGGTAATGAGCTCAGGTGGCATCAAAATGCGAAAACTTTAGGGGGGGTGGGGTGGGGGTGGGGTGAATACTTTTGCAGGACAATGCACATATATATATATATATATATATATATATATATATATATATATATATATATATATATATATATATATATATGTATCTTTAGATCCTCGTGGAAGATCTCTAAGTCTTCCTCACGTTGTTGTTCTTCATCTTCTTATTGTGGACTTTTTTGTTTCACAGCCCAGAGTTCTCATCGGATCTTCGTGAAACTTGCCATGTATATGCAGAAATCCCACGCGCAGGCAGTAACCATCTCCGATTTTGGAAATTCTTCCTAGAAAAAAAGTTGACGTCATAATAATCGCCGCTAATGGAAATTGCCTATACCATTTTCTCCGAAACGAGGCAAGCTGTTTGAATTTTGTTTGCGGGAATCAAGCCGGGCATTAGCACAGATAATTTATCGCAAACCTGATACATCACAATGACGTCATATTCGTTTTATGACGTCATCATTAAGAGGACGAGGATCTTTGCTCATTTGAGCTTGTTTAATGTAGAGTGGCCAGAGGGATTATTACCTTGGCCGA
Source organism: Eptatretus burgeri (assembly GCF_056783735.1). Lineage (NCBI taxonomy): Eukaryota > Metazoa > Chordata > Myxini > Myxiniformes > Myxinidae > Eptatretus > Eptatretus burgeri. The sequence goes on from NC_140972.1 coordinate 12,354,441, forward strand.
GTACACAGAATGAGAGGGTGAGTACGCATGTTTTGCGACGTCAACTTTTCGCACTGATTTGAATGAATAAAAAACCTGAGGTATGACTGATTGGTGATTACAAAATGGAACTAAACACGATACCAACTTCACAAAGTTACAGCGGCCATATTCTACGAGAGTGTAAAATCAGGCCGTACATTGTCATGCCGACGTGACGTCATCGCTTCGGTGCTCTTTTGTGATATTATTTTTTCAATCTAATTTAAAAGATATCTTTTGTTATGGTGTGGCTGCAATACCCAAGAGAGAATGCGACTTCCTTCTATTGGAATCATTCTAATTGCTTCAGCCATTACTTTGCTCAGCAGGGTGACATTTATGAACAATTTGTGGTTGAACAAATCAGCGATTTTGCGACGTCTCGATGTGGTCCTTCAGCGATGTATTCTGGCGTCTTTTTCATTCTTGGTAGTTATGAAAACGTTCGAGAATAAATGGTATGACTTTTAAAAGGTTATGACTTCATTCTATAGTGGCTTTCAAGCTTATAATTTTGTACATATTTGATGGGGCAGCCATTTTTCCCCTCCCATCCCGACATATGAATTACTACTATACTACATGATGAGAGTAATAGGCCAACCATTCATGTGCAAACTCGAAACAAAAAACCCGCTGAAAATGATGTGGAAGTGGTATCGTTGGTTGAGATACTGAAGTGATTGTGATGATGTAGAAGTAGGCTCCGATAAGGATGGTCATGGCGTTTCTTGTTTAGGTGAGTCGACAGGTGCATCCCAGGAAGAGCAAGACAGGCAATCTAGTGTACTGAAGGAAAATGTTTTGCAACATCAACTATCTGCCATGATCTTTCCTGGGAAAGTCACATTTCCAAACTGGCCTCCAAAGCCAGTCACCGACTGGGAATCCTCCGTCGTGCAAAGTCCTTCCTTGGCCCACCTGAGCTCCTGACCACATACAAAGCTTTTGTCCACAGCCTGATGGAGTACTGCTCTCTCCTCTGAGCTGGTGCTCCTGCCTCTCACCTTTCTCGGCTTCACGCTGTGGAAACCAAGGAATTTCGGATCATTGGCATCTCCCGCGATGAGGCTGTCTTTGGGCCTCTCACTCTCTCACTGCAAGCAGGTCGGTGGTCTTTCTGTCTTCTACTGTCTCCTCTCCAATCTCACCCTCCCCCCTGCTCTGTCTGCGATATGTCCCCACCACATGTTTCCACAGGACGCTCAAGGTCCGCCAGCAACCCCCTTCTGGTAAAACTACCAAAATCACGAATCATTGCTCACCTTCATTCTTTCATTCCTCTTTTTCCCCACCTTTGGAATAAACTCCCTCACTCTCTTCAATCCCGTTCTTCCTTCCAGACCTTCAAAACAGCCGTTCACCACCACCTCTTATCTTCCCCCATCCAAACCCACAATCTTTTCTACCCCCGTTAATCCACCCCAAACCCAAATCCTTCAAATTCCCTGCTTTCCTTCCTGAAAGTCCCTGTAGTGTCCATCTTGTATACCCATGTTCCCCACCCCATCCCTCTCCCTTCCACAGATCTCCTAATGTTTCTGTTCCCCACTGTTTTGTCCTTCCCTCTCCTGCCCCTCTTGTCTCCTGCCCCCTTGTTGTGCATTGTGTGTCAGCTCTCATATGAGCCTCGACAAAGTATACAAAAAAATGTTGATTTTTTTTTTTCATGACACATTTAGGCAACGGCATGTAAAAAATAGATTATTTAATTTACATCAAGGCCTTCATTGTGGCTGCAATGCCTCTTGTAAAGGAGTTATCTCACCAACATTTCAGAACCTCAGTTTCTGAATGTTTGGAAAGTCGTTACGAAAACAAATTAGGAATTGCAATCAGAAAGTTATTTCTCATAACCTCATAAAAGAAAAAAAAAAATCATAAACAATAGAATTACATATTACCTCTTAATATAAATCGGGGGGTGTGGACCCTCACAGAGAATTCAAACAATTTGAGCAATAGCTAGATTAAAGGATGATGTCATTATTTCAACATATTCATGTCATGGATATTCTTACAAATGAATGGGAAAAAAAACTTTTCACGGATCAATGGTTGTCGAGCGGTTTTTCTATCCAAAAAGCTGGTGTCGCCATTGCTTTTTGTCAAAGGATTCACACACAGAGAATTGTTTTTAAAGAAGTTTACAAAAGGTGTCTGGTTTCTGTTGAATTATTTTGTCACTGACACAGGATTATATATTTTTTTAATGTGTGTGTGCCAAGTGATCCCTTGGAAAGAAGAGTGTTTTTTCTCCCCCCCCCCCCCCCGCAAGTTACGTGATTCTGTAAAAGGTTTACATTTTGACTGCGTTTGTTTGTACGTCCAGAGATTTCAATCGTACGATTCATCCCTAGTTGACAGAAACAGTCCAGAACCCCATGCTGCTTCTGCAAAGATCTATTGAGTGTCATTTGGGGATTATTGTTTTTAGGATGTGTGGCGGTTACAACATCCGGATGCACGCCGATATACATTTTCTTGTGTCGATGACAAGACTTGGTCGGATTGAGATAAATATGCCAACATGGCAAATCTAAATCTTAAATTCTGAATCTAAAAAAAAAAAAAATCAAGTTCAATAAAAAAAGAAAAATCAAATTAATCAAATTCCCCCCCAAAAATCTAAAATTTCTGAATCTCAAATTCTGCTATTTGTGGATTATTATTTATTTTCAATTTGTTTCAGTCTTGCAATTTTAACAGATGGGAGTGCAAACTGCTCCCTTAACAATCATCTTTTAAGTGATACATTTTTTTAAGGATGCTTTTGCAGCTGTATGCGAGAACATTTGTTCCTCTACGTTCAAACCTTAGACCATGAAGGGATCTAGAAACATCTCAGATTAAGCCATTTCGTCAATGGTATAGTTTGTATACTACTAAAATGCAGTCTCTGTATTAATTTGTTAAAGTCTGAGATTTTATCTTTGGAGCAAAATCAAGATGGACACGCAATACCACCTATTATGGGCAAAGAAAAATCTTGTGAACTGAACTGCTTAGATGAGCAATGAGCACACGAATATGGATGCCGATGAAATATTTCACTGTTGATGCACCAAATTAAGTGATTAAAAAAAAAAAAAAATATATATATATATATATTTAAGGTCAAGACTGTGTCTTGATGGGTTTTTATTGTAGTTTGCACTCTCCCCAGGATGCACCCTGATCAGACAGACTTATTGTGTGCCTGGAAGATCTTCTCATGATCACATTACTTTGGCGAGAGATATCATTTATTGTAGGAATTATGCATGGCATCATTCTGAGTGTACCATGGGTGGGAAGAAGGGTAGCATAACTGGAGATGAGATTGGATGGATCTGTGCATAAGAGGGAGCAGGTTTCTACCAGGCTTCTTCTTCTTGCATATCAAAATAAAGACGAATTACTGCACCGTAGTTCCAAGAAAGAAGCCAGACATAGCAACACACACACAAACACACACACACACACACACACACACACACACACACACACACACACACACACACACACACACACACACACACACACACACACACACACACACACACACACACACACACACACACACACACACACACACACACACACACACACGTATAGAAACACACAAACACGGATATATTATGTACTAGGAAGTACTTAGAAAAGCTATTTTATTTGAAGTTATAACCTTAACTTATAAACAATTTGCTGATTTCCCAACTGCCCGGATCATCAGTTGAGCACCGTTTGTCATCAAGGTTTCGATCCTTTCAGCCCAGAACCTCTCCAAAACAGCTGATCCACAACCCCGGTCGCAGGTCCACATCATTAGATGACTCAACATCAATGGACCCACAACCTCAAAGTTGTGTCCACACAGTCAGTGAACACAGCAGTGCAATATCCTTATTCAAACTTAATTAATTATTACTTTTATTTAAAGTATTACTACATATGAATAACTTTAATCATGCATCACTTTATATGATAATAAATTAAGCGATAAACACTTTACCTTGTACACAAGTCCATTGCACTGCACCTCCATCTAACCATAGAATCAAACTGTCATTCAAATTTTCAAACTGTCATTAACAACCGATTTTAACATTCTGCACTGCGTATCCCAGCAACCACCAACAAATTATATTAATGCTTATATATAATGTATTTTTCAAAATAATATTTATTCATTGTATTTTTATCTAAATACCTCCATTATTTAATACTCTGTATATATAAATATATATATATATATATATATATATATATATATATATATATATATATATATACATATACATATATATATATATATATATATATATATATATATATATATATATCATTAATAATATTAAATGAAGAATTTAGCTCACTAAAATAATTAATTATTATTATATCAAATGCAATGCAATAGGAACTTGTTTACATGAAAACCAAACAAACTTAAATAAAAGGTGATGATGGAGTCTAAAGACATTCTCACAAGACCTGATCAAACAATCAGCAAAATATCCTTTGTTTAACATGATGGAAAAAAACCTTCTCAGCACGTTCCACAAAATCATCCTTCACTGAACAAATTCTTGCAAATCTAAGTCGCTGAGATGAAAAGACATTGTAACCCATTTTAATTGGTCCATTGCTACCTGGAAAAGTGTACAAGACTACAGGGAAACTGAAATCATCAACTTTATGATGTACACTTGGACTAAAACCATTCTGTCCAACTCTAACCAACACATCCAGATAGACAGCTACTGTACAATCAACACCACTCCTGTTTACAATCAGGCTCTCTGGATGAATCTTGTGAAGCTGCCTATCAAACAAAAATTATAGTTAACCAAACAAATATCATCGATATAATGACATGTATGAGATAATATTTTCGCTAATCCTATTTTTTTTATCCTTCATCATTTTCTGCATGAATGAAAATTTACAGAAAATTCACAGCTCCTGGAGATTATTCTACCCCACTTGCCGCAAAACTGATAAACTGGGCTACAACAAGTGGTCCTTGGTGCCAACATTGCAGAATGATGCCACGCATAAGTGGTCCTTGGAGATGATCTAAAGGACAGGGCCACACAAAAGTGGTCCTCAGCGATGAACTTGGGGAGGCGTGACAAGGGTGACAGGCACAGGCATGGTAAAGGCTTAGGCAACATGTTGTTGTTGTTGTTCGTCTTTCGGCTGCTCCCATTAGGGGTCGCCACAGCAGATCATCCATTATGATCCGCATACTGATTTGGCATAGGTTTTACGCCGGATGCCCTTCCGACGCAACCCTGGTCGCCTTTTACGACACAGGGATAAGGATTGGGTTTCGCCATGATTCTGGGCTGCCCTCCACCCTCTCATAGCGTGGCCCAGTGCAGAGCTCCCGTCCTCAAGCGATCCTCCAACCTAAGCCTCCGAGTCGCCGGATTACAGGCGCATGCCACTACGCCCGGTGCTAAAGGCTTAGGCAACATGGCATAGGCAAAAGCAAATGGCAAACCAGGCTCAGGAGGCATCGCTAGCCATCTCTCGGTGCACATGTACTTGAGGGAGGTGGTGGCAGCAGTGCCGGCCGATCTGAGAACAGGCTTGGCCCAACCGAACCATTCCTCCCCTTAATCTCATGGGCCTATCCTCGTCACACTCCGTGTCCCCCAGTCCCTATCTGTACCTGCTCTACCCTAGCCCCCCTCTTTAAATTGTCCCTATGTCTCCTAACAAGAATGTCTGTCTCTTGGATTCCCCTCAGTTGGTGCCAAATTCATAATAAAATCTCTCTAATCCCTTAAGGATCCCTTCGGAAAAAATGGAGGATCTGTGGGAGCCTCAGCGCAAGTTCAAGATACATATGCAGGACCCATGGCTTCTCCAGGCAGGTGAATCCAGTGGCTGGTGGTTACCTGAGTGGTGGATTTTGCGAAGCGGCAAACACAACACTCCTAACTACTCTTTCCATAATCACATCAAAAATTTAACTTCCCCTGGACTTACAATGTGTATCTTTGAACTACGTGGTTCTCACAATCTAAATTGCTCATCACTCTGCGCATTCGTGTTCACACTAGTTCAGGCCTTACCTCTGTATTTCATGCGTCTCCGCACAATTTCCTGGCTTGGCAGTGTGGCTCCATTGGCAGGTCTGTAAACCTGCATACTCACACAATGGCACCCCCAGCATGCTGAGACCACCTCTGAGCTTACCTGCTCCATTCTGCTCCCCGGCTCCCCCCACCCCCTGCGGTGCCCTCACTGGCAATTGGTGCTCTGGGTCCCTTCTCCATGGGTACCAGGGCCCATACACAAATTTAGCATGCCTACCATGGGCTCTTGGCCTACCCTGGCCAACAGACCCTCCAGCACCCGTGGTGCCTTCTTCAACAACACTCACCTATCATGAGCCACACTCCCAGCCTGTCAAAACTTGTTTGAAGGTTGCTCTTGGGATCTTAGGAATTATCTATGCAATCTTGGGATTCCTCGTCAAGCTATGTGAACAGATGAAGGAAAGGTTCCCACTGACATCCGATTGTATGCTGTCATTGCTATCGTATTTGGATCCAGACGAGGCCCTGGATACCGACTGACCATTAACTTTGCTATCAAAGTTGGCAATAAAGTTCCCCAGTCTCATGTTGGATGTCGAATTGGACTCACTCGATGATGATTGGCCAGCTGTGTTTTACTCTAAAGATAGCCTCAGCGGTATGAGCAAATTCCCAGTGGAGTTCTGCGATCATCTTCAATCCGTAAAAGATGACACAGGTGATAACAAGTTTGGACTCCTCAGCAAGTTCATGTGTACCTTACCAGCTCAACCCCATTCATCTGCTTGCGTAGAGCAAGTGTTTTCCGAAGTCAACATTGTGAAAACATCACGCACCAAACAGGCAACACGCATCGCCAACCACTAACCGTACTTTAGAGAGACAGGCCATCACTCGTCAAGGTGCTCAGTGCTTCAACTGGAAACCATCCAAGACAATCATGGATGATGTCCAGTCTGGAAAGTGCTGCCGACATTACACTGAGAAGTGCAATGGAATATAATTAGTGATGCTGTTCAGCGATTATGATATGGTGGAAGAGGATTATGATATCGTCTCAGTTTCACAGTGATATACATCTCAGACTGTCTGGCATTTGCACCTGATGTCAGAACTATCTTAATCTTGTATGTGTCTGTAAAATTCTGTGCTGATTTTAGCACTGGACTACAATACGACATTTTGTATGTGATGCACCTCACGATCCTTGGCTTCGAAGTCACGGAACTTCTGTTTTTCTTCTCGTGTATATACGTTCAGCAGTTCAGTGTTTTTGATGTCTTTTGTTGGTGAATCTCAGTCATCCTATCCATGATTCCAGATTGCCAGAACAAGTTCAAGAGAGCTACTTTCTTCATTCTAGCATTCAGTCAAAATGGGTAACACGGATCATTGTTTAGAAAGGTTGCTACAATATATCAAGTTCTAATCCGTGAAATTAGTATCATTTAAATATGATCACTTTCACGCCGTGAGGAAATTGGGAATTCTTGGGATTTCTGGAAATCTTGACTGGTAACACTGCTGGAGAGGGTTGTGATCATGTCCGTCCTGTGCGTAGCATTGGTACTTCGCTAGTATTTTATTTTAATAAATCTAACATTGAAAAACAATGATATGTGTGGAGATGTTCGAATATTTGATGTCACATTATCACCTGTGGCGGTCCCTTTGAGCGGGTGCCAATAATATCCTATCCCGAAGAGAGAATGATCACCTGTCTCTGTTATCATCTGAGCTCAAGCATCTGAACTTCGGTATTGCAGCACTCTCTGAGGTTCAGAGACGAGATCGTGATGAGCTCATGGTGAGTGGTTACACATACTATTGGTCTGGTCGCTCTGATGGTTCCCATGCCGAAGGGGTTGCTGTAGCTATGTCTAATAAGCTGATTCCAGTGATAATTCAGGTAACACCGGTCAACGAGTGTATTATGAGACTAAGGATTCGTCACTCTTTGGGTAGGGATGGTTATGAGACATGTGTTGGTCCCCATGGGTCTGGAACTGTGAACCAGAATAGCACTAAGTTCCTTGACTTTACATGAAGTCATGGACTTAGGGTGGCTGGTTCATGGTTTCAGCACCCACAGGCTCATCGCTGGATTTGGTGTTCCAACGCTGGCGGTGTGGCAAAGGAGATTGACCATGTGCTCGTTGATGGTCGCTGGAGGATGATCCAGAACTGCAGGGTCTACCGGAGTGCTCAGCTCCTCAATACTGACCACTGGCTTGTTGTAGCAACTCTGAAGTTGCAGCTTAAATCCAGGAGAATGGTACTATCCCAGCCTAGGCTGGATGTTGGCAAGCTCAAGGATGAGAGGGCAGCTGAAGAGTTTGCGAACAGGCTGAGTGGGGATTTTGGGGGGTCTGAGTGCTTTTGGGAAATTTGGAGAGTTGTTGAGTGAGTTCAAGACCACCAACCTTGACGTTCCCGGTGGATGTCTTGGAACTCACCGAAGGGCAAAGAAGAATTTTTTCTCAAGGGACACTGGATACCATTGACCAGAGTCGCAGGGCCAGGCTTAATGGCAGAGCGGAGCTGTTCATGGAGTTTTGGCGTAAAACAGTACGTGCACTCAAGGTGACAAGGAGGTCTGTGTGCGAGGAATCTGTGAGGGGGTAGAGCATCACCTGTAGTCAAGTGATTCTCGTGCTGCTTACAGGGGACCTCGCATTGTGTTCCTCCAAGCCCATGCCTCGGTATACTGCAGGTAGAGCGGAGGGTGCTGGGCTCTTGAAGGCCCACTAGGCTGGTTACTTTGAGCAGCTGTACCAGGCTGATCCACCAGCTGTTGAGTTGGACGTCAGGGGTGTAACTATCCCAATTGCTGACCCTCCAATCATCTGTGATCCACCCTCGTTTGTGAAAACAAAGGCTAAGATGAACCGGTTGAAATTTGGTTAAGCTCCTGGGATCTGTGGCATCCATGCTGAACTTCTGAAGGCTGGTGGAAATACTGAACTCATGTCAATGAATGCAGTTCTGTGGTCTTCCTGGAACACAAGCATCATCCCAAATGATCGGAAGAGGGGTCTTGTTGTTCCTCTCTAGAAAGGGAAGGGTGATCACCAGAACTGCAACAACTGCTGAGGGGTGACGCTGCTCTCCGTGCCGGGCAAGGTCTTTGCTTGGATAATTATTGATAGGGTTCACCACCATCTGCTTGAGCACCAGCGTCCAGAGCAGTCTAGCTTTACAGTTTACACCAAAGAGGTCAACGATTGACTGTACCTTGCCCTTTGGGTCCTCAGCAAACACAGATGAGCATTTTGGCAGGGGGCTGCATGCATGCCTTTGTTGATGTCTGCAAAGCATTCGATTCAGTGAATCGGGATGCCCTCTGTAGGATTCTAGGTTTTCTTGGTTACCTGTTTCGTGGTGTGTTTCGACGGGGTGAACCGAGTTGACCTGGCAGAACAGTAGGGTGCCACCAAAACTGATCAATCTGATGTGTGAACTATACTTTGGTTCTGAGAGTGCTGTGAGGTGTGGTGATACCATCTCTGACTTATTTCCAGTTGTTACTGGAGTTCGTGCGGGGTGTGTACTGGCCCCCAACAATTTAAAACCCTTTTGTATGGACTGAATTCTGGGGAGGATGTCAGAGAGATCAAGCTGCGGTGCATCGTTTGGGAATGTCAATATCTCGAACCTTGATTTCGCAGATGATGCAGTCATCTTTGCAGAGACTCTAGATATCCTTTTGGGGGCCCTCATGGTGCTGAATGAGGGGTTGGAGCCGCTGGGATTACAGGTTTCCTGGGTCAAAACTAAGATCCAGGCTTTCAGTGACATCTTGGATGCTGCTGTCTTGTCTGTTCCTGTTTGTGGTGAGGATGTTGAGGTTATGGAGAGATTCACTTCTCTTGGCAGTGATATTCATGTCTCTGCTGGCTGTGAGCCAGAGGTCAATAGACGTCTGGGTCGGGCCTGGGGAGTCATGGATTCACTGGATCATGGGGTGTGCCGCTGTCGGTGCTAGTGCAGGAGGACGAAAGTCCGAGTCTTCAGGTCCTTGGTGCTTCCAGTCTTGCTCTATGGATGAGAGACTTGGACTCTGACCAGGGATCTGAGACGGAGACTTAATTCCTTTGGTACCAGGTGTCTTCGGAGAATCCACGGCTATTGCTGGTCGGACTTTGCGTCCAGCGAGCATTTGCTGAGAGAGACTCAAATGAGATTTGTTACCTTCATGGTCCGTGAGCATCAGCTGCGGCTGTATGGACATGTGGCCCGTTTTTGTGACGCTGATCCGGATCACCATATTCTCTCAGTGAGGGAGTCTCGTGAGTGGAGGATGCCAATGGGCTGACCACATGCCTCGTGGTGGCAGCAGGTTGATCGGCATCTCAAGGAGATGGGGTTGGGCCAGACATCTGCTTGGGGAATGGCCAAATAGAGGCCCTTGGAGTACCGGCGGAAAGTGGACAATGCGACACGCATGCTCCCAGGCCTGACCTGACTATCACGCACTACATAAACATCTTAATCATCCATAATTTTATGAGAATCGCTAAATTCTGGGTGAACTTGTTGAACTGGTTGTGAATGAGGCCAAGGAGGTCTTAAAGTATCACTTCCATGTGTGTGGTTGTCGTTAGTTGTTACCTCCATTTGCGGGTTTGAGGAGATGGAACGAAGTCCTCCGAGTACACAAAGTATCCACCTTCTCTAAAGTAGGAGATCACAGTTCATGGGCCAAGCTGTTCAACTTTTGTTGTTCTCAGAGTCTTGTTCTGAGGGCTCTTTTCAGGATGGTCACCAAATTCTGGACTGCCTCCAGTTGAAGTTCATTTGTTGTAATATTCCCGGGGATGGTTTTCAAAATCTCAGTGAGGTTCTTTATTATTCCTGTTGGTCCAATTATTATCACCATGGTGCAATTTTGACGTTCTGCAGCTTCCAAGATCTCTTGATCTCATTTTTGAGGTCCTGAAATTTGGTCATTTTCTTGATTTCTGCATTATTTAATCCAAAAATCCCTGGGTACTGATATCGCAATCAGCAATGCCGTCTTTTCCTTTTTGTTCCTGAGAATGATTTCGATGTTCACACTCGATGGGATCATCAAGTCGAACGTAAGCTTGACGTCCTTCTTCTGTTACTTGAGTGTTACTCTTCTGAAGGTGGAAAACAAAGCAGCCTGACTTCTGGATGTTGAGACGTAGGTGTGATTGCGGTTATTGGTGGTCCATAGGAGCAACGTCTCAGCCGAGAGTGTCCTCGACTTCCTCAAAAGACCCACTTGGATGCAGGATTGCAAGGTCATCAGCGTAGGCAAGTTTGGTACCTGTTGTCTCAGGGAGGTTCGATATGTACATGTTGAACAGCAAGCTTGCTAAGACTGAGCCTTGCGGAACGCCATTCTTGAGGCTGTGGGTTCTGCTGATTTGTCAGGGTTGACTGAAGCATCGGTTGGAGATCAAGACTTGGATAAAGTGGACTAGATTATGGTCCTTTAATATATCATGCAGCTTCAGCAGCAAGCCATGGTGCCAGACTGTCATGTGCTGAAGACAAGTCAAAGAAGACAGCCCCTCATTTCTGGTTTGATTCAAAGTCAGTCTCAATAATGTCAGTTGCAGCTAGAACCTGATCAATTCTTCCTGAAGCCTTCTTGGTCTGGTGGAAGTGCTACCTCGACAAGTGGTTATCTCATGTTACGGATGGTCCTCTGAAGGACCTTGAATGGGACAGACAGCAGCGATATCGGCCTGTAACTCTTTGGGATTTCTTCGGCTTTGTTGGGGTTTAGGGTGGCCATAACATTGGCCCTCTTCCTGAGCTTTGGAATCCTGAGTGAGGAGAGCCAGTAGGTCATGAAGCACTTCAGCCAGTGGAGTACAGTAGATGAGTGCTGCCAGCATTCTTCAACTGCTCTGCATGAACGTTATCATTTCTGAGTGTTTTCCCACATTTCAAGCTTTCCAAGGCAGACTTTATTTCCTCTGGAGTGAAGTCCACCGCCAATCCAAGGTCAGTTTACGATGCTGTCCGGAAGTGCTTCAGTTCACCATTTACTTTGGGGGAAAATGCTCTGTCTGGGTAAGGGTCGTGGCCATTGCGATGTTGGTTCTTGAGAGAGTCAGGGGATACTTGGAACGCTTTCTTGTCTGCTGATGTGCCAGTGAGGTGGTTTACCATTTTCCATGCTCTCTGGTTGGAGTGAGTGAAGTCGATGGTTGATACAACTTCCTGCCATCTGGAATCAGGTTTTCAGTCTTCTCTCGATTTGCTCCAACCTGCCTGGAGCTTCCACAAACTTCACAAGTGACCGCAAGAAGCCTTGATAACCCATGTAGGTAAAAGCACGACTTGAACTTATCGAGTGACTTGCTTCACTCGATGGCTTCCAAGCCATGTTTAGGGTTAAGGGTTGAACCCCTCATCTCTTATTGCCTAATTCTATCTCTTCCATGAGCCTTGCCTTTGCATATAAAAAAAAATTTCATGAATTCTTCCCAAGCTATTTACACTCTGCACCTTTTATCATAGTTGTTTTACAACAGATTTGGAGAAGCACTGACTGGTAAGTATACAAATAGAACGTTATACTAAGGCTTTAAATTGTGCTTTTCACATTTTATGAATAGTTTAAGTTACTATTGATTATTTTTGGTTTGCGCTTGTACTTATTGACCTTGGAATAGGTTTCCTCGAAAAACAGAAAAATTGCTTCCATCAACATCATCATCATCATCATCATCATCATCATCATCATCATCATCATCATCATCATCATCATGCTCCACGCACACAGTGTGTTGGTAACGAAGATACAATCCTGGAAGGGTCGCCACTCCGACTCAGGAAGTCGGAGCATGAATTTGTAACCTGTTCAGGGTGCCAGGGATAGCTCACTGACTATTTGCAAAAGACACCATCAGGCATGTTTAACGTCTCACAATTAATCCTGGCAGACTGGACGCCAGGTTAACGTCCATCCGAGGGACGCTCGGTTAATGTCCATAACGAGAGCATGATCGGGATTGCCTTAGCATGTGCAATCGACAGAGAAAGCCATCGCTTGTGTTCTGATTACACGAACCTAGGGTTTCTTAACGAAGTGTGGATCCGACACACGGACAACCTCCACAGCTCACTCGCACCCAGGCGGCTCATCGTGGTTTTCATCGGAGCGCGTTGGAAGACTCGACCTACATCTGAGCCAAACAAATGAGAACAAAGTGGGGAGTCGTGCGAGTGAGGTGTTTAGCTGGGAGCTGGTGTTAAGTAGGGGCTAAATGGGCAGGGATTTGAGGGACCACAGGGAATGTAACGTGCACAGGCACGGAAGGAGTGCGCTTCCGAACCAAGAATTCATCTGCTCAGCAATGAGGCCAAAATAACTTGATCCATTTTACAATATCAGGCAGAGATTGGAAGGAGATGAATTTTGACTCCCGTAGTACAGGTGCACAGGTTTACGTCACCGTCCTCGCACTTCCACTCTTCGTTTCCACAAAATGAAAAAAATTCCATGCGAGGTCTTCCAAATTCCATGGGAGGTCTTCAAATTAATCAGTGAGGAGCATTTTTTTTGTCAGCACCGTCCTTTCATAAGGAACATGTTCGTGCCTATCCGAAGTGTAACCTTCCAAATTGCACGAAGCATGTACTTTGTTTTTCTTTTTTTTTTCCTGGAAATCCATTGGTAGATTAATTTTAAATTATTTACTTTGTTTTCGGTGTTAATAGGACAATAACTGAGTTTCCATTCAACATGTTTCTCCTCCCTCTGTGAAAGGACTTCCAACTCAATCGCCGCTTGTTGACGCTCGTGCGCGAATGATGTGGATCTTGCGATCCACTCCAACATGAAGAGGTTACTTGCGTACATGTGCATTATTTGTATTTAGATATTTGAGTTTAAATTTGTTATGATAACAATTTCAGGTGAAGGGTGAGGAAATGCCGACATTTGTAATCCCTGGCTGTCGGACTTGGGCCACGCTGACTAATTGCTTTTCTTACCATGCTCCGAGCTTGCCTTGATGTGGTTGAGTTTTTGCAAAATTATCTGACGTGCCAAAGATGTTTTGTCTTTTTGAAATCTTCTCTCATAAGTTCATCTCCAACGAACATTCACAGCTCGCTGTCACCTTCGGAGCATCACATGTTCGAGTTACGCTACTCGTCCTAATTCGCTCGAGAAAGGCCTCGTTCGACATGTTTCCAGAAAACTTTGGAAAGTCAGGGCCGTACTTGAAACGTCAGCTTTTATAATGCCACGAAATACAACATGAAACCACTGGGAAAATGATTGGCAATATAATACAAAATCAACACTTAAAAGGGGCCTAGTTAGTGGCACTTGTCATTTAACCATCATTAGAAATCAGGAAGTTTCCTTTACTTCCTGATGTCAAAACCTCTGCCTTTATCTATCTCTAAGAGACCTGAGTCTCACAGACTGGTGCAGTTGGCATACTTGCCTCTGAACGGTTTAGTCTGGGATTGATTCTCAGACCGCCGACAAACATTTTCGATTGGTGCTTCACAGGCAGCGCGTTTCGTCACAAAGTCACAGTATGACGTCCCACGGATGGGCCTTAAGCCGAGGATCCATCTGTCAGTAGTAGTCGGTGGACCTTGTAAGATCCCACGGTGTCTTTCACATGGAGTTGTGGAGTTATCGCCGGTGTCCTGGCTGGGAACAAAATTCCTGTCCTAACTTGGCCCAAAGAGGAGATAGGCACCATAGGGTCAATTTGCCCACGGAAACACCAGCATGGCATCCCAACAATCTGTGAGGTCATGGGAGAGGTAATGATAATTATAAAGACTTGAGTCGTCATTTTAATGATTATAATCGTTTGTGGACAGAAAATAATTTATTTTATATTATTTTTAGTTATTGGAATGCAACATTGAGGTATTCCAGGGCACTGGGAGCTTTCCTGCCATTTTGTTTCTCGTCTCTCTTTTTATGGATACCTAAGCCTCATGGAGCTCCTTGTACATAAGAACACAGTGAACCTTTTGTACATGAAAGCCTCTGTCAAGGGGTTCTTCAATCAGGTTTGGAGCTCATATTGCGCATGTTCAAGGGGTGGATATCTGGGGACGAGGGTGGTTAGAGGTGATAGGAGGTGCATGGTGATGTGGTTGTATGGTATCATTCAATTTGTAATATCTTCCCCAAACATTTTCTCTCATTTCCATGTTTTATTTAATTTAATGTCCATTCTGGTGTCTGATGAAGTAATTATTAAGTTTTGTTTTAGCCTGACCACATTAACATACAATTGGTCAATTTACTCATCTTGTACATGCTCACCCCGTTGCTTACACTGAACTTGGTTCCCAAAAATCTGCCTTGGAAACGAGAGTCATGTCTGGCTTTTCGACTACGAAGAGTGGTCTTCATCCAGGTCCGTGCAGGTATTGTGTGCCTGGGATTAATTACTCTCCACAAGGAAAGAGGACCATGTGATTGAAATGATCACTTTGTGATCCCTGATGTCATTTTCATCATTGCCTGTCATGTGACCATGGTTGTGCTCATCGATGTGCTGGGATTATCAAAGCTAAAACGATTTTTATTATATTATAAAGAAGATGGCTGATCAACAGAACGTAAACACTAACCTGAAATAACTGTATTCTACTTTACTACCTGTAGCTGTAATATGTCATACCATGCTGCACTACTACCATGTTATACCACACTATGGCCTATAATTCTGTGCTGCACTTTGCCATACCGTGTGCACTGTTGTAATACACACTGCCATAACATGCTGTACTCTGTATTTGATTGTGGTGTTTGATATTCTGTAGTATTAACCGAAACTAGGCAACTTTGAGTTTATCCAGTATTATATGTTTATGGTGCTAGCATGTTTGAGTTGCCTTTTCGTTATTGTCAGGGAACGTGGCGAGCTCGTGTCGAGTGAACGTGGTGGGCTCGTGCCAAGCGAATGTGGTGGGCCCATGCTGAGCGAACGTGGCGGGCTCGTGCCAAGCAAATGTCGTGGGCCCATGCTGAGTGAACGTGGCGGGCTTGTGCCAAGCGAATGTGGCGGGCCCGTGTCGAGCGAACGTGGTGGGCTCGTGCCAAGCGAATGTGGTGGGCCCATGCTGAGCGAACGTGGCGGGCTCGTGCCAAGCGAATGTCGTGGGCCCATGCTGAGTGAACGTGGCGGGCTTGTGCCAAGCGAATGTGGCGGGCCCGTGTCGAGCGAACGTGGTGGGCTAGTGCCAAGCGAATGTGGTGGGCCCATGCTGAGCGAACGTGGCGGGCTCGTGCCAAGCGAATGTCGTGGGCCCATGCTGAGTGAACGTGGCGGGCTTGTGCCAAGCGAATGTGGCGGGTCCGTGTCGAGCGAACGTGGTGGGCTCGTGCCAAGCGAATGTGGTGGGCCCATGCTGAGCGAACGTGGCGGGCTCGTGCCAAGCGAATGTCGTGGGCCCATGCTGAGTGAACGTGGCGGGCTTGTGCCAAGCGAATGTGGCGGGCCCGTGTCGAGCGAACGTGGTGGGCTCGTGCCAAGCGAATGTGGTGGGCCCATGCTGAGCGAACGTGGCGGGCTCGTGCCAAGCGAATGTGGCGGGCCCGTGTCGAGCGAACGTGGTGGGCTCGTGCCAAGCGAATGTGGTGGGCCCATGCTGAGCGAACGTGGCGGGCCCGTGTCGAGCGAAAGTGGTGGGCTCATGCCAAGCGAATGTGGCGGGCCCATGCTGAGCAAACGTGGCGGGCCCATGCTGAGCAAACGTGGCGGGCCCATGCCGAGTGAACGCGGCGGGCCCATGCCGAGCGAACGTGGCGGACCCATGCCGAGCGAACGTGGTGGGCCTGTGTTGTGCAAACGCATTAGGCCCGTGCCAAGCAAACGTTGCAGGCCTGTGCTGAGAGAACGTGGCGGGCTCGTGCCGAGCGAACGTGGCAGACTCGTCCCAAGCAAACGTGGCGGGCCCATGCCGATTGAACGTGGCGGACCCATGCCGAGCGAATGTGGTGGGCTCGTGCCGAGAGAACACGGTGGGCTCGTGCCGAGCGAACGTGGCGGGCCCATGCCGAGCGAACGTGGTGGGCCTGTGCTGAGCGAATGCGGCCCTGTGGCAATTGTGATTGGATGGATAGTGTGAATCATGTAGTTGAGTCTCCTTTGTTTAGTGTGGTGGAGAATTGCAATTGTTGCTTGCAAATCCAAATTATTAATGGCGGCATTTTTCAAATCGTTAAATTCTTTCAGTATTAATACGAGAACAGCACTCAGTTGAGCACATCCCTCAAGCAGGCAGAACACTTCACGTTTTGTATGCCATTGATAGGTAGGTCTGCATCCAGACCTTAACCAACATCTAATCAGCTTGTTCTTGTCACCTAACCAACTCATCCACCTAGTTTTGTCATAACTCGTCCACAACTTTTTGAAATATCATTATATATATATATATATATATATATATATATATATATATATATATATATATATATATATATATATATATATATATATATAGATAGATATTGTTTTTAGCCACATCTCTCAATGGTGAAGAATCATAAAAAGTAAAAATTAACAATTCTTGTATCAGTATCCGGATCCAGATCTTCACCAAAATCTAAGCGATTCGTCCTTGTCACACATCCAACCTGTCCACCAAGTTTCGTCGTCCGAATCTGTGCACAACTTTTTGATATATCCTGCTCACAAACAAACAGCCAAACAGGAGTGAATACGTAACCTCCATCCTGATAGGTAATAATTATTGGTGATAGGCGGAGGTAATAATTTAACCCTTTCTGTTATAAAACAACAAAATCATTTAACTTTTTTTCTGCTCTTAAATGCAGCTTATAATAATTCTAAACCATTTCACCGTTGCCTTTGTGCAGTCTATATTTGGGGTTTCTTGTAGTGCAGGCTTTCAGGCTGGAATTGAGTGCCTCAGGTGTGCCCTGGTTCACGCTGGTGGCAGCATTAAGGGGGGTTAGGTGGTTGAGAAGACTCTTCGGGTGGGCTCGAGGGCGGGCGGCACTTGTAAAGCATGCTGTGTCGCAGTTGGGGGTCTGCTCAGAAAGAAAACCGAGCAGTGTGTTTTATCATTAAACAATTTGTTGACTTGTTTCAGCTCAGAGCACATGCAAGATTGCTGCCAGATGCCTCACCACACCTCCCCCCCCCCTCCTCTTTTTACTAGCCTTTCCTTTGTGGAACGTAAGAAAACAGGGCGATTTGTCAAGTCAAAACGTTCAAGAAAATATGAACTTGTTTCATCATGACACTGACTGTTTTTGCAAGGAACTCGACTTCAACAGAAGAAAAGTGTTTGTAAATTATTTGAATGAACATTTGTGATTAATTTCGAAGGAAAGTATATTTAAGTTGCTAATGCACATAATACATCTACTGGAAAGTATTGTTTTGCCTGAACGATTGTCTGAAAAATCTAAACTGATAACTAGTGGATTTCCACCAAATCATGACATTTCACGTGGCACGTGCCCTCTGTCAGCACGAGGAGTCGGTTTCGCTCAAAGCATCCTGTTCATAAAGATAGCAGAGCACAATGGCCTTGAATTCTCCTGTGAAACGACGACGTGCTCGATGATGTCTGTAACGTATCAGGATAACAGTTTGCAGTAATATATGATACTGTGCAACTTGGACATTGGTTCGATATTTTTGTCGCAAACCATTGGAGTCGATCATGAACCACACAGGCGGGTGTGGCATCCTCTGATAAAGGTGTCCTCATCCTGAAACGAATTGCTGGTGTTCGAGAGAACTTTCTTTCTGAAGGATGTCGGGTGGTGCTTCATGCCGAAGAGGAACCAGAGGACCCAAGATATAACAAAAACATGGTCGGTGTACGCCTTTCCGACATTAAGTCTCTTTGTCGGATTTTCTGTACGGACGCCTGTTTATCCTCACCTGTCCACCGTTGCTGTCCGGCAACACGTGAGCCGTTTCGACGTACAATTCTCTCTTCAGGTCGGTTGACCGAAACGCGCCATCTCTAGACACGGTGGCCTTTGATTTCCCGATAACTTTTATCTTGGAATCCTCCAGTAAGAATAACATCCCTTTGAAAGCGGGATTCGGCTGAAGCTGTGCGATCTGGGGATCTGAGGATCAGCATGCCATTCATCAAGTTGCATCAACAATGCTTTGGGGAATCTATTTTTAATAGGTTGTGAGTTTAGGGGGTTTTTTTTTTTTGTTCTCGTTTCCCGTTTGTGTGGAATAGTCGTGGGTGTGATTTACAGAAAATCAAACTTACTAAGCAGATTGTTTGTAAAACATTGCTAATGTTTAATGGTGAGTGTATCTGCATTTGTGGGGTCCTTGTTTCGTGGAGAGGCCCAGTCAAGTGAACTCTGAGTTCTTATCAATGTTTCCTCCTCATGTCAAGGGAAGATGTACATTCCAGACAAACATGCCTGTCTGCATCTCTCCAAATTGGCAGTTTCTTTTGGAGATAACAGCTGTCCCCTTTTCCCTTTTCCCAGCACCCTCTCTTTCTGCTTACCCCGCTTGCCCACTGTTCCTCTTTTTAAATTTTTTTTAAAACCCCCTTCACTCCCATCTCCGACAAGGATCTATCCCACTGTGTCCTGCAATGTTACCATCCCTTTGATTTATAAGATATAACTTGAACATCAACTATTATATGATTTCACAATGGTTGAGTCACCCTCTGGAAAAGGGTTATTTTTCCATCCCTCGTTTGTTTGCTCTGTTACTCTTTCTCTTTCACAACTTTCTGAATTTCCTTAACAATTATGTGATGTTTTCTTAACTCCATCCGAACACATATGGTAACTTTTGTAACCCAACATCAACTCTGTCATAACGCATATATGGTAACTTTACTGGTATATGGTATATGCATATATGGCAACTTTACTGGTATATGGTATATGCATATATGGTAACTTTACTATCCCAAACTTTACTCCATGACAATACATGTCACACAAGGAAACTATTACGTATCGTAAACTCTACTTTAGCCCTGATATTTCATTTTAATGTGGAAAATTTAGGTCTGGCAGGATGGCCTAAAGGTATGCACATTTGTCTCTAAGTGGTCTAGCCTGGGTTCGAATCCTGACCCAGCTATAAATTGTCACCCTGGTGTTTGATGGTCAGGGTGATTTATTGATGTTTGTGCCTTCCCTTGGATGGATGTTAAACTGGATGTCCTGTCTATAGGTATTAGTTTGTGGATGTTAAAGATCCCATGGTGTCCTCTGTGAAGTGTAGGTAAGCTATCAAACTGGCACCTTGAACAAATTACAAATTCCTGCCCTAACTACTGCTGGGAGAGCGATGGCACACACCACCCAGCATGACCCCAGGCCAAGAAACTGCTTCAGCAGAATCGATGTCCTTAATCACAGAAAATTGTGCATCGGATCGGGATAACAACCAGCATGGATTGTATGACTCTTGTAATGTATGCTTGAAGCAAATAATTAATTTTAACATTTTGTAACAAAGTACTTTTTTTTTGTAGACTTTCACAAATTAAATGTCCGATCGTGTTTGGTGAGCAGACAGTGTAAAAATGGACGACATGTGAAAAAAAAACTTTGTCCATCAACCAAAAACACCTCTCTCGGTTGGACCGCTTAAACACCAACTTACCAAATGCTCCAAACAATGGGGTTATTTCAATACTCACTTAATGGCACAAATATCAGATGTGAGGTCGATCAAATTCCTCGGTTCACATGTTTCCAAAGGTAGTAGTTTGTAAATGCTGAATGAGAGGGTAGTGAAACAACTTGATGCAGGTAGAGCTTTAAGACTGTTCTCATGAGACTATTGTGCTACATAGTGCGTGTGCTCCTACTTGATCACACCTTCATGCTGACTTGCTTTCTTCATTGAGGACAAGCACACCTGAGCTGGTTGGAAAAGTCTTATTGGTTTGTAAGGACTCGTTCTTTCTGTGAATTTGACTCGCAGGTGTTTGATGAAATGCCATTGTGGATGAACCCATTTAGGCACGCTGGCTGCGCATATCCCTTTTGATTGGATGCTCTCTGTCAGGAGCACTATCGCTCTTTCCAAACCTGAGCGCAAGCTCCCCTTCCGCGACCCCGACCCTTTGCACGTGCAATCTTCGGCGCTCCAGCCTGAAAACCGACACTCGCGTTCGGTGCACGCAAAGCCCAAAAGGCTCTCGGGATTACCTTGTCAAAACCCAGGACAAAGGACCTGCTGTCACTTTCCCTCATTGGAAACCCCCTCAAGTTTCAGCTTAGGCCTCCCCTCACAACCGTGGACTTCCTCACGGAGATCCCGCATGACTGCCGGGGACAAACTTTCTCTAAGCCTGCTGAACAACAATAGTAGCTTAGTCGGATGTGGACATAGGAGGAATACGGAATAGAAAATTGGAGGAACAAATGAGAAAAGAGAAAACAAAATGGGGAAATGATGAAGATCAATATCACATTGATCAACATTTTCTCCAGCGGAAGAATCAACAGAAGCCCAGTGTACGAGATGAAATTTCAATGAAAGATGCCTTTCCTAAAGATTGCCCAAACCAAGCTCGTTACCCTCTTACCTCGGTGAGAAAGTTTTTATTTTTTTTTAGAAAGTTTTTATTGTGTGTGTTTTTTTTAATCAATTGTTGCACACCTTCTCTTGCTCTCATCATCTGTTTCTTTTCATTGTTTTTGATCATCTTTCATTTGCAATGTTCCACGAGGCCCTGTCTAATCACAACCTTGGTCTCGTAGCAACTAGACCATTAGGATGTCCACTTGCTTTGGAACTCGTATTCCCAATGTGACACTGCGACGTGTCAAACAAACATCAGTGAAATCAATTTCCTTCGAACGACAATATTTAAATCGACTTGCTGTAATTTATTTGTAATATATTCTTCGACAATGCAAATACTATATTTGGAATTGTTCAACAAATGTCAAACATTGCAATGAACTCTTTCATCACTTGCAGTTTTCTACCCCCCCGAGGTTCCCCATAATGTATAAACAGTGACTTCCTGAGGAATAGAACATGAAAAGGGACACTGAACATTCAGTAATATGACTATGAAGGTACACCCTGTGAAGGTACACCATAGTACAATATGACTATGAAGGTTCATTATACCACTAATCAACTGTTAACTGAGCTGACAAGATGGCATAGAGGTATGAACACTCACCTTGAAGCTCTCCAGCTATAGAGCTAAGCTCTCTAGCCTTTGTTTGAATCCTGACCCAGATATAAACTAGCATCGCGGTGTTTCACAGGCAGGGTGGTTCATCAATGTGCGTGCCGTCCCTCGGATGGATGTTAAACTGAATGTCCTGTCTGCTGGGATTCGTTGGTGGATGTTATACCCCACGGTGTCCTTTGTGAAGAGTCGGTGAGCTCTCAAGCCAGCACCATGGAACAGATTACAAATTCCTGCTCAAACCTACAGGGGGCACTACATCAGTTGTATAGCCTTGGTCCCAGCAATGAGCAGCTCGAGGCTGCATATGACATGAATGAGACGACATATGAAATGTGTACTTCTTGTCCTGTAGTTGCCATTGAGGAAAAACAATGCCCTGCACCTGTCCACTCATCGGTGCAGTTTGCAAGCATTTTTGGAAGAGAAAGGTTCTTTGAGAAATTTTCAACATTGTCCTTTTCTGCGACAAAAATGAGATTTCATTGCCTGATTGAGAAGTGTTTGTGTTGGGTTCATAGTTCATACATGAGCAAGGTGCTGGTGCCAAGCATTCCACACCTGCACCTGTCATGTACTCTCCAGATGCCCATACAGAAAGAGGAACAGCCATCACTGTCACAGTGATGTGACTCCTACTAATCCACAAGACCAAGTTCCAGAGTTTGAAGTACTTGTACGCACTTGCTTACAGGTTCATGCTCTTGCATTGCAAAGTGGGAAGCTGACCTTTCAAGTCAATGGTGTCTTGTTGTATCGTAAGCATATTGGGTCGGAAGTCAATTAAGAATTCAGCGTATCGCTGACATCATTGCAGCGGACCACAACTGTACCGCTGATGCAATGGCACGACTGTGGTAGACGAGATGGCTCAAAGGTAAGTGAGCTACCTTTGTACCATCCAGCCAGGATAGTCACTGGTAGAAGAGATTGCTGCAGCATGTCGGTCATAGCTATATTTCGAGATCATTGTGAATGGTAGAGAGATGGAATCTGGTGGGGCACTCGTGAGGCTGGAGTAAGGAGTTAATCACGATGGAATCGGTATAGAATCAAGCGCTGGTGAAATACGTGGAATATGTCTTTCAATCAAGAGAAATCTCAGTCTCTCTCTCTCTCCCCAAAAGGACTGTCTGGGAACCCCCCCCTCCCACTACCCTCCATCTACTTTCATTACACTCCTCCTTAAGGAAGTTCAGTCACTCAAACTCCTGCTTCTCACAGTCAGACACAATCTTTCTTGGGCAAACCACATTTCAAAGTTGGCCTCCACAGCTAGTCGCCGACTGGGCATCCTCATAAATGGCCTTCATCCACAGCTTGATGGAGTACTGCTCTCCCCTCTGGATTGGTGCCCCTGCCTCGCACCTTGCTCAGTTTGACACCGTGGAAACCGAGGCCTTCAAGATCATTGGAATGTCCCGTGATGAAGTTGTGTACATGAGCCCATCACTTTGCCATAAAAGAAATGTCGGTGGTCTCTCTGTCTTCTATCTCCTCTTTTCTGGTCTTGCACCCTCTGCCCTCTCCGTGCCTTGCACCCTCCTCCCCCCCCCCCACCACAGGTTTATTCAAGATGCATATGGTCCACCATCAACCCCCTTCCAGTGAAACTCCAAAAATCCAGGATCACTGCTCACCTCCACTCATTTGTTCCTCTTTTACCTTTTTATGGAACCAACTTCCACATTCTCTTCAATGCCATTCTTCCCTACAAGTATTGAAGACAGCTGTTTACCAACATCTCAGATCACCTCCATCCCCACCCATGATCTTTTCCACCCTCGTAAACCCCCCCCCCCACCCCAAGCCCACTTCTTTCAAAGTTTTCAGTTTTTCCTTTCTGAAAGTTTGCTTCTGTATCCATCTTGTCCCCTGTAACAACATGGATACAGGAGTAAACTAAAAGCCATCATTCTTCCCCATATCCCTTTATTTGTCCAAGTCTCCCTCTATTTTGTCCCTCATCCCTGCTGTTGGTGTGTTTCTCTTCTCCTTCCACTGTTCCTTTTGTTCTGCGATGTCCTGATCCCTTCCATGTTCTCGATCCTCCACCAGCCTCGACTTTGTTTTCCAACGAAACCATTCCTTAAGGAGAAACGTTATCTTCCATGCCTGGTGTTGGCTTAATGGTTAAGGTAGTGGGCTTGGGATCCTAGGGTCCTGAGTTCAAATCCCGTTCAGCTGTTGAATTAACACCAGGTGGGGTTGACTCTGCCTGTCATCCTTCCGAGGTCGGCAAAATGAGTGCCAGCATGCTGGTATACTGTGTCGGAGTGGCGACCCGTCCAGGATTGTTCCCAATAGCCAAGGAGACTGCTTCGGCGGCACCAATGCTCTGCACAGAGTATGGTCCTAATGGATGGATGGTTATCTTCCTGCAAAACAAATGGCTCGATTCCTTCAGAATCAGTCGATGTAATCACCTTTTTGAGGTGGCCATCATCACGCGAAGTCGGTGTAAATCAGTGTTTGACCCCAGTTATTCCAAGTGATGGACCAGCTCGTGAGTTTGTGTGATCATGAATGTACCGGAAGCTGGCCAGACTTGACGGAACTAGAAAACGAGATCGCGTAAACGAACGCACTTTTCTACCGTCCACCGAACTTTTTGATTTCTGTGTAATGTTAGCGAAGAACAGGGAAGTTACACAGTTCATAAACTGTACAAGTGACCACATGATGTAGCGTGCATTGCCCTTCACTGCCTGTGTAGGCCTAGATAAAAACTTCATCGTATCATCGACGGCCATGTTCAGTTTGTGAATGGTGAAAGGCACGTATGGGCTGTGTGGCATGTGAATGATCTTGTTGGACAAAGTTTACCTCAATGCTTGTGTTGGGAAATGCTACCCAAAACAGAAGGTTTATTACTTGTGTGACATTTCAAGCAAACTGCATAACAATGACATGCAAGCAGCCTCAATGCACCTATCACTTCCTGCATTTTGTATTTTTCAGATATTCATCAATAACTCCTGGCACGACTCGCTCAATGGAGACACTTTCCCCACAGTGGATCCGTCAAATGGCTGCAAACTGTGTGATGTCCAAGAAGGGCGTGAGGTACACACCGTCGGCCATATTGTTTTGTGCAAACGATGTGCGGTGCGTTCAACGAGTGCCGCCGATTTAAACATCGACACACGGCTGTTCTCTGTGGACCACGACAGTCGAAAACCATCTCACCAAAATAATTGTCATCTTATTCCTCGATTGGACTTTTTAGGTGGATGTGGAATTGGCTGTGAAAGCAGCTCGTGAGGCCTTTCGTCCCGGCTCGCCTTGGCGCCGCCTGGATGCGTCCGAGCGAGGGAGACTGCTCAATCGCCTGGCGGAGCTTGTGGAGCGTGACGTCACGTTACTCAGTGTGAGTGGTCGAGTCGAGGACTCGCACCGACAATATCAAAATGAATTAACTGTGCTATCAATTTATATTGAAAACTGCGGGTAGTGGAGAAAAAAAAAATGGAAACACCTGGGTAAATGAGGCACACTAAAAAACGGCTTCCACACAGGTGTGGCCCACGTGTTAATTTTGCAAATCACATCCCAGTATGCTTCGGGTCATGTATAAAAATGCTGCACAGGCCTGGTTGCCAATAATTATGGCTCGCGTGGCTGCAAGCATGTATGGTCGCCACCAATGCCCCCACCAACAGAGCAAGCGTGGTCGCCCAATGGTTTGATGAGCTTGACACTGAGGTTATCCATATGTCATGGTCTTCTCAGTCACCGGATCTGAACCCAATCGAGCATTTATGGAATATTCTCGAACAACGCCCAAGACAGCATTTTCCACCTTCACCAAACAGGTGTGAGTTGATTGACTTTCTCGTGGAAGAATGGTACCGCATCCTTCTTGCAGAATTCAAGATGCTGGTGGACTCTATCTCACGAGAGACGTACAGGCCGTACTGGCCGCATGTGGTGTCCCAACGTCCCATTAAGTGACTTGATATTGGTGTTACCTTTTTTTTTTGTCCACTGCCTGTATGGAAGAGAGAAAAGCGAATGAATTGCTCAGTTTTGTTACTTTGCATCCTGCAAATGGAATGGTTTGCACTTCAAACAAATCCAACTTTCAATTGAGCTGGATTTGGCATTGGACATGACGCAAGTCTCCAATGAAAATCTCCATCGAATGGATTTAATCATCATTTTCAAAGTGAACGAATAAGATTCCCTTTTTACCATTAAATTATACATCGGTCACTTGTTTTTGTTATTTTTAACCTCAATAACGACATAACTTGTATAAAGTATATAATTAGCTGATACCAGTAACATTCACCTTGATAAAGTACTACTGGAAAATATTTAATTGATTGGTCTAGTGACATCACTAACACCACCAGTTACCAGTGTGAGAAAAAGAAACAACCGAGTAAAGCCATAAGGGTTCGATTTGGTGTTGGTATGATGGCTGGAGGTACATTTGGGATGAAGGTTCGGGTGACTTTTCGAGTTAGCATCAGTATGAGCGATGAGGTTTGGGGTCTTACGTAGGTGTAGAAGTGCACGGAAGAGCAGATCACAGGTCAAAAGATAGAATGTCGCGTGAAGGGGAAACAGCCGGACAAGAACACACAGATGAACCAAACCATTGGGAGAGGAGTTTCAGGTACCACGGGGGTGGGTTGGGGTTGGGCTGAGGGGCAAGATCAGAAACTATCACGGACGATGATTGGGAAGGACGATGATATGATGATTGGGAAGTAGACCCTTACACAGCCTCCTGCCATAAGTCAATAACGACATTGATGGCTTGCATTCCAAAACTTCAAAGGGGACAGGAGGGAAAGCAACAACACCAGGCCACTAAGAGAAGTGATATTCCATGGGTATTTGGATGAATGTATCTTAAAGTAATGAGCCACCTTGTCGACCGTTAAAATTGGAGGATAGCTGAGGAAGATCTGAAGTGGCTGCTGGCTTCTGAAGCCACCGTGGAGATATGATGTGTCTGAGATGAGTTATAATTGATTGAGGGCTACAGGAGGTCCAGAGACTTAACTTTCACAAAAGTTGATCATGGCACCAGCTGACACTTATGGAAGATAAACGAAGATTGTGAGCTTTCCTCCATTCGAAAATTATGTTCTAATCTGAGAACTGGCTGCTTATTTTCTTGGGATTGGCGGAGAGGGTTGTTGCTGCTGCCTGCCTGGAGGAGAGGTGACAGAGGACAGCACAGGATGGAATTATCTCGATCAGGATGTGTTGGATTTTTCCAGTGAGGAAGATAGGTCATTGATGTAGACCAAGAGCAAGATTGGTGACATCATGCTATTTGATTAGTCAGCCTTTAGACGTAAAACAACGGATGAAATCAACAGGACGTTGATTGAGGTATGCGGACCACAGTGGGTCGCGAGAAGCTGACGTTTTGAGTATTAACCCTTCGTCGGAGCGAAATCGGCTTTCACGAGCAATACGAGTTCTTCATTCTATGTAGAGTCAAAGTATGTGGCAGAATGCCATTGACAGCATCACACTACCTGTGAGTGCAGTGAAATCTGATGTCCAATCCAGGACGTGACTGTGGGCAGTTTGGAAACCAGGGAATGGTGGTCTGAGAGAAGATGTCCAATGCACGAAAGATGTCCAGTGAGATGTCCCCGACCTCTTGTTCAAGATTGAGGGTATCCGTCCGTTGTTGACAGAGGGTCGGCAGCATGTTCGGGGTCAAGTGTGAGCCGAACTGACGAGTGGAGTTCGTAGGGTTAACAGGATATGAGTCTTCAGGTTTGTTGGGAGATTAATTCCATTCATTTTGTTTTTGATGAGAAAGATGTTTGCGTGACGGTTTGTTGTTGAGAACCTCATTTTTGGACTTTTCTTTCCTTATCAATTGGAAAATTCCATGATAAAGGTAAATAGCCCAAGTTTAGACCTTGAAAAGATCAGAAAAAGAGGAGTCGACAGCAAATTAAGAAGGAGGATGAATTCTCTCAATCAAATGTTGAGAGCGGTGTGCTAACCGCCGTGGGAAAGAAGGTAAAATGACGTTTCGGGCATGAGCCCTTCTTCAAATAAAGATGGCTCATGACCTTTTCGGCCTTGTTCAATGTCCTGAGGTTTCCACCGACGCAAACCGACTCTCGTGTCTATAAACACCGGTTTTCCGTAGTGTGTTACCGGAATGAAATTTTTGGAGGATTGAAGCTCTGATGCCATTGGTTCCAGTAGTTGTGGAGTTGTAAAAATTGTTGAGGATTTTCTCGACCTTGGAAAGAATCTCGCATGATGCAGGATGATGGGCAGCATTGGGGAATCGTAGTCGGGACTTAGTGCCTTTTCAGTAGCTTTAAAGTATTGAGTTATTATTCTCTTAAATTGTGGATTTTTTTTTTCAGTGAGCTGGCAGGATGTCCTGGAAGTATGCAGATTCGCCTCTAAGCTGTCTCGCTTGGGTTTGAATCCAGACCCAGCTATAAACTGTCATCCTGGTGTTTCACAGGCAGGGGTGATTCATCAATGTGTGTGTCGGCCCTCCGACCGACGTTAAACTGGGAGTCGCAGTTGATGGATGTTAAAGATCCCATGGTGTCCTCCATGAAGAGTAGGCGAGCTATCGTCAGCACCCTCAACAAATGACTAATTCTTGCATGCTTGCATTTTCCCAGGCCTGCGACGGGTGTGTTTTTGGCATTATATAGTAGTATTCTCGAAGCTTTACCTGTTCTTTTGGAAACATTTTAGGGTCTCGGACTTCTGTGATTCACATCAGCGTTACCTGTGTGTAGCGGATTACCTATGAAGATGTAGCCCCGAAGTGATGTTTTTTGATATGTTCCCTGACCTGTTCTGAATTTGAACAGACGCTGGAATCCTTGGACTCTGGGAAGCCTTTCTTGCACACCTTTTTTGTGGACATGATGGGCATTGTGAAAACGCTGCGTTATTATGCTGGCTGGTGTGATAAAGTGCAAGGCCGCACGATCCCTGTCGGTAAGGAATTTTGCATCACTTACACCTGACATACACTTAGGCTCACACAAGCCTCCAGCCTCCATACAACCCGGCCGGTGTCTTCGAGTTGAAACATCTCGGTATCTCCTGAAATGCTTTACGGACCTTGCGCCAGGGTTCGGAGGCATTTGATATTGCTTTCATCCGCAGTGCAATCCTGTCTGCCAGCATTCGTTGGTGGATGTTACATATCCCATGGTGTCTTTCGTGAAGAGTAGGCGAGCTCTTTCCGGCAATATGGCCAAATTACTCATTCCTGTTCTAACCAGCAGAGGGCATTGCTTCAGCGACACAGTTGCTCCCCCAGCTAATGATGCACAGCCGCGCCCTCAGCCCACAGCCTTGTGCTGCGTACAAATGAAGAAGATCCAAAGTGCAAATTTTTGACTTTTAAAAATTTATATCTGACAGATATGGTATGGAGTAAGGTTAGGGGTATGAAGGATAGAGGGAGTAGGGGGAAGATTGGTGGAGTGATTGTATGCACTTGTTCATGGCAATGTCTCTCTCTCTCAAGACTCCAAGTCAGATCCTCCAATTTCCAGGAACATGAATAATAATAATGAAAAAATAGGACCACTGAACCTGTGGTCTCATGTTGTAATGTATCTGTATCTGGGCCCTGTAATGTATCTATATCTGCCTAATGTAGCTGGGCCCTGGCCTAATGTTGGAACCCAAATTTGGGAGCATTCTGACTGGTGGGCCTGGAGAAGAAGATTTTTGAAGGAATTTATGAGATTTTCCCCAAAATCAACTGTCGGCCATTTTGACACGCGGTCACATGATCAGCATGTCCTCCGCAATTTAACATCAGGACTGTGTCCTAATGTTGTAACCAAAATTTTGGAGCATTCTCACTGGTGGGTCTCGACAAAAAGATTTTTGAAGGAATTTCCGCGATTTTCCCCAAAATGGACTAAGTCGGCCATTATGACACACTTACGATCACATGATCAGCATGACCTCCGCAATTTAACATCAGGACTGTGTCTTAATGTAACCCAAATTTTGTAGCATTCTGACCGGTGGGTCTGGAACAGAAGATTTACGTGAACGCCATTTTGACACACTTCTGGTCATGTGATCGGCATGGCCTCCACAATTTAGCATCAGGGCCCTTTCCTTATGTTTTAACCTAAATTAGGTAACATTCTGGCTGGTGGGTCTGGAGAAAAAGATATTTGAAGGAATTTGTGCGATTTGCGCAAAAATTGACGAAGTTGCCCGTTTTGACGCACTTCTGTTCATGTGATCAGCATGACCTCTGCAATTTAACATCCCTACCCTGACCTAATGTTTTAACCCAAATTTGGTAACATTTTGACCGGTGCTTCTGGAGAAGAAGATTTTTGAAGAAATTTATAACGTCGGCAATTTTGACCGACTTAGTCATGTGACCAGAACGAGGTTTGCAATCCCTGTTATCAGTCAGGAGAGGAAACGTTGCTGCCAAATTTCAGCCGAATCAGCCCAGCGGTTTTGCCATTGAAGTCAAAAAAAGGAGACGGACGGACGGAGCGTGATGACAATACTTCATCTGGCATTTAAATTCCAGATAAGCGAATAATAAATGATGTAGTTTTGTGATCTTTTTCCAACTTCATAAGCAGTAATACCATGAGCCTTCCTCCTGTTAACTTTGCTCATTTTTGAACAAAGACATTACGTTGTCATGACTACATGTGTGTTTTACTAGAAATGTTTAAAAGTTTATCGAACCATGTATGTACTGTAGAATTCCACACAGAGGCGTTGGGATAATTGAAAGTTTTGAGCTCCCTTGATTGGATATTATTTTTTGCATGATTCCTGCTTTCTTGTGCCGTAACTGGCATCAACTAAGGGCTCAAAATGGTGGCGGAATGTGTCGGCGGTGCGTTTACCCTCATCAACACGCTCCTCCAGGTTTCCATTTCGCCCTCAGACTCCCTCAATCATATTCACTGTTGCACGTCATTCATTTTGACTGCACCATCTCATCAGCTACAAACAAGCGCAATGAGCCACCAGGGAGCTCCGAACCAATCACTGAGGGGGCATCCTCCGGGGCGTTGCGATCGTCCAATGAAGGCCATCTGTGCAAGCTCCCCAGACCAGAATCCTCCATGGTCTCCTTTGCAGAGGATCGTGATGGTGAAGAATGAAGGAATACCCCATTCCAATAGGCGACTTTGGAAATGACGTAATCCGCACCAGAATGCTCATGTCAGAACACATATTGTGTGTGCCAAATGATGATTGTTCAATAAAATGGGTCACAAAACTTCTAAAAGAAGCCAAAACTACTTATAAAAGTATCTGAGAGAAAGAGATGTGCCTCTGCGCAATGAAGTTAGATTTGGAGAACTTTCTGATAAACTCAACCAAAACGTTGATATCTTGCAGCCTCAACTGCGAAAGCTCCCGACGATGTGGGCCCGTCCAAGGCCTGTGGACGGGTTCATTCTACCCGACCTCCGTGATCTTCCCTGTCAGTGAGTGGACTTTCAACCTTGCAGGATTACCTCGTGTGAACATGACAGGCTTGGCGATTTACTTAATGGACGTCCACAATTGGAAAGACGATTCCGTCATCATGAACATTCATGTCGACTTGTCAGAGGGAGACATCGTCTCTGGGTTGGGTGCTTCTTAACACCGATGGGAAGGTCATATCCGGGGCTTGTCAATGCATAAGGTAAGTTTAAAATGATAATATTTACCATTAATCCTGTTTTTGGAGGAGGATGTGGAGGAGGAGGGGGGGGAGGTGAATGGGTTGTGAGGTCAGGTCAGGTCAGGTATGGGAGCATGCACTGGAGCAGCTGTGAGGGCCGTTTCGATATATATTTTTTTGTTTGGCTCCAGAGCCCCAAGATAAATAGCAGCCTGGGTGTGGGGGAGAGGGGGGATAGTTGGGAAGGTGGGCAAATATATTTTGTGCAGTGGACATTAATTATCTTCGATGTATGCAGCAGGGGTCAAAAAAACACTTGCACTGTGGTAGGCGTACAGGCAAAACTCCCTCCCTCCCTCCCCCGATTTGAATCATAGATTATTCGCTGGCATCCACAGATTAAAAGTGCCCGTCGAGCAGACCTGAATCACTATAAGCACACAACACATGCGCAAAAGGTCTCATCAGCATTCAGACCTCATTTCCAAAGTCCCGTTTTCCCAATGATCACTTTCTGAGCCTTTATCAAACCAGCAATACCAACAACAAGGAAATCCAACACAGGTGGAGGCCATTCAGCCCATCATGCCTGCGCGAACACCACACCAACCCAAGATCCAAAGAAAATGCAAAAAACAAACAAACAGTTTTTAATTAATGAAATTGTATGTTTTTTTATCTTTTTTTTTGTATTTTTTTGTTGTTGTAGTTTTTAATTTTTAATTTTTATTTATTTTATGTTTTTTATTTTCTTCCCCTCCACATGGGCTTGGTTAAAACACACACATCAACCACACAACCCCCCTTAGAAAGACCCCCCACCGTACAGCACTCCATACACAATCACCCATCAATACTCAAACTACCTAAAAGTCTTATCAACATCCCCCATACCCCTCTATCTCCATAACTTCCAGGTTCATTTGTACGTTTCTCAACATTCTGTCACAATGGAACTTCCCATTGATGATGTTTGTTTGGAAGATTGCTCCGGCGCTGTGCTGCGGATGCACCATCATCACCAAATTATCTCTGCACTCCTGTATGTGTTCATAAACAAAAAAACCACAAGTTAAAAACAGCTTTTAATACTTCTAACTATTAATACTTGTAAAAGTTTAATACTTTTAATACTTCTAACTTTTAATACTTGTAAAAGTTTAATACTTTTAATACTTCGAACTTTTAATACTTCTAAAAGTTTAATACTTTTATTACTTCTAACTTTTAATACTTCTAAAAGTTTAATACTTTTAATACTTCTAACTTTTAATACTTTTCATACTTGTAAAAGTTTAATACTTTTAATACTTCTAACTTTTAATACTTGTAAAAGTTTAATACTTTTAATACTTCTAACTTTTAATACTTGTAAAAGTTTAATACTTTTAATACTTCTAACTTTTAATACTTGTAAAAGTTTAATACTTTTAATACTTCTAACTTTTAATACTTGTAAAAGTTTAATACTTTTATTACTTCGAACTTTTAATACTTCTAAAAGTTTACTACTTTTATTACTTCTAACTTTTAATACTTCTAAAAGTTTAATACTTTTATTACTTCTAACTTTTAATACTTCTAAAAGTTTACTACTTTTATTACTTCTAACTTTTAATACTTCTGAAAGTTTAATACTTTTAATACTTCTAACTTTTAATACTTCTAAAACTTTAATACTTTTATTACTTCGAACTTTTAATACTTCTAAAAGTTTAATACTTTTAATACTTCTAACATGCGTCTGTAAAAGCAGACACTGTGCGTCATTGTCTTCGTATTATATCTGCACAATACAACTGTCAACACCATGGGATGATCGGACACATTGATGAAATGTCTTGGCCGAGGAGCAGGTAAGATGAAGTCCCATGAGAATCCCAGAGGATGTCCAGCTTGCTGATCATGGGGGACATGCATGGTGAGTACATCTCAACACCATTCCTACCCCATTACGGGACAGGTACAAGCATACCTGCTTCAACATTTCATCACACAACTGATGAGCTCATGACAGGTTCTGTAGTTGTGGTAATTATTTTTGACAATGCCAGGACCTCGGGATGTTTTTTATTTATTTTCCAATATCAGTAAAGTGAGGAATGCAATCCTGAACAGACATCTGTAATTGTGTCTGTACGTGTATGACGTGCTCATTATAATGTGATTGAAGGTATATCACATAACGATCAAATAAGAAGGTACGTTCTCGAAGTCCCTTCAAGGTGTTGCTCAGGTAGCCCTATGGTATTTTTGAGGAATGCAGGTATGTTCGTTCGTGCATTGTGATAATGGATGTTCTGTGGATTGTTTGTGTGTTCAGATGGTGAATATTTCACATACACACGACATGAACCAGTGGGAGTGTGTGGCCAGATCATTCCTGTGAGTTTAATTAAAACTCATCATGTACACGCACACACAAAGACGTACATACACGTACATACAAATACACACACACACACACGTACACACATACTTACATCCAGGATGCACACATTCACGCATGTTCATGTATGTAATGACAAATCATGCATGTGTTGGTTTATTGGTACGTTTCTCAACATTCTGTCACAGTGGAACTTCCCATTGATGATGTTTGTTTGGAAGATTGCTCCGGCGCTGTGCTGTGGATGCACCATCGTCATCAAACCAGCCGAACAAACGCCACTCACAGCTCTGCACATGGGCGCACTGATTAAAGAGGTGCACTTGTTACGTGTGTGTGTGTGTGTGTGTGTGTGTGTGTGTGTGTGTGTGTGTGTGTGCGTGCACGTGCATTTATGTGTATGTGCTCATGTAAGGGCTTGTGTGTGGCACTGCCTGTTCCTTTCTTGACGTCAGTGACGGACCAGCACTAGTGCCAAAGCAGTGGTGCTCAGAGCTTTCATGCTTCTCATCCTCTCCCTGAATTTCTTCGACATCACTATTTTGTTTCCCGAACATAGTGACATTGACATCGACAATCACGTAGTGTGAGTCAAGTGTGTGGCAGTCTCCGTCAAAACAAGGTTGTGCAAGATTCATCTCTGACCAATGTTGTTCCGTTGCATCGGTGAACATCGGTTTGCACGTGACAGCCTTTGCAATGTCATTAAGGTGTTCATCCTTATCTAGGTAAGATCGGAGTCTCCCATTACTATTATGGAAGCGAAATCCTTTCGGATATCATAAAACACGTTCATCATCATCCAAGTTGTATTGGAGTCTCGCATTGTGAGTATGTAATTTGAGGTTAGGTCCCTTCAGATATCATGGAAGATGTTCATCATTGTCCAGTTATACATGGTGTTGGCTTCAGCCTTCATGGTTAGGGTGGTGGGCTTGCGATCCTAGGGTCCTGAGTTCAAATCCCACTTGGCTGTTGAATTAATACCAGGTGGGGTTGACTCAGCCTGTCATCCTTCAGAGGTCGGGAAATTAGTACCAGCTTGCTGCGATGATTGAGCCATTTGTGTATCCCGCGTCGGAGTGGCGACCTGTCCAGGATTGTGGCCATTAGCCCAGGAGACTGCCTCGGCAGCACCGACGTTCTGTGAAGAGTATGGTCCAGATGGATGGATTGTCCAGGTTGTTCGCTCTGCTTCTGGAGCACATTCCAACCATAAACTTGGTATATGGATCCTTGCAATTGATGTCACATAAAATCGAATCAACTTTCTCACGATTTGATAATTCCTGTTCTTTCACTGATATCAAAGATTCATTTATTTATACACCAGCAAATACCACCAATCGCTTCACTGACAGGAATACTAAAATGAGGGGGGGGATGAAGATGGGGGGAAAGAGAGAGCCAAGGAGGGGGGAGTGAGGATGGGGTGGGGGAAGGGAAAGCAGCCTGAGGGGGGGGCAAAGGAAGTGTGAGGGGAGGTCAAGGTAAGGCAGTGTGAGGGGAGGGTCCATCCAGACATAACCACCGTCCGGACACGTTCTGAGATAACCACTGTCTTGACATAACCATCATCCAGACATGTATGGAGATAACGACCATCTGGACATAACCACTGTCCGGATATATCTGGAGACAGAGAGCGTGAGGGAGAAGGGGGAGGGAGAGTGTGTGGGAAGAGAGAGAGGTATGGAAGGGGGATGTTGCACTGTATTAGGAGGGGGTGGAGCGAGGATGGGACAAAGAGAGAGAGAGAGAGGGGTGCAGGTCGGGGAGTTAGCAGAGAGAATATGTTATGCTTTATGAACAACACACAGACACTTCATATATATATATATATATATATATATATATATATATATATATATATATATATATATATATATATATATATAATAGTGTTTGGCTGATACCAGTAATTTTTCAGTAGTTGACTGATTGATTGGATTGATAACTGACTACAGTATGTACTGTATAAAACCCAAAAACCTCATGTAGCTTTCACTCTTATTTTGGGGAAATTTCAATAAATAATTTTTTTAAACATCATTGCATTATAGACGTTTCAAGGACATGTGCATAATACAGTGACCTACATTATTTATTATTCTTTATAAACAAACATTAATCTTTATAAACAGCTGCCAATTATCGTGTGCTGGGTGGAAAAAAATTGGCTCTGTAATTTAGAAAACACGTTAATATGGTAAACGGCTCAGAAATCGGGTGTTATCAAATACATTTTACTTGGAAACTCACAAAGAGAAACCATATAATCTTTATAAAGCACATCCGAGTCATATAAAATACCCAATTGCTTTAGAAACAGTCAGGAGGAGAAAGAAAAACACGATCCCTCGTACGCCGCTGAGGTTAAGAGTTCAAACCTCCACCACCCATCATCATAAGATACGGGATACCATGGACACACACATGCAGGTATGGACACACATCCATGGAGAGTCCCTTTACAAATCCAAACCTACCCATATGTACCTTGTGTGTGTGTGCTGTATACCTCTACCTTGTATTAACTGCTGACTGTACATCCCGATCGGGACACAAACTGTACCGCTGTATATATATATATATATATATATATATATATATATATATATATATATATATATATATATATATATATATATATATATATATCTTCTTCTTCTTCTTTCGGCTGCTCCCGTTCGGGTTCGCCACAGCGGATCATCCATATGATCCGCATCATGATTTGGCACAGGTTTTACGCCGGATGCCCTTCCTGACGCAACCCTGGTCGCCTCTTACGACACAGGGATATGGTACACCTATTTTAACCGGGGTATACACCGGCCCAGTACACTGGTACTCATTTCGCCAACCTCTGAAGGATGACAGGCTGAGTCAACCCCCTGGTGTATTAATTCAGTGGCCCAACGGGACTTGAACTCAGGACCTTTTGGATCCCAAGCTGCTGCCCTAACCAAAGCCAACACCAGGATATAAGAAGATATATGTCGAGAACACCAGGGGGGTGACTCAGCCTGCCATCCTTCCGAGGTCGGCGAAATGAGTACCAGTTGTACTGGGCCCGGTGTATGCCCCGGTTAGAATAGGTGTACCATATCCCTGTGTGTCAAAAGAGGCGACAAGGGTTGCGTCAGGAAGGGCATCCGGCGTAAAAACCTATGCCAAATCATTATGCGGACAACAAAACGAAATAGAGCGAAATGGAGACTGTTGATCCGCTGTGGCGACCCCTTACGGGAGCTAGCCGAAAGAAGAAGAAGAAGAAGAAATATATATATACATATATATATATATATATATATATATATATATATATATATATATATATATATATATATATATATATATATATATCTTCAGCAGATAACCCAGTTTCACCAGGCTGGTGTAAAAGAGAACTCATTCCCAAAAGAGTATGAAATATTTGGGAAGTTTGCCTCAGAATGTCCTTTGATAGTATAATAGCAGGGACCCGCGAATGTAAAATGTGACCTCAAGTCCTCATCCCAAACCACCCCTCCCTGCTCCAAGTCCTCAACCCCAAATCTTCAAACCCTCTTCCCACCCCAAGTCTGAAACCCCCTCTCCCAGCTTTGTGTTTCCTCCCCCTTTCTCGATAAATTCTCTCCTGCTTTCTTATTCAAGTCCTCAATCCCCCCGTCCAATTTTCCCGACCCCAAGTCCACACAATAGTCACTTCTTTTTACGATTGCTAAGGTTTATCGGTGAAGTAAATGGACGAAAAGGTAATTATGCTTTGGCCACAACAAACTGAACAATTTGTGGTCATATTATTTTTTTACCTTCTGGTGTGTGTGTGTGTGAACCAGTGACTCTGAGCTGAGATTTTGGCATTCCTTCAGCTGTCATCTCCACTTCTACTCAAATTTTTCATACTTGGCAGAACCAATGGACCGATGAGTTCCCCTTTCATCAACCTCTTCATTGATATCCTGACACGATCCATGAAACCAGCCTGCACACAGCTCGCACAGTTGGCCATCATTCTCCTTTCATGCTTGTTGTACATTTCCATACGTCACCATCTACCTGCTCAGCCATGTTGATTTGAAGGCCTTGCTTGAGAAACATTATGTATATCCTGGGTCATAGTATTATGCCTGTTATCTTTCTTGAGATTTCATTCTTCCCTCTTTTCTCCAAGTCCTGTCGACATTTGTTGACTATTTGGGACTGTTCTTACCAGTGGTGCGGAACGAGCGATGAATACAAATAGTTCAACTTCTCGCCACCCTGAACCTCCAGATGGAGCGTCAAAGTCCGCACACATTTTGGAAACTGGACCAGAGATCCTTGTCGTTTGTCACTTCGTTCCCAAAATCCCACTCTTCCTTATTCCCATAATCCTCCAAGGTCGTCAAACCTTACATCATGGTCTGGGGCCATTGAACCCAAACATATGAATCTGTCAATGGTGTTGCTCAATCGAAGTGTTGTCTGTGTGTCTGGCCCACATACCGTCCTTGAGGCCGGAATACAATTACAGTATTTTTGTTCCCAGGGACTCGTTGGGTCTCCCGATGTAGTAATTATGTAAACTCATCACGTATTTTCCATCAACATATGATATGTGCTGGGAAAGAATGGACAATTGTTGTTACAATGAGTTATGCAATGATTCAGGTTTTATTTATTCTACCAATGGAGACGTTGACTTGTCTGACATTTTTATGGATAAAGATGGAAGAAGCACTAGAACAGGAAAGCAACCGGAGCCTTCAATTGGGAAATTCACAGATGACTTGGACCATATTCGAAGATACCACACGGAATGTTTTGTGGAAATGTAAACTTCAAGATAAGATTTCATCATCCAGAATGAAGTCGAAAGTAAAGAAAAGCAGATGCCTGCTTATGCAAAATGTTTATTGCAATGGAGCGGACACGTTTTGTGGCCAACTTAAGAATTCCAACATGTTGGAATCATGAGAGTGGAAACATGGGACTGATTCCTGGAAAGTGTAAAGAATGAGCAAGCCAGGCCCAGGGCAGTTTCCTTTCCTCGGTGACATAGTTATTCCCAAGCTGTTGATGTGGTCCATGAGAAAAGCTTAATGTGCAGGATGTGAAGAGGATTGTCTTTCAAGGTTGATGCAATTTTAGAGGTCCATGTGGAGGATTGTGAAACACTCGGTGGTTCGATTCCTCAGGAATTTTCAGCGAGGGTTTTTCGGGGGACATTGACAGACCCGGAAAAAGATTCTGCGATTGTCAGTTTGTAAATTGTTCCCACAGTCGTTTATTTTAAGAGGGAGATTATCACTGTCCATGCCAGGGAATCGTCCTGAGTGGCTTGGAGGGAGATACAAAATAATGTTGCCCTCGGTGTAGTGTTTTATCATCACAAACGATCATGATATGAAACCAAAAAATTGAAAGAATAATTAAGGGCCCCTATTGGGTCCGAGCCCCGGGGTAGTTACCCCGCCTGTACCCTCCCCCACATCTCAGCACCTTGCCTACTGGTCTCAATGGATTTTCGGGAGATAAAAATTTGTTTGCATTTAATACACGCTCGAGCCGATACAAGAACTAAAATGAAGAAGAAGAAACTCTAACCCACTGTGTTTCATTTGTTTCTCGGCTTTGCCTATTTCATATTAAAAAATAATCCGATTTATATATGAAGAAAAAACGTGTACTGCTTATGTGCATATTTTGTGGTTATATACCTGTGATCATTCCAATTGCATTGGGCCATGCCTGTCTGTGTTGCTTCATGTAATGGTGGCGCATGATTTTATTGGGGTGGAGTCATGCCAGCTGTCCAGCCAATGGGTGTAAATCAGTGGGGTGGAGTCAGGGCGGCTGAAAACTGGCCCATGCATAATATGTGATATTTTCCAAGTCGAAAAAGCGTATAACTCTGTGAAAAATTGACGAAACACCTTGAAACTCGATCTTTTTCTGTAACTTACCATAATGAAGCCACATACCAAGTTTCAGTTGAATATGTTAAAGGGTATGGGGAAAAAGTCAGAAAAACCACAAGTGGGACGGACGGATGGACAGAGAGCAAATCGATAATCCCCTTCGGTGAAACCAGGAGGGGACCAATAAAAGCTACCATTTTGGGGAGGACAGAAGGAGCAGGTGTCTCACTGTTACTGTCTTGATGGCTGGCTGGACACAACATCTCTGTCTCCGGATATATCCGGACACACAACAGAATTTGATTGCTGTGGACCAATCAAATGGATGTGTGTGTGCGTGCATGCGTGCGTGCATATGTCATGTACCGCCACCACTTGAACAGATTGAATATTTGCAAGTTGTGTGAAAGCCATGCACCTTGTTAGTCTCATGATGTGCCACTTTGCACGGTGCATATGGATCAGTGTTTATCAGAAGTCTTTGTTTTGAACTTGTATTTTCATTTATTTACCATAAAAGTGTTTTCTGTCCGAAGCACAACTGGCACACGAACACTCTGAGTTGCGTTTTTATTTATTTATTTGAAAACTCACATATGTGCGCTAAAAGCAACATTTTTTTTGGTTAATGTGCAAATTAGCTCACATGTCTTTGCAGCCCAAATATAAAACTTGATGCTTGGCAGGATGAATGTTCACTCGGCAATGCTATTTGGGCAGGGTTTAATTCGGTGGTTGAAACACTCAAAAGCCTCCTGTAGAGCACCCAATAATTTACTGTTGCACTGCATTCCTGGGAATTGAGATGCAGTTTTAATGTTTCATATCTCATCCAATTCTGTGCACATTTTACTGCACTCTTCGACTTGTAATATACATACCCATATTGTTTGTATATGTTGTCGCAATCCTGCCTGTTTAATATCTTCCAGCATGGAATACTGACGTTAATGCCCGAGCTTCAAGCAGTCCACGTGTGGACAAAGAGAGCAACCCAACACCTTCCACTGTGTTTTAGATCGACCTCAAGAGGTAGGCACGATCTTTTATTGGCTCAGTCTCCAAAAGGCTGGTAACAGAATTGAATACACAGCACAAAATCTACCAGAACTCTCGGCAACAATGAAGTTCCAAAAACAAACTGCACAACTCACAGCTCCGCTCACGATATCCGGGAATAACGATCACACTCTTCCGGATTTAACTCAATCCTTAAGACGGAGCCATCAACGATCAGCGCGACTCGGCTGTCAAGAGTCTTTAAAATCACTTGAAAATCGCATTCAAACATGCGATTCGGAGCGCTCGATATATTTTCCACTCGCGATCTTAGAGCCACGTCTGCTCCTAACCATGGCGCCCGCAGCTCTCACGCGGCCACGCACCACGTGCCGACTCCAACCAATCCCTGGGAGCCTGAAAAGGTCACGTGACGTTGTGGGCGTGACACTAAATTTGGTGAGAACATGGTTTTTTTCTCATAGTCCTCCCCACCTAAAGTAAAACCCGTCGGATAGACGGCGTTTTGAAACCAGTTATTGTACTCGTTGCAAATCACAGGGCAATATGATGGTGGTGATCGTTAACATTCTTGTACAATAACCAATGTTCATCCACAACACAATATCAAACGCACTACACCACATTAATATCTACCCCACCATATTTACCCATCGCCCGCACCACAATTGAGAGACAAAGGGAACCAAACTCAAGTTGGCAAAAGCGTTTACAGGAGGGAAAAAATGGACCG
The DNA here is from genome assembly GCF_056783735.1 of Eptatretus burgeri. NCBI lineage: Eukaryota > Metazoa > Chordata > Myxini > Myxiniformes > Myxinidae > Eptatretus > Eptatretus burgeri. Next base: position 12,396,334 of record NC_140972.1, read on the forward strand.
AGGAGCAAGGCTCCTTCGGGAGGAACAAAGGGCTTAACTTAACTTTGGGCTCCTTGTCTACTAGATGGCGACTAAGGAGGTCAGCTGGCCTGTTCTCCACTCCTTTCACGTGTTTGACTGTGAGGTCGTATTCTGAGAGGAGAAGCGCCCAGCGCAGAATACGCCGGTTGGAGGTTTTGGCTTGGCTGAGCCAACCGAGCGGGTGGTGGTCGCTGTCGATGGTGATGGGTCCATGGCCAATATAGACAGCAAGCGCTGTAGCACTTGATGTCTCGCGAAATGGCGGGTCATATGAACTGATCCTTGGCCTTGGCTAAGGTCTTGGCCGCTCCGACATGACCCGAGGAAATACTGTCATGGGCCAATTGCATGACTGACTGACGATGCCTCCCCGGTACGACAACTCGGGGTCATACATTCCACGTCTGGGTGGAGGACATGTTCTTGGGGGAATTTTTATGCATCAGCACACCTGCACCATTCACATAGTAGCCTGTTCGTCCAGGCCCGGAGTCTTCTCCCATTTTCCAGAGGGTGGCAAGGGTGGGATTGAAGTGCTGATCCTCCACCAGACTGGTTACCGCAGACAATGCGGGAGTGACCTCAGGCACAGAACTGGGGTCGCTAACCGCCTCAGAGGACTGATCCTCCTCACCGGATGCACCTCACCGGATTCACCGACCGGCGAACAAGTGGCTGGGGTCCCCGTGTCACAGACGGGAACGGTCCCTGAGGAGCCCAGCTCCTGAGGTCGGCCTCACTGGAGGCTCGGATGGACTTCATTCGAAGCAACGTCACTGTTGGAGGCTGGAGTCGAGGCACGAGGCTCCTCGGGCCAGATTGAAGATATGTCTGACTCCGCCACTCTCTCCGCCAGTTTGCTCTGGGATTTAGTATCCACCCCACAGGTCAGAGTCAATAACTCCTCCCTGGCCATTGCATCATTGCCAATCAGCAAGGATACCCCCGGAACTGGGTAGTAGGGTACTACCGCACAGGTCATCGGACCCATAAAATGTCACTCCAGACCTCGATGAAAGCAAGGGGATACCAGCCAGTAACCTGGTTAATGCCCTGAAGGACGATATACTCGCCGGTATAATGCATCTGAGAGGCCGGAACTACCCCCGCCCGGAGAACACACAGCGTCGCTCCAGTATCCCGAAGGTATTGAGCCTTAAACTTCACCACCGAATCAGGTCCACCCACTAAGGCTGTCCCTGAATAATCCTGATACAGAGGATGAATGGACTTAGCTTCGGTGGCAGTAACCTCTGTCAACGATGCCACCGCCATGCTCGAAGGCCCAGTTGATGACCTCCACTGACCTCCCTCCGATTTAACAGCCGGGTTGCCTCGATAGGCCAGACTAGCTGGGTTGGAGAAGCAGCGGTCTCCACCGTGCCCCACGCGTTTGCAGAACTCGCACCAGGGCCGTGCCCTGGCCTGCAGCTCGCGACTGCCACCAGTTGAGGGCATCGGGGAACCCTTCCCCTCGATCCAGTCACCGGGCAGACGGGGGGGGGGGGCGGTCTTGATCGCAGAATCCTCCGTCTTACGACGCGACTGCGTGGCTTGCAACATTTTGCATGCCAAATCATGTTTATCAATAAGCTTGATGCAGTCTGAAAAGGAAACACTGTCTTTCTTGACAAGAAGCAACGCTAAGTCCGGCGGAAGCTGTTGATCGATACGGTAACGCACCAGGAATTCCGCAACCGCTGGAGGTAACTCAACGCTGCTCCCCTCGAACCACCTCTGCAGCTGTTCCAACAAGACCCGCGAATGTTCCTCATAGGTTTGACTGGACTGACGGGTCCAAATGAAAAAATTACGCCTATAAATACACGCGGACACCGCATAGGCGTTCAAAATCTCGGCCTTCAACTTCCGGTATTCGTTTACGTCCTCGGTTGCCATCCTCGCATATACCTCCCTCGCCTTTTCAGATAGATGGCTAACCAGATGGCCGACCCACAAGCTCTCATCAATGCCACCGGAAGTCAACAACTTCTCCCCCATCTCCAGATATGTTTCTGGCCTCGTGTCTCCCGCCCAGTCCGGCAAACGAACATGAACAATTTCCGGGACTGGTACAGCAGACACATCTGCCTGCTGTCGTTCAGTCAACATTCGCCACTCATGCTCCCTGAGTCGCTCAGCCTCTGCCCTGTCACTCTCCCTGTTATACATGTCGAGTTGTTGAACCGGGGTCAGCCTGGACCAGAAGGTCGAACGCATGCATTTCGTCATGATGGGATCGCTCCCTAACATATCTGGTTCAGTGACCGGGTCAAGGCTGATTGCGTCGCTCACATCGACACCCATGTGACTGTCAACCTGATCAGGTTGATCTCTCACTTCTCTCTCATTAAATCAGACTTTTTCCACCTTTATTTACACATCGTAATCCACAACTTCCAAGTGAAAAACAAATTCTAGAAATTTCAGAAAATAAATTAAAAATACAAAACTGGAATAGCATGGTTGGATAAGTGTCTTGTCCTCCTCCCTTATCATAGCAACTGTAAATTAACTCAGGTGTTACCAATCACCTTCAAAATCACACACCAAGTTAGTTGGCCTCCACCTGTGTTAAATTGTAGTGATTCTGATTATTTCAGAATAAAATAATCCTGGAGGTTTCCTCTGCTGGGTAGTGCATTTCACAGCAAAGATGCAACAATGAGACCCAAGGAGTGTTCAAAAGAGCTCTGGGATAAAGTTGGGGGAAGGCACAGATCAGGGGATGGGTATAAAAATATTTCAAAGGTCTTGAATATCCCTTGGAGCACAGTCAAGACAATCAAGAAGTGGAAGGCGTATGGTACCACCAAGACCATTCCGAGATCAGGCCGTCCCTTCAAACTGGATGACCAAGGAGGAGACTGATCAGAGAGGCGACCAAGAAGACATTGGCAACTTTGAAAGAGCAACATTCCTTTATGGCAAAGACTCATCACTGTGCATGCGACAACAATATCCCAAGGACTCCAAAGGTGTGGCCTGTACACTAGGGTGGCAAAAAGGAAGCCATTAATCAAAAAAGCCAACCTTGAGTACCGTTTGAGGTATGCAAATATAAAAAAAAACACTCCAGAGATTCTGAAGCCATGTGGCAAAATGTTTTGTGGTTGACGAAACCAAGATGAAACTTTTTGGCATGAATGCAAAACGTTATGTTTGGTACAAAGCCAACACAGCACGTCAACCAAAGAACACCATCCCGACTGTGTAGCATGGTGGTGGCAGCATCATGTTATGGGGATGTTTCTCATCAGCAGGGACTGGGGCACTTGCCAGGATAGAAGGGAAAATGGATGGAGCAAAATACAGAAAAATCCTTGAGGAAAACCTGCTGCCCTCTGCAAGAAAACTGAAATTGGGAAGGAAGTTCACCTTTCAGCATGGCAACGACCCGAAGCACACAGCCAAAGCTACACTGGAATGGCTAAGGAACAAAAAGAGAAATGTCCTTGAATGGCCCAGTCCGAGCTCCGACATAAATCCAATCGAAAATCTGTGGCATGACTTGAAGATTACTGTCCAAAGCTCCCCACAAAACTTGACTGAGCTTGAACAGTTTTGTACAGAAGAATGGGCAAATATTGATGAAGCAAGGTGTGCGAAGTTTGTAGAGACCTATCACAACAGACTCATCACAGCTGTAATCACTGTTGTAACATAAGCAAGACTCCAGCTTGGAGGCCATCCGGACCATGCCGGAAGTGCGTTCTTTATTTTTCTAGTTCCGTTGAGATAACCACCACCACCAACAACAACAACAACAACAACACTAAAGTTGTTTCTGAATTGCAGGCACTTCGAACGTACATTACATCTTCCCCTTCAAGATGGACAAGAGCAGTGAACAAGTTATTATTACATGAGCAAATAGTACGGAACTCAAACCAATTCAGTGAGAGAAATAGAATCGGAGCATAAAATAAATGGAAGCACTGATCGCTTGCAAAGTCCAACTCGGTCCCAAAACCAAACTACAGATCAAACACTTCAATAGACAATCCCTTGCAACAAATCAAATCCAATTCAGTCCGAGGAAACATCCAAACTTAACAAGGGTAGCCTTTACAGTTCATCACAAATCAAGTCTGTTTGGTCGATGACTGATACGATCACTTCGAGTACGAGTTACGCATGGGGTAACTGGGCAAGCTGTAGACACTGATGGGGTGACTGCTCTGTCTGGCTCACCCAGATCTTCAGTAGGTGCAGGGTCACCAGCTGGAGGCTTCATGTCTGATGAACATCTTGAGCCATCATGGGCCTCACTGGTCGCGTTATCAGTATCGACAAAAGACCGATCGAGAGTAACACCCTCATTGGCTACACTGGTGCTCTTATGTAAATGTCGACGGTTACGGCGATAAGTGTCACCTGTTTCTCAGGACTGAACAACGTACGAACGACGAACGTGGCTCAGAATGCTGCTTCACAATCACAGCTGGTATCCACCTTTTGGAACCTGTAGGAGGCTCCATTCTAACTTCATCATTCTGATGTAATGGTGGAAGATCTTTGAGTGAGTGATGATCATGGTGGAACTTCTGTTTTTGCTTTTTCCAGGTCAAAGTGCCTTTTTACAGCATCACGGTCATCAGCTAAAGGCACCAGAAGACCTCGGGCAATGGGAATGGCGGACGTCTTCCCATCAGTAGTTGAGCCGGTGATATATGAATGCCTTCCAATGGTGTTGTGTGATAATCCAGCAAGGCCAGGTGCTTGTCTGTAGATTTTCGCCAGAGTTGTTTTACCGTTTGTACAGCCCTCTCTACCTCTCCATTTGAACATGGATATCTGGGGCGAGACGTTCTAAGAATGATTCCATGATCTTTGCAAAATTTTCTCACAAGTTGTGAGTTGTACATCGTCCCATTATCACTCCGTAGACTTCTGTCTCTGGTAGACCTTGTTGACTAAACTGCGCTTTTAGCTGCTCAAGAGTTGCACTGCAGCGTAAATCTTTACTTCATCCACCTCAATGAATTTGGAGTAATAAATCAACCATTATCAGGTAGGTCTTAGCATCAAACTGGAACAGGTCTGTTCCAATTTCACTCCAAGGTAGATTTGGTGTTGGAGTCGGTTTCAGGGGCTCAGCAGGCAGGTGATTTTGATAGTCTGCACACTTGGAACTGTGGTGTCCGGTGAGCAGTGAGGCACGTAGAGTCGTGATGGTTGCCATAACTCTGTTTATTGCATATCCGGATGTGCACCACTGTAGACTACCACACGCCTCGAGCGGCGCGAACACCTATATGCCTTGCGGACACGTGACTACCAAAACCACTCCCTCACGCCTCCACAACGCTCCCCGCATTGTGCCTTGCCCGCGTATGCCAATACACCACAGGAACAGTTCTGAACAGTTTGCTCTCTGTCCGCATTCATGGAGGGCGTGTAGAACCTCTCCAGCTCGTTGCTTACACTTGACTATTCCAAGATGTGATTCGTGAATCAGGCTCAGCATGCGGAGTCTCAGAGTAGGTGGTACGAAAATTTGCATGCCTTTGTATATGATGCCATCCATAACCAAAAGTTCACTCCGGGAATCCCAGTAGGGTCGAAAACAGAATTATACATCTCGCCTGGCCTCTGGCCATCCGCCAAAAATCAAGGACTGTAAATGACCGAGTTCTGACTGAGTCGCTTTTTGAAGATCCGCATACCTCTCGTCAGAGATGTATAGAAAGTCCAGCATTGGAATATGCTCCAAGTTGTCCAGTTCTGAATGAGTATCTGGCAGGTAGGCTCTATAAATGGTGTCAGGAAGTTGCATATCCTCCCCTCTTCTGTCCTGAATGTTGAGGTCATACCATTGCAATCGTCGTAGCATGCTCTGCAGTCTCATCAGAGCAGATAGCAACGGCTTCTTGGCGATCATTTCCAGAGGCTTATGGTCATTGGAGATGGTAATTGGTTTCCCAAATATATAACAATGAAACTTCTTGCAGGCATGAACTATGGATAGCATCTCCTTCTCTATTTGTGCATACCGTATCTCTGTCTCCATAAGGGTCCTGCAACTTTATGCGACAGGTCGGTTGTCCTGTAAGAGAACTGCACCAAGTCCACTTCGGCCAGCATTACAGTGAATCTCGACTGGTTTGTTTACATCAAAGTACGCAAGGACAGGCAGAGAACAGCAAAGTTCCTTCAGTCTCTCAAATTCTCTGACTTGAGCCAGTTGCCATTGATATTCAACGTCTGATTTCAGCAGCTCTCGGAGTGGAGCTAAGTCGTCACTCAACCGAGGGATGAACTTTGACAGATACGTGATAAATCCAGTGAAGCACCTCACAGCTTCCTTATCGGTCAGAATCGGCATACTATGACCTGCCTCAACTTTGGCCAGATCAGTGATAATCCATCAGCAGACAGTATGTGCCCGACGTACTGTACCTGTGACTGGCGGATTTTGCACTTCTGCAGATTCAACGACAGATTGTAAGTTGTTGCTCTCTCAATAACCTTTTTCATAATTCAATCATGCAACACCACGTTTGGACCAGCTACAAGAATGTCATCCATGATCATGAATGCTCCATCTATGCCTTCAATCATCTGGTCCATAATCTGAAAATTTTCAGGTGCATATTTCAGTCCAAAAGGAAGCCAAAGCCACCTGTACCTACCGAATAGTGTATTGAAACATGTCAGATAGGACGATTCCTCGTCCAGTTTGGTTTGTAGGAACCCTGACTTCATGTCAAGCACTGAGAACACTTTGGCATCAAGTATACTTGGAAGGACCTCCTCAACCGTGCGCGTGGGATGGTTCTGATTAATCAGATTGGGATGGTTCAGATTAATCAGTTTGGGATGGCTCAGATGACATTGTTCAGATCAGATTAATCAAGACAGATTCTTAGTTTGTCATTTCTGAGAGATACCACCATTGAGCTGACGCATTCAGTTGGCTCATTAACTTTGGCAATGTATTCATCGGATTCCATCTCCCCCAGCCAGGTTTCAATATGTGGCACGAGGGAAGCTGGTTGTCACCGCGAAGCGTGTACTACTCCCTTCACACCAGGTTGCAATGTAATTGTATACATGCCTGGCAGAGTTCCAGTTGTTTGCACTAGGTCTGGATATTCCTTCAACTCAGCAACAATGTCACTGGGGTCCACTTCAGTTCCAATGGAATCAAGTCTGATGATCAGACCCAGAACTTCAGCTGTATCTTCAGATATTACGTTTTCCTGTGAGATAGCGACCACTTCAAAGGTTGTGGTGAATGTCTTGCCACGGTCCTGAGTAGGAAGATCCACAGCTGCTATGGGTTTTTATCCTGCGAGTCGAGTAAGAACACAATACCTTTGCTGATTGACAGAGTTCGGCAGTGCGCACAAGACTCTAATAATCAGATAGTGTCATTGCGTTGCAGCGAGCTCCGGTATCAATTTTGAACATCACTTGCCTTCCTGATACCAAGAGAGACTGCCTCCATTTATCACCTCGTGATTCAGCCATTGTCTGCAGTGCACTGATCCATAGAATTTGCCCATTGGTTTCATCCATGTACTCGGATGTATCAGCACAAGCTCCGTCCAACTGAGTTTCAACTGAAAGTATGCTGACATGTCGACGGCAAGCTGCAAGCCAATGGTTCGATTTCTTGCAATACGAGCAGGTGAACACAATTGCTGGGCATTCACCATCATTCCATGCATGGTTACGATCCTTACCACAGCGGTGGCAGCTGTCCTTGCAGTGGAGTCTTTTCGGGCTTGATCTCCTACGTGATGGCAGTTGTGGTGCTGGTTTTGATTGTGGTTTCGGCCTCGCGTGTTTGTAGTATACTGCAGCTACACTCGTGTCCTCATCACAGACAATGCGAACTTCAGTCCTTGAAAGCTCATATTTGCTGACCCACTTGAAGAGCTTTGTCCAGCGTAAGTTCCTCACCTCTGTCGAGCAGGTGCTCCTGGACCTTCTCCTCATACACACCTTGGAGAATCGCATCCACAAACACATCTTCAGACTGCGCATACTCACATGCCAAGAGAATGAAACGTAAGTCCTTAACAAAGTTGTCAAACGATAACCTCGGAGCTTTGTTGTTAGAATTTGCTTGTTTTTTCGGGAACAAATATACAATTCAAATGTATCCACAACTTTGTTGGGGTCATCCTTCTCATCTTCCATCCATTCAAAAGTCTTGAATATCTCTCGTCCTTGTTCTCCGATCCATGTTCCAAGCCAGCTTGCCTTGCATTTGTCAGGCAGATCAGCCACGGACCATTAAAAACAAATCCAACATGATTTCGAAATCGAGCAAATTCCTGATATAATGTGGCCGAATCCCAGTCAATCATGGGATGCTCAAAGTTAACGGATGCCAAAGTTTATGTTTCTCAGATATCAGATTCAGATGGCACGGATGAACAGAGTTTTTTGCAGATCACTTCTGACACCATGTAACATAAACAGCACTCCAGCTTGCCAACCATCCGAGCCACACCAGAAGTGCGTTCTTTATTTTTCTTGTTCCGTTGAGATAAACAACAACAACAACACTATACTAAAGTTGTTTCTGAATTGCAGGCACTTCAAACATACATATCACCTGTCAAAGGTGCTTCCACCAAATATTAAATCAGGGGGGTGGACACTTATCCAATCAAGATATTCCAGTTTTGTATGCTTAATTAATTTTCTGAAATTTCTACAATTTGTTTTTCCCTTGGAAGTTGTGGGTTACGGCGTGTAAAATAATGGTGGAAAAAAGTCTGATTTAATTCAATTTAATTCCAGGCTATTAGGCAACAAAAGATGATAATTTGAAAGGGGGTGTAGACTTTCTGTCGGCCCCGTATCTCACGAGAACAATTTCCCAAACTATACTACCGTCAGCCCCCAAATCGCAATCTCATGAGATATTTCACACGGAAACTCTGTGCAATTGCCACTCTCAAGGGATTGTGGGTCGCCGAATTGTTATGAATTAATAAATGATCTTCTTTGAATTATGTGTTAATAAATGATCCAAAATGAATTATCTTCTTTATGGTGCATATCATGATTAATTGTGAATTTACCATCATTTTGTTGTTCATTAATTTTAACGTTACAAAAACAAAACAACGAAACAATGTTAAATTGACAATTTTGCGACAATGCATCATCTCATATGTGACGGAATGACAGACAGACAGCCAGCTATATAGGCAGACAATCGTATTATAATATAGATATATCTCTCAAGATTCCATTATCTCGTGATATGTGATGGAGTGACAGACAGACAGTTTGACAGGGTCCGTGGCGAGAATGACCGCTAGGTGGGGGAAGTTATGTTGTCTCCCACCAGACTCCCGGAATTGTAGGCCATCGCTCACGGACACGGACAATTCCGTGATGCGGCGGGTCGCTTAACCGACCGTGGACGCCAATACCTCCACCGCGTAGTGTAGGGTCTTTTTGTCTCGAACCAATATACCCAATTAACCACGCGGTGTCGTCTACCGGGGAACCACGCCCTCGGTATGCCTTGCCCGATCCGGATCACTCTACCAACTACCAACTACCAACCACCTTTCCGGATCGGATGCAGCCGAGCGGAACTACCAAGGACATACCGGCAAGAATGAACAGAATATCTCAGACAAAAATAAACCCAGATGTATGGCAAGGGACCATTTGCAGCCAGAGAGGGAGGTGAGCTGAGATCGCAGTTCTTTCGGGTACCTGAGCGTTGGAGGGAAGGGATACTCCATGGTGCAGCACCCATCAATGGTCGTGCGGCTCGGTCCACGGCCGCGCACGTGGAGACCCTGTCTGCGAAGGAGCCCGGGTCGAGTAGAGCGGAGTCTGAGGCAGGGATCAGGGCTACAGACAGGACCCTACGAGAGACCCGGTCAAGGTCGGGTCGAGGTCTTCCCAGCTCTCTCACACTCAAAACTAATGACCCCCATAGAATGCAACCACTCCACGATCTTCCTCCTTTCTTTCGCTATCAGCCGACGAACTGTCTCACTCAAACGCTCCGCTCAAGACGAATCACTTTCCAGGTCACCCTCAAGACGACTCACTTTCCAGGTCACCCTCAAGACGACTCACTTTCCAGGTCACCCTCAAAACGACTCACTTTCCAGGTCACCCTCAAAACGACTCACTTTCCAGCTCACCCTCAAGACGACTCACTTTCCAGCTCACCTGACTACTCTGAATGAACGGTCTCGTAATTTATAGATCTCCCTCAGCGGGAGGGGCCTTGATGAAGCCAATGTCACTGTTCACCCTGATTGGACGGGGCTTCCATGGGGCCGCCATTTCTGGGAGGAGTTTCGGCCATACCAGGAAGCCCGCCCACTCCGCGTGTCCGGACTCGCCAAAAAAGGTACTACACAAAGATTCTGCCTCGGACAGTGAGTCACCGGTTCAGGCGCTGTCACACCTTGACGTTTTAGCCAGCGTATGCCGACTTATGAAAAATTTGTCTAAAACGCCGGCACACGTCGAATATGTTCTGGGTAAGTTTTGTATACGTTAAGAGCACGCTGAAAAACACTGCCATTCGCCGTAGTACGCTGGCTTTCATCGTTTTACTTTAGCATGCTTGAAATTTTATGACGTATGCCAGCGTATGACTCACACGTTCCGCTACGCTGGCCATAAGTTGTAGGCACGTTATGCGATCGTTGACACATCTCGACACACGTTACTTGTAAGTTACTCATAAGTCGAAACACGTCGAGGTAATGATTAGCGTACCCGAAACTTATTTATAACCTATGAGTAACGTGTTGTAGGCACGTTACACGATCGTTGCACACACGTTGAGGCACGTTATGCGATCGTTGACACACGTCGAGGCACGTTACTTGTAAGTTACTCATAAGTCGAGGTAATGCTTAGCGTACCCAAAACTTATTTCTAACCTATGAGTAACGTGCTTTGAATCTATGTGTAACGTACCTCCAACGCATATTGACGTATGTAGACATATTTGATTGACGTCTTCCGGACGACCACAGAACTTGCTGAACGTGTTTCTAATTTACAGCTACTGTATAATGGCATATTGGCAGCGTTAAAAAAAACAAAAAACAACAATAACTTCCGATATTTCCTCACGTGCCGTTACGTCACGTCCGATTGCCTCTTCAGTTTGCTCATGTCTTATTCTTAGTTCCTCCTCTGTGAATATTTTCTGTTTGAGGATATTGTCACATCGACGTCGAAACTTAAAAGCAAATGTCCAAATATATTTTAAAATTCGTGATAGACAAAAAAATAAAAAAACAACAACAACAACAACAACTTCAGATATTTCGTCACGTGCCTTCACGGAGCCAAGGAGAAAAAAAGAAAATGTGCCTTAACGGAGAAAATAAGTTTTGGGTCTGCTGAACATTACCTCGACGTGTTTCGACTTATGAGTAACTTACAAGGAACTTGTGTCGACGTGTGTCAACGATCGCATATCGTGCCTACAACTTATTCCCAGCGTAGCGGAACGTGTGAGTCATACGGCGAGTACGTCGTAAAATTTTCAGCATGCTTGAAATTTCACGACGTACGAGACGTACCACGAAATATGACAGCGTACTTCATCGTTTTTCAGCGTGCTCTTAACGTATACACAACTTACCCATAACGTATTTGACGTGTGCCAGCTTGGTTCGGCAAATTGTTCATAGGTCGGCATACGCTGGCTAAATCGTCAAGGTGTGACTGCGATGTTGACACTTCCAATTCTCAGGTGGTTATGATTTAAATCGGCGTGCGGCAGGTTTTTAACAGGCTACGCCAAGAGTTTGTTGGCGATACGTGCAGCGCGCTATGCCTAAGTTGAACTATCGTTGGGCATAGGTTGTGAACGCCGACAACAGGCTAAGCATTCGTTGGTATAAGTTATCTATAAGACAACAAAACGTTCTGTGCCCGTTACTAATATGTTATGCATATGACCAACACGTTATGAATACGACCAAAACTTAAAAAAAAACATCAAAATTTCAGCGTACGCCAACGTTTTACATACATTTTTATACGTTGCCATTGCTGGCTAAATCGTCAAGGTGTGACAGCGCCTTTAGGCGAGTAGGTGAACACGCGCTTGTTCAGCCCATGCAAGAGCAGCAAGCGAGATGAAGGTGCGAGCAGGCAGAGGGTACCATGGGTCGTCGTGGATGGGATATAATGATTTTTTAATCTAACTAAAAAAACATCGCAACGCACCCCAGTGTCTGCCCACTACACACAAGGAGGGAGGTTCTATCTGCACATATACTTAATGGAATAACTCACTTCGGGACAACTGTATGTTTGTATCCATACAGTTCCTAGAACCGTAACAATATACATGTGTATATATATATATATATATATATATATATATATATATATATATATATATATATATATATATATATATATATATATATATATATATATATATATATGGCGTTCCAAAAATTCGAAAAAATAGAATGTTGCTCCACAAGCTTAAAATTATTCTAATATGATCAAGTAATGCGCATAAAATTTTTTAGCTTGATCGGACGTGATTTAGAGGTCGCTCCATATGACGACTTTTAGTCTCATGACTTGAATAAATTTGGGTATGGTCAGGTACGATTACGGGTACTTCTGGATGTCCGAGGTGGAAATGGAGTGCATTTTCGAACTCTATGGAGTCGATTTACTCTAAGAAATGACTGCACCAATATTGACTTCACTACCATTTCGAAAATATGACCTAAAACAAGATTTATCATTCCTGGAGTTGAGTAACTAACATATTGTTACATATAACATAAGTAACAGTCACTAACATATTTTTCGTGAATCATTGAATCTAAAACACTGGATGTTTTAGTTTTAGGCCGGCTAGAAAGAAGTTCAGGCGGGAGTGGAGACAACAATAGAGGCGGAGATGATAGTGGTATTTGGTAAATGAGACGAAATATTCTAATAGTTTTTAATTCCAATGATTGAAAAATTAAGGTATGGTGAGATGTGAATCCGTACACTTCTGAACTTCCTCGGTGAAAAAGGACTGCATTTTCGAACTCATTGGGGTCGATTTACTCCAAGAAATGTTTAGATGGACAACAAATTAATTATAGATTAGAAAATATCGAAATGAGTAGGATTAGTTACTCAACTCCAATAATGATAAATCTTGTTTTTTTTTATTTTTTTTATTTTTTTATATACCTTGATCGAGGCTCGTATGAGAGCTAACACACAACTCACAGCAAGGAGGCATGAGACAAGAGGGGCGGGAGTGGAAGGGACAAACCAGTGGGGAACAGACACATTAGGTGAACTGTGGAAGGGAGAGGGATGGGGATGGGATGGGGAACATGGCGAAGAGAAGATGGACATTTCAGGGACTTTCAGGAAGGAAAGTAGGAGAAATGAAGGAAGTGGGCTTGGGTGGATTATCGGGGGTAGAAAAGATCGAGGATTTGGATGGGGGAAGATAAGAGGTGGTGGTGAACAGCTGTTTTGAAAGCCTGGAGGGAAGAATGGGAAAGAATAGAGTGAGGAAGTTTATTCCAAAGGCGGGAAAAAAGAGGAATGAAAGAGTGAAGATGAGCAGTGATTCGTGATTTTGGTAGTTTTACCAGAAGGGAGTTGTTGGCGGACCTTGAGCGCCCTGTGGAAATGTGGTGGGGACAAATCGCAGAGAGAGCAGGGGGGGGCAAGGCTGTAGAGGAGTCGGTAGAAGACAGAAAGACCACCGACCAACCTGCGGTGATTGAGTGAGAGGCCCAAAGACTCAGCTTCATTGCGGGAGATGCCGATGATCTTAAATGCCCTGGTTTCGACAGCGTGAAGCCGAGAAAGGTGGGAGGCAGGAGCACCAGCTCAGAGGGGAGAGCAGTACTCCATCAGGCTACGGACAAAAGCTTTGTAAGTGGTCAGGAGCTAAAGAGGGCCGAGGAAGGACTTAGCACGGCGGAGGATTCCCAGTCGGCGACTGGCTTTTGAGGCGAGGTTGGAAATGTGACTTTCCCAGGAAAGGTCATGGCAGATAGTGAGACCTAGAAGCTTGAAAGAAAAGACTTCTTCCAGAGGATTGTTGAGAAAGTGGATGGGGGGGTTTTGTAAACGGTCCTTTCGAAGAGACATAGTGAGAGTGTGAGATTTGTCTGGATTGAAAGACATGTTCCACGTGTTGGACCAGTTTGTGATTTTATCCAGATCTGCAGTGAGTGAAGAAGCTGCTGCTTGCCGGTCTGAGGGATGACAGATGGTACGGCAGAGGGTGGAGTCGTCGGCAAAGAGAAATAGAGGATTTTCCAGAGAGTCCGAGAGATCATTGATGAAAACCAGAAAAAGAACAGGGCCCAGAACGCTATCTTGAGGAACTCCAGCCTGCACAGGAAGAGGGGATGAAAGAACTCCATTTAGGGCCACACGTTGACTGTGACAGGAGAGGAAGTCTGTGAGCCATGAGTGGAGATGGCCTTGAATACCCTGGGAAGAGAGTTTGGTGAGTAGGGCAGGGTGCCAGACTGTGTCAACGTTTTAGGTCAATTTGTTTTAGGTCATATTTTCAAAATGGTCGTGAAGTCAATGTCGGTGCAGTCATTTCTTGGAGTAAATTGACTCCATAGAGTTCGAAAATGCACTCCATTTCCACCTCGGACATCCAGAAGTACCCGTAATCATACCTGACCATACCCTAATTTAACCAACTCATGAAACTAAAAGTCGTCATATGGAGCGACCTCTAAATCACCTCCGATCAAATTAAATTTGTTTATGCGCGTTAAGGAATCATAGTGGAATAATTTAAGGCTTGTGGAGACAACATCTGAATCTGTTTTATTTTTTTGCTGTTTTTGGACCACCATAATATCTGTATGTATACTGAAACGCAAAAGAAACTTACCACTTGTTTGAAATGTAATAAAATTGTAACAGTTCAAAATAAAACAAACCAACAATTGCTAATTGAAACATTGGCATTTTATTGATGACATATCAAGTTTTTGACCAAGATACACCATCTCATAAGTTTGTTCTACAGTACAGAACAGCACAGGGTGCGATGTCAGTCCCCTTTCAATAGCGTGTGTGGCCACCATTGTTTTGGATACAGGCATCATCGGCGCATACTGCCTACCAGTCTTTGGATGCATTGCTGCTGGATTCTGTCCCACTCAGTCCTCAATGTCTGAAGCCATATGACTTTGGAACATCTGCCTGTCCTGCCTTGCAGTGGTGACTCTTGGCCTCCCTGATCGAGGTCTGTCATCTGCAGAGTTGTGGAGGGTGTCTCTGTCCACCAGGGCCGATATCGTCTGGTGTGAACAGCCAAGGAGACGTGCCACCTCACGGTAGCTCAATCCGCCTTACAGTATGCCCAAGGCACACTGCCGTTGATCCCTTGACAATCGTGGCATGTTGATTGAAATGCCCATTTTGCACTAGCCTTTTAATAGCCAATATCAAGACATCATGTGCAGCTCATTAAAATCATCCCGTACCCCTTGGCTAATCACTGACAGTCAAAATGGCTGTTCAACAGCTGTGCTATGAAGTGACCATTGAAGGTTCAAGTGATCATCCGTGACTGTTTTGTCTGACAGTGAGGACACTATTGCCCACAAATAAGTTCACATATTTACTACACGCAGTGTTATTGTTGATATTTGAAGGTTTAAAAGGTGGTAAGTTTCTTTTACGTTTCAGTATATATTTGTATATATATATATATATATATATATATATATATATATATATATATATATATGTGTATGTATATATATATATATATATATATGTATGTATATATATATATATATATATATATATATATATGTATATATATATATATATATATATATATATATATATATGTATATATATATATATATATATATGTATGTATATATATGTATATATATATATATATATATATATATATATATATATATGTATATATATATATATATATATATATATATGTATATATATATGTATATATATATATGTATGTATATATATGTATATGTATATATATATATATATATATATATGTATATATATGTATATATATATGTATATATATATATATATATATGTATATATATATGTATATATACATATATGTATATATATAAATATATATACATATATATATATATATAAATATATATATATATATATATATATATATATATATATATGTATATGTATATATATATATATATGTATATATATATATATATATATATATATATATATATATATATATATATATATATATATATATATATATATATATACAGGGTTCTCTAGTTAACTGGCCTAAATAACTGGCCTAACTGGCCTAACTGACCTATATATCTAAAATATATATACAGGGTTCTCTAGTTAACTCTAGTTAAATATATATATATATATATATATATATATATATATATATATATATATATATATATATATATATATATATATATATCACCGAATACCCCAAAAGACCCCAAATAGCCTGAAGACCCCAAAATACCACAAAGACCCTGAATACACAAAAGACCCCTCAGATCCTATCGACCCCTTCGGCCTTAACACCATTTCTTAACTTCGGAATCGGAGAGATGATTTTACGGAAAGGAGAAAAAGAGAACGAGTAATGATGAGCAGTGAGACTAGATTTGGAATAAGCACATGCACCTGGATGGGGAAAAAGGAGAACCTGAAAAGACCCAGGAGGCAAGATCAAATGTGAGGTGGACCATATAGCCACCATCATAAGTCTCTGTGGTCCAGCCCTAGATTCCATTGCATGGAGGAGTGAAAAAGGAGAAGCAGCAGAACCAGTCCATCCAGTGGAGTTGCGCTCTGTAGTGTTGGATATCAATATCTTGTCTACTGTAAGGAGTGAAGTGCTATCGATGATTTTCCAGGGAGGCAAGTAGGTGATTGACGTGCACCAGAAAAAGGAGACGACTTCTTTTACTTATTTGAGGAACACCATCCTCCAAGAATAGAGCAGGAGAAAGAATTGCACCAATCACAATGAGCTCTTTGTATGCAAGAAGGAAATCCATTGGCCAGTTAACTAGAGAACCCTGGATCAGCCAGTTAACTGGAGAACCCTGGATCAGCCTGTTAACTAGAGTACCTTGGATCAGCCAGTTAACTGGAGAAGCCTGGATCAGCCAGTTAACTAGAGAATCCTGGATTAGCTAGTTAACTTGAGAACCATGGATTGGCCTGTTGCGAGCGACTCTCAGGAAGCTTTGATTCTCCTAAAGATGGACACTCGGTGATTACAGGTCTTGCGAGGTGACTCGAGACTGCCGTTTGTTGAGTTGGCTTTCCAGGCCGAAAATCCAAGTAGCTGCAAACCTCATTTTTTTGATACCGTGGCTTGGAAGATGCCCAGGAGATTGTAAGCTTGAGGGGGAGGAATGAATGTACACAAATGAGCATGAATAGGTCTTTGTGGAAGTGGTTGCAAGAGCATCATTGTCTTTGAATTTCAATCATTGTGGAATTTTCTGTGTGACAATGTACAAGTCATATTTGTAGATGTCTCATAGCATATCTTTGGACATATCAAGGAGCGGGGAGCCGAGTCGTTTGTTTTGGGAATTGTACCGCCCAAGCCATGGTTAAAAACCCCATATTAGAGTGGGCCCATCGAGTCAGGGAGAGGTGCTTTCATTGCTGATGCTTTCACGTGAAACGACAACGTTATTACATTTCGAGAGAATGAGGTTCCATAGTTCATCCAGGGTCACCCATTAGGGGAGTGGGGAAGAAATGCGATAAGGAAGCGTCGCGGTGCAGCCGAAACGCAGTCACCTGTGTGCTGATCGTCTCACCTGTGTGCTGATCGTCTCACCTGTGTGCTGATCATCTCAACTGTGTGCTGATCGTCTCACCTGTGTGCTGATCGTCTCACCTGTGTGCTGATCATCTCAACTGTGTGCTGATCGTCTGGCTTCATTCACTTTTCAGGACTAAACGGCCTTTTCGTCACATGGGCACGGTTTTTGATTTGGGATGGTGGTTTGAATTAAACGTGACCACAGAAACAACATTACTTGTACTCGAAACGGATGGATTCCTATCAATTTGGAACTAATTTCACGTCACATGACATGGGCACAACTTAATTACAGAAACAGGCCTCAAATGCATGTTTGTTGAAAAAATAAATAGCATTTCGAGACTGTTGCTATTGAATTATTATAATTTGTGATCCATTTGATGTGGGGGCAATTAAAGATGGCACTTGAACCCACATATTAAATAAAAAAACCCATTAGTGTATGTAAACATTTACCCAAAACATTACCTCGGTCTACACTTTACATCAGTCTCTGAGTTTGTTGTTTCAAAATATAAACCCCCATTTATAGGTGTTATCAATCCATCATGTCGTTGCACAAAATTAATCTTTGGCTCACTATCATATCAGCACAAACATTCCCATGTTGTCCCTGAAACAAGAAGCTGAGGCTGTCTGGGTAACAATCAACAACCCACCATCTGCAGCGCGATATGATCATCAGGGAGGAATCAAAACAAGCCGAGCGCGGTCGGACTGCCGGGTAAACGCACCGATCAGCTGTCCGGCCCAGTCCACCAACATCCCACTTCAAAGCTCAAGGAAACCCGATAGTCTGGGAATGGGTGAAGCGGCCAAGGAGTTTATTGTTTCTGCGCCGGCAGGACAGAAAGACCGCCGTTTGTGATCCCCCCGTTGTCGCCCTCGCCAGCACCGAAGCGCAGATTCATTTGACGATGAGAATCCACTCGGATTAAAGCCTCAGGCCTTGTAATTCAAGTCAACACTGTATCTCCGGCTTCGACTTCAATCGGACCCGGCTCGCAAGCCCGTAGCGATGGAGTAGGCGCAGCCCTGGAGAGCGACCTGGGCCAGTTGTGCCCACGCATGCGGTCTCGACTTCCCGGTTGTTGTCACTCCCACGTTCCCTGCAACCATTCCCGCAACCCGACGGACTTTAATGAGCACCAACTCAGCAATTTCTACCAAAGGCTCACTTGGGAGAAGGGTATTTACAATTTCAGATCAAGATCTTTCATGGGAAAGCTGTGTGAGCACCTGAGAGTGGCTCCATATTGAGCATGTCGAGGTCCTCGAGCATCCCTTCTTTCCCCCTTTTTTATATACAGCACACAGAGTCAAGGCTCGGGGGAAGAGCTGGAATGCAGAAAAAATCAGGATGCAACATACAAGAAACAGCAGAAAGAGAAGGGGGAATGCCAACAGCAAGGGCAAGGGAGTAAATAGACAGAGATGGACAAACAAGGGATGTGGGTAATGTTGAGGGGTTTGGCGAAATGCAGGGGGGTGGACACGATGGACACAGAAGTCAAATTTGGAGGAGGGGGGAGTTTAATGGACGTCGAAAAGATCATGATTTTGGATTGGGGATGATCTGAGATTGTGGTGAAAAGCTGTCCTGAAGACCTGGAGGGAATATGTAATGAAATTGAAGAGAATGTGGAAATTGGTTCCGCAGGTGGGAAAAAGAGGAACAAATGAGTGGAGGTGAGCAATGATTCTGGATTTTGGGAGTTTTTAGCAGAAAGGGGTTGAGGGTGGAACAACTGCACCCTGCAGATACCCGTTGGGGGAGTGGAGTGGAGGGGGGAAGACTCATTGTCATGAAAGATAATTCATTTTAGCATCTGTTCTTACCTGTAATACTGACTCCCTTACCTGTACGTCCGTCCTCGCTTGTATGACTAAATTTTACCTGAATTAACCCCCACCTAACCCTTTGGGGGTGAGAAGTCAGTGGTTCCATGACCCTCGACTTTGTGCACACCAAAAGAGAGTGTGTGGATCACATATACTGCATTTTATTCCCGGGCGTAGTGGCGTGCGCCTGTAATCCGGCGACTCGGGGGCTTGGGTTGGAGGATCGCTTGAGGACGGGAGCTCTGTGCTGGGCCGCGCTATGAGAGGGTGTACAGCAGCCTGCAATCATGGCGAAACCCAATCCTTATCCCTGTGTCGTAAGAGGCGACCAGGGCTGCGTCAGGAAGGGCATCCGGCATAAAACCTGTGCCAAATCAGTATGTGGATCATAACGGATGATCCGCTGTGGCGACCCCTATTGGGAGCAGCTGAAAGACAAACAACAACATATACTGCATTTTATATACATCATAATGAATGAACAAATTTGGTTTTACTTCACACTCAGTCTTCAAATATACGAAGAGATTGACATTCTACTTGATGTACTCAAATGATGATAAAGGACCGTGCATAAAATGCACATTCAAACACGCACACACCAAAGCCCACCTTTACCTGAACTATCCCCAACCCCCTAACCTCACATTTACCTGTACTTACTCCCCAAAACTCCTTGTTTACCTGTACTAAGCCTCACATCTACCTGTACTAACTCCTCCAACTGCCAGATTTTTTGATGTACTAATGCTGCCAAACCCCACATCTACCTGTGCAAACTACCCCAGCCCCCCCCCAAAACCTCACATCTACTTGTCATAACTCCCATAACTTCACATTTACAGTAGTGAACGTGGACTAACATCCCACAAACTCCTCGTTTGACCTGTACTAAGCCTCACATCTACCTGTACTAACTCCTCCAACTGCCAGATTTTTTGATGTACTAATGCTGCCAAACCCCACATCTACCTGTGCAAACTACCCCAGCCCCTCCCCCCCAAAAACCTCACATCTACTTGTAATAACTCCCATAACTTCATATTTACAATACTGAACGTGGACTAACATCCCACAAACTCCTCGTTTGACCTGTACTAAGCCCCACATCTACCTGTACTAACGTCTCCAACCGCCAGATTTTTAGCTTACCTGGAATTTGTATTCCAGATAAGGTATTGTCATCGTGCACCGTCCGTCCATCTGTCTGTCTCCTATTTCGACTTCTCCGGCCAAACCACTGGGCCGATCCGGCTGAAGTTTGGCTGCAACGTTCCACTCCTGACTGTTAATGGGGATTGCAAAGCTCGTTCCGGTCACGTGACTTTAAGGAGGTTAAAATACCGGACCCAGTAAATTCCTTCAAAAAATCTTTTTCTTCAGACCCATCGGTCAGAATAGTTCCAAATTTCAGTTGCAAAATTAGGACAGGGTAGGGATGTTAAATTGCAGAGGTCCTGCCAATAACTTCACCAGAATTGTCAATATGGCAGACAGTAAATTTTGTGGAAAATTACGTAAATTCCCTCAAAAATCCTCTTATCCAAACCCTTCAGTCAGAATGTTACCAAATTTGGATTATAACATTAGATGTGGGCCCGGATAAGCTGCAGGTCCAGTGGTCCTATTTTTGATGTACTAATGCTGCCAAACTGCACATCTACCTGTACGAACTCCCATAACCCCACATTTACAGTACTGTACTTGTACTAATGTCCCCCAAACTCATTTGCCTGTACCACATTCCACATTTACATGTATTTCCTGAAGTCTCACATATACAGCACTGGTCGTCTCCGTCGAGTTGCTCATTACACAGACGTATAAACAAGCATGTGACAAAAACATTTGGAAAGCAGAAATATTTCGACCAGTATGTTTACATCAGAGATATTTTGACATAGGAACACTAACAGTGAAGATAACTGAGCAATTGTGGACGAGTTTGTTGGCACAGAAAGTTTTGCTTTGGGATAAGATCGACAGCGATAAACTTGTATGGATGGAACTGCGTCCATGTTCAAAATGGGGTCTCGCTCACGTCCACTTCAGCCTTGTACAGATGTCCTTCTCCCCAGAGTCGTGATGAACATGCCCATCCTGTACCCTGATATTTTGTTCCCTTTGTTCCCTTTGTTCCCTTGCATGTAATACAGCTTTTAGACTGCTGTGTTTACTGCATAGGTTTCCATATTTATTTGGTGGTTACAATGAACTCCAGAAGGACTTCATTCCTTTTTAATTGATTGAGTCTCTGTTTTCCTGCTCCACAAATCTATATCTGTACCCATGTTGCCTCTTTAATCCTGTAGACATTTCCATGGAGTGACATTGTCATTTCCATATTGTCATCTCTCTATTGCTTTCAGGTTCTAATACTAGTTATAGAGACAAATACTTGCCTTGTGTTTTGTCCTTTCTTCCTACTCATGCTTGGTTGTCCAACACAGGCCGGTTTCCCTGCTGGTGTGGTGAATATCGTTCCGGGATATGGACCCACAGCCGGTGCGGCAATTGCTCGCCACCCAGACATCAACAAAGTTAGCTTTACTGGCTCCACAGAGGTGAGGCCGTCGGTTCGATGGGCCGACGTAAGGTTCGTAGATGGTAAGGCTTGGAAATTAAAATGGTTAGAGAATTCACACAAAACAGATATGATGGGGTTTTATCTTTATCGTACAAACTACTCACCTCTGACCTTTGTGGTCATCTGTTTGGTTTACGAGGTTTAAGTTGCAGTCAATCATCCTGGCAATCAATTTATGGTCTTTCGGTGCACGAAGGGAAGCTCTTCGTCAAGGCAGGAATTTGTAATTCGTTCATGGTGTTAGTCACATCTCAGCTACTCTTTATCTGCATTGATTCTGGGCCCAGCTAGACTACATTATAAGGAGCAGCTGAATGAGACGAGCATTTATAGATTGCAAAGGAGGTGGTTACGAGGAGATATGATAGAGATGTTTAAGATAATGAAAGGTATAGATAAAATAAGTGTGGATGAATTATTCAACAGAGTAGACAGTGATAGGACCAGGGGCCATAGCCTGAGAGTAAAGAAGAGGAGAGTTAAGGTGGTGGTAATGCAGGGGTCTTTTCCTCGAAGAGTAGTTAATGCATAGAATAGCCTCCTTGGTGAGGTAGTGGCAGGAGAAACAATAGATAGGTTTAAATTGGAATTAGATAGGCGACCTGGAAATATTGGGGTTCGAGGGGTACAGGGATATTGGCATGGCTTGTAGGTAGCTTGAGTATGGATCAGCGATGGTATAACTGTAGTAATTGTGATGTCTCCGAGAGGATCTCATCAAAAGGTGAAATGTGTTGTCGGTGTTTGTGCATTCCTCACCCTCCAATCGTCCTCATCCCTGCCCCCCACCCAGCCTGACAGGTATATTTAATGTGGTGTTGGTGTGGCGCGGGCATGATTCGCCAAATGCTTCCGCTTGCGTCAAAGTTCCTTGTTAAAGACACGATGGGTCTTTTACATTCACCAACTAATACTAGCAAACAGGATGCTCAGTTTAACCTCCATCTGATGGATGGCAAGCACAACGATGCCTCACTCATGTGAAACACCAGGGTAACGGTTTATATAGTCTGGTTGTAATCAAACCCAGATAAGACAGTTCAAAGGTGATTGCACTACCTCGGAGCTGTCCTCCCATTCCTGAATCATTGCTTGTAAGATACATCGAGGTGGAAGGAGAGTTGCCGATGGGAAAGTTCTGAGTAGTACAAGTTTCCCAATAAATTGATGACGTTATTTTGCTTCTTGCTGTGAGCCTTCATGGTACTCAGTGCAAGGAACTACAGAATACCTGAATACCACTGATGACCTGGATAACAACTTCCAAATGCAATGAAAAGGGTTCTACAGAAAGCCACAAGACATCCCACGGTACTTGTAAGCATTGTCCAGGCATTAGTCGGAAGCCTGTAGCGTTGGTCCATACCAGAGGGGAGCTGTGGATGAGAAGGAAAATATTTTTTCCAAGTTTGTGTGTGTTGTGTGTGTTGGTTGTGTTCCCTTCATGTCTGTTTTTCAGAAATTTAGTTTTATGCCTGTTATATATTTTGAAAATCTCTGATTAATATAGAGTCTGACAGGTTCACAAAATGGACTTTTCCGATGTCATTTGTGTTGCCAGAGGAGAGGGTTGTTGTGTTTGTGTCTGCAGTATTTGTCTGGTTATTATCTCGGCCACCGAAGGTGAAGGAGGTTATGTTTTCACCCCTTTCTGTCTGTCTGTCTGTCTGTTTGTTTGTTTGTTTGTGTGCAGGATAACTCAAAAAGTCGTGCACGGATTCAGACGAAACTCGGTGAACAGGTTCGGTGTGTCACAAGGATGAACTGATTAGATTTTGTTGAATTTCAGTGATTCTTCACCATTGAGAGATAGGGTCAAAAACGATATATAGCACAATATCTCAAAATGTATTTGGCCCGATATGTTCTCGTGGATCAGGCATTACGTGGCGGAGGTATGTGCTCGACCGAGTGCCCTTCTAGTCTGTATGTTTGTTTGTTTGTTTGTTTGTCCGCACATAAGTGCCAACGTGAACCACAATGTTTACACGTCATCTTTTTTTCAACTGTTACCTCTATAAATATGTCCGATACAATTAGAATACGAATATGTCTATAAAATACATACTATAAAAACACACAGACAAAACACCAAACAAGTCCTGGTGATGGTCTGCAATCTTTGATTGCTCTTTCTAGTTTTGGTTTGCAAACAAGTTTTGAATACAATCATTACTTTCGCCATTGAAGTTTTGTTTTCACCTCTGTCTGTCTGTCTGTGAACAGGCTATCTCAAAAAGTTATGGACTGATTCGGATGAAACGTAGTGGACAGTTGGGTGTGTAACAAGGACAAATTCATTAGATTTGTGGTGAAGATCCAAATCCGGATTCGAGAATTTTTTTTAAGTGATTCTTCACCATTGAGTGTTAGGGCCAAAAAAACGATATATAACACGATATCTCAAAAAGTTGTGGATGGATTATGACAAAATCTGGTGAATGAGTTGGATCGGTGACAATAACAAGCTGATTTTATTTTGGTTAAGGTCCGGATCCAGGTCTAGCCTATCTACTACTACTACTCAGCAGACGCATCCGAGATAGAGTTCACAATGCCGCGCCATGAGTCTTTGTCCATCATCAGTGTCTGCATGTCCGCTATGTCATGCTGGATATCCCTTGCTACGCAGTCGATGTCGTTCAGTGGCCTTCTTCCTCTGGTTGGGCAAGGCAATCTCAAGCAGTTCACATCAGATATAATATGGTCTTTAGTGCCAGCCAATCAGTGGGATAGAAAATGTAAACTGTTCAGCCTGGCAGAGGTATACGCCCCACCGAGTGTCATTCTAGTTACCTCCACCATTGAAAGTGCACGAAGGTTGTGTTTTCACCCCCTGTATGTCTGTCTGTTTGTTTGTCTTTTTGTCTGTCCGTATATCAGTAGCCTACAGGTCACAATTTCAAATCGATCTACACGAAACTTTACAAAATGGTAGAGTTTGTCAAAAGCAAGATGCCTATTCATTTTGAGGTCACAAGGTCAAAAGGTCAACATAAGCCAAAGGCCAACAACTCTGGTGCAGTTTCTAAATTCCTCAATTTTCACCCGATTGACTTGAAATTTGAACAGGATTTGCATATCAGGTCACTGAATTCAACCACCAATTATTTTTGAGGTCACCATAAGCCAAAATGACAAAATAGGCCAACGGTCATCAACTTTGGTGGAATTTCTAAAATCCTCAATTTTTGTCCGATTGACTGATATGGGAAACCAGTCCTGAAGAGAGATGGCTGAGTGAACTGCCAGACTCACCAACATTGAGTCAGCATTCTGAAAATAGCCAGAGAGATGTGGACTTTCACAAGCACATGATCGGATGAACCAATTGGAGCAGAGGAAGAGCAGGAAACATTTGCAGGAAAGTTAGTCATCACCAAGTCCAGAAGGGAGGATTTGCCATTGGAAGAAATCCGGGTTGTAAAGTTCACAGATTGAGTCAGTCCCACGGAGTCACAGAAGTCCTTTGCTGATGTACCATGGCTGGTGAGAGAGGTACCAACACCCAGCCAAGTTGCATGGTGACAATTTAAATTACCACATATGAGGAAAAGAGACTTGGGATGAGTGGTTAAAAGTTTGTCCATGTTGTCTGAGAGAGATTTAAATGGAGTTGTCACTGTGATGAGGATGGTACAACACAAAAATGAATATGAGGTGGGAGCGGAGGGGAAGCCGCAGCCTGAGGTAGCAAAGGGAGGTTGCAACCCTTGGGGAATGGGATGCGTAAGATCAGTACATGGACAGTGAGAAATTGAGTTCTTCATTTTTAGTGCAACTCCATCACTGGGGCATGGTTCAGACCTATCAAATTGGAGGAGACAATAACAGGGGAGAGACATGAAGGAGTCAGGGATGTCCTGTGAGGGGAAGGATTCTGTTTAACAGATGATTTTCAGTTTATTGGCAGCTGTCTGGAATGAGAGATCTGTTTGGTTGGAGTGGAGGCCCCAGATGTTTGAGGTACACATAGTTAGAGATAGGGGGGAGGTGTTGGGAGGGTTCAGGATGGGGGAGCATTGTGTGGGCAAGGTGAGGCTTTGAGGGGGTGGGTGAGGAGGAAGGTTTGAGTGTGTGGGGGTGCAGGTGAAGATTTGTATTTGTGGGGTTCAGGAGAAGGTTTGAGTGTGTGGGATGCAGGGGAAGGTTTGAGAAGGTGGGGTGAGGAGGAAACACTAAGAGGGTTGGGTAAGGAGGGATGCAGAAAGGGGGGCATGAAGCTTTGAGCAGGTGGAGTGTGGTGGATGCTTATTCAGATTCCAGATTCCCAACTTTGACAAACAGATATAGTTCATGGGATGGGAGATAAGATCCCTTGGTGAACGAATGGAGAAATGCTGTGCTGTACATGCAGGGGGATGATTGTTGGACCAAGCACAGAGCAGACAAACACCTTTGAAAAACAACACTTTTGAAAAAGGAGAAAAAGAAGAAGGAAAACGTGTGTATCATTTCTAAAGGAGATACAAGGGTTGAAATGCATTTTCAAATTGATTGTAAATACATTTAAAGGAGGAAGGAGTGTTTAATGTTGATTCAGTTTGGTGATATTGAGAAAAGAGGGGTGGGTGTAAAATGCAGCACCAAAAGTAGAAAGAAATTCAAATAGAAATAAGAATCATTCCAGAGTGAATGAGAATCCTTATTTTTTTTTTTTTGGTGTTGATTTTTGAAGCGAGGAAAAGAAATAGGATAGTGTTGAGGAGGTGGAAGCAAGATTCTCCGGAAGAAGAAAACAAAATGAGAAACACGGAGACAAATAATTTTCAGACTTTCTATCTAAGGATAGACCTTGTCAGTCCTTGAACAATAAGAAACAAAACAAATAACAAAAACGAACAAAGTAACTTGACATATAGAACGAGGTACAACAGCAACACCTAGACAAGACAATTAACATAAAACATGACAAATCCGGTTTAAAAATCTCAGCTTTATGAGGTGGAAATGAGGAACTCAGATTGTCACACACGTGCAGAAAACCCTACCCAAAAGTCAAACTGCTTTGTTAGATATGCTTTTTTGTTAGATGTGCTTTTAGTTTTTTGGTAGATATGTTTTTCTTTGTTTGATTTTATTTTTATTAGATGTACTTTTTGTTTTTTGTTAGAAAAGCTGTTAATATAATTTAGATATGAATTTAGTTTTGTTAGAAATGCCTTTCTTTGTGAGATCTGTTTTTTGTTCGATATGCTTTTAGTTTTTTGTTGGGTGTGTTTTTATTTTAGAAATGCCCTTTCGTTGTTTTTGTTTTGTTAGATATGCTTTTTTTGTTTGAAATGTTTTTGGTTAGATGTGATTTATTTTTGTTAGATGTGCTTTTAGTTTTTTATTCAATGTGCTTTTAGTTTTGTGGTTTTTTTTAGATGTGATTTTTGTTTAAAATTCCCTTTACTTTTTAATTCGATATACCTTTTTGTTTGAAATGTTTTTCTTTAGATGTGAATTGTTTTTGTTTGATGTACTTTTAGTTTTTTGTTGGATATTGTTTGATATGCTTTTTTGTTTCAAATGTTTTTGGTTAGATGTTATTTGTTTTTGTTTTTTGTTAGATTTGGTTTTTTGTAAGATTATGCCTTTAATATCAATGTTAAATGTGCTTCGTTTTGTGTTAGATATGCTTGTACTTTTGTGTTCATTACATTTTTACCTTTTTGAGTGAGATTAGTCTTGGTGTTTTGCTTTGACTTTTTTTTTGTTAGATATGATTTTAGTTTTTGAGTTCGATAAGTTGTTAAAAAAAAAATGAGTGAAGTTTTTACCTTTTTCCCCTTGGGCTTGCTGTTGGCATTTGTCCCTTCTTTTTTTTACTGTTCCTTTTGTTATGTTGCGTCCTGATCCATTCTGTGGTCTCGCTCTTCCATGAGCCTTGAATTTGTATTGTAAAAAAGTGTTTTTCGTTTTTGAGTTGGATTAGTTTTTGTGTTATGCTTTTACTTTTTTTGTTCGATATGCTATTAGATTTTGAGTTATATAAGTCGTTAATATCAGTGCTAGATTTGATTTTAGTCTTGTGTAAGATATGCTTTTATTTTTGAGTTGCATTCTTCAAGGATAGTTTAGTCTTTTGTTTATTTATTTTGTGATTGATAGTGTGCTCATTCATATCTCATGCTGGAAATATAAATGCTGAACAAACATCTTTGGATGTGAGGGACTCAAACCGTTGTAGCAGTAAAAGTAATAACTGTCATGCACCATGCCAACTCTAATTGAGCATATTTGGCTCAGCATTGTGCTGCGTAAACATTTTCGTAGCCTTGTTTATAATAGCAGAATAGTGTTTAAACTTTGAAACCACAGCAAATGTTGCACTGATGGCCCATGTATTAAAATACAGACTGTATATGAAGGAAGGACACCAAAGAATAAACTAAGTGACATCATCCAATTTTACACCAATTTTTTTATGGACACCCTGAACATTTTTTTCCCCCTTGTGAGTGAAGATATTCAACTCAAAGGTGAATGATTCATGGAGAAGGGAGTCATTGAATTCATGTGTCACTTTGGTTGGAAAAGATTTTTTGAAAAAATGGGAAATCGCTTGACAATTGTGATGGAGTGTTCCTCAATTTAATTATGACTGATCCTTTTCCCCTGGACCGTGGCTACTGAGGACAACCTCTTCCCCATTTGATTCATTCAAACCTCTTTCAGCACACTCTGTGGAATTCATTCGCGTGAGGATGTGACGGCGCAATGCAATTGTAATATGTTTCCTTGTCACTCCCAGCATCAAAATAGACATTAAATCCTGCATTGTATCCACTAGAAATTTATACTTGCCAGATAGAACCAGGCCAAAGCAGAACCAAGCTTTGTGTCTCCATTAGCAAGCCAACTGCAGCATTACACTTCATTGTAATCCAAGGATGTTTTGTGCAGGTGCTCATAGTCATGACTTTCAGTTTGGGAAACCTTGTGAATTTTTGATGTGCAAATTACAATAAATGTGCATCCCCAATGTCCTTGGTTGAAGGGTTTTGGGGTCTTTTTTTAAAGGAGGTAACATGCAATGGGCCGGTGTTCTTAAAAGGCAGACCCCCGTGAGCTCTTGAAGAGTTTATTTTGACTCACATGCAGAAATATAGGATAACATGCCTGTTTTTGTGGAAGACTTCTGTAAATTATTCCATCATAGTCGTGAAAAACGTTATTGTGCTAATTCAGAATAATATACATTTTTCGAGGGCTGAATGAGTGAGCTCCATGTTGATGAGATTTGCAATACATGGCACACAAATTGCAACTGTTGGTATTCCCACAATGTGCCTGGTTCAAGAGTGATGTGAATTTTGTAAACGAGGAAGAAGTGTGGGCCTGCATTTGTGAAATGTTACTGGTGAAGTCAGTGGATTAAGAGTGGGAGAAATTCATTTCCAGATTTGCTTATTTTTGAGGATCATTCTCATCATCTTCATCTTCATCTTTTCACAACCTTTTCCCTTATTTTAGGGGATTGCTCGAATGACCTGAGATATTGAGAATTTGCAAGGATGTGGCATCTCCTTCAGAATTGATCGTTTGTGTGATGACATGTCACTGAGTGAAGGCGATTATGTTTTTTTTTTTTTTTAATTTGTGACTGTCACCAATTGCATTGGGGTCGGCAGCTTATGGAACATGTCGTTTGGTCCCACATCTTTCACAAACTAGCTGGCCCGGATTGACGTTTAACAGGAGCTGATTTGGCAAGAAATTTATAGGTTGTTGAGGGTGCATGTTATAGTTGACATTACCCTTTGCGAACGACACCGATGAGATATTTTCATGAAGTTTGAGACATATGGCTGAGCATCATGGTGTTCCAAATGAAGTATGACCAAGATAAAGCGGTTCTGGTGGGTTTGGCGGATACATTTAAATGGTTTGTTCTTTATCGTTTCAACACATCCTGGTCAGAGGACATCTGAGAAGAACCATGCAGAAATGGTAGGAACTTCCTCCTAAAAATGGCTTGAACATCCAAAGAACAGTCTGCCATAAAATGATCCACCCTCATGAACAAAGCATCAAAATGGTAGTTTGCAACTAAATGATTCCTTTGAGAAGGATCCCAAATGATTCCTATTAAAATATCCCTGAAGGCTGAAAGTTTCTTTCAGGAAATTAACGCAATTCCATTTGAAATACCATCAGTCGACTTGAAACACAAACATTTTATATTTCTGTTGGGATCTGATTGCAATCAACGATCTATTTAATGAGATTTAAATTGATTTCAAGGTGTAATCTATCTATACACTGATGAGCCAAAACATTATGACCACCTGCCCAATATGCTGTTGGTCCTCCGTGTGCCGCCAAAACAGCGCCGACCCGCCGAGGCATGGACTCTACAAGACCCCTGAAGGTGTCCTGTGGTATCTGGCACCAAAACATTAGCAGCAAATCCTTCAAGTCCTGTAAGTTGTGAGGTGGAGCCGCTGTGGATCGGACTTGTCGGTCCAGCACATCTCACAGATGCTCAATCGGATTGAGATCTGGAGAATTTGGAGGCCAGGGCAACACCCTGAACACTTCATCATATTCCTCAAACCATTCCCGAACAATGTGTTCAGTGTGGCAGGGCGCATTATCCTGCTGAAAGAGGCAACTGCCATCAGGGAATACCGTTGCCATGAAGGGGTGTACGTGGTCTGCAACGATGTTTAGGTAGGTGACACGGGTCAAATTGACATCCACATGAATGGCCGGACCCAGGGTGTACCAGCAGAACATTACCCAGAGCATCACACTCCCTCCACCGGCTTGTCGTCTTCCCACACTGCATCCTGGTGCCATCACTTCCCCAGGTAAATGGCACACATGTACATGGCCATCCACGTGATCTAAAAGAAAACGGGACTCATCGGACTAGGCCACCTTCTTCCACACCTCCAAGGTCCAGTTCTGATGCTCGCATGCCCATTGTAGAAGGGGTCATCATGGGCATTCTGACTGGTCTGTGGCTACGCAGCCCCATACGCAGTAGGGTGCGATGCACTGTGGATTGTGCCACATTCCTCCCTTGATCAGCACTACAATTTGTGCCACAGTAGACCTTCTGTCGGTTCGGACCAGATGGGATAACCTTCGTTGCCCTCGCGCATCTATGAGCCTTGGGCGCCCAACACCCTGTCGCCGGTTTGTGGTTTGTCCCTCCTCGGACCACTTTCGGTAGGTACTCACCACTGCTGACCGGGAACACCCCACAAGCCTTGCCATTTCAGAGATGCTCTGACCCAGTCATCTGGCCATAACAATTTGGCCCTTGTCAAAGTCGCTCAGGTCTTTACTCCTGTCCATTTCTCCTGCATCCAACACATCAACTTCAAGAACTGACAGTTCACTTGCTGCCTAATATATCCCACCCCTTGACAGGTGCCATTGTAACAAGATAATCAATGTTATTCACTTCACCTGTCAGTGGTCATCATGTTTTGGCTCATAAGTGTATAAAACAGTGTGTATTTGTGTATTTGCCTGTCCCCCTTCATAAGGACGATTTAAGTCAGGTTTTAAAAGCCAATATTTTAACATGATTGCGTGTTTACTATGGTCAATGCTTGAGGATAGAAAACTCCAAAAACATTTTCCATAAAAGAGTAATTACATCTCTTCTATTGGAATTGTAGATGGTGACCTGCAAACCGAGCCTCAAGGGCAGTGTACGGAAACATTAAAAAAAATAACAATAAATAAATACAGTTGGTGAAATTTGCTGCACGTGATGTGAAACACAGGCAGAGTAAAACGAGTGTTCATTTACATTCGTAGAATGATGCTAAAATAAAGAAATAAATATATTTAAAAAAAGATAAATAAGGTCTCATAAATAAAAATATATAAGCACACCTGACACTAGGCCGAGGCTTCAGACTTTGGCACGCTTATGAGGCCGTAGCGTCAAAATGAAACGTCCCAGAAGATAAAGAAAATAGGGTAACATTTGTACATGTAGTGTTTTAAAATAACGCTTCTTGCTACGAAACATCATGTCTTCCAGTCTCCTTGAACATTGTGAATAAAATAATTCTAACCTGTCATTTTTGAAAGGCTTTTATATGAGTAACTAAATGAATATGAGTTCCCTTGCAAATAACTTCGACACTGGAGGAGGCTATTCGGCCCATTGAGCCTGCACAATGTTTGCTAACCTATGTTTCTTTGTTGGTACTCTATCCTTTTAAAATGCTGAGCATCAAGTAAGAAAGCAGCACATACCATTTTAGGTCTTTGTTATGACTTGGCAGGGGTTTGAACAACTGATCTCCCAGACTCAGAGCAGATGCTCTTACCACTACACCACCAAGTCTGGTGTAGTGAAAGATTGAGATCTCTGAGCACAGTATGGCAGAGCTTGAGGCACGTTCAGCAGCTGCACCCTCCGAGCCAAGCAGTGATCTCTCTGTGAATTCTCAGCAACAGTCAGATGGAAACCTGCCAAGTCATACTCTTTCCTGTTCAGATTGTTTGAGTATAGTTATTGTCCTGAAATAAATCAATAACATCAAGGTAATCAGTTATACTCATTCATTGGTCTCCCAAGTCTCAAAAACAAAACTCAACCCGTGTAACAAGAAGACTTCATCCACACTATTTTTCCAACATTGTAAAAGGACAGCAACTCAGAGACATCAGCAAAATGGAAAGCATGACAGGAACATCACCAAACTTTTAACGACGGATGTAGATTGCAACTGAGATGGAGTGATAGAGCAAACCTCCAGCATGATCTTTGCCCCCCCTGTGACCCGAGCTGTCCGTGTGGCTCCCCGGGTTTGTAAGGCCACGGTTCGAGCCACCTCCTTCGTGCCGAATGGCCGGATCGGTCATGGCTGGCTTGATACCAATCGAGCAGCATCCACATGGATGCTCATTCTTTGTCAACACAATTTGGTAGTTCACCAGCTGGAATTATTTGTGCAACTACAGAACTGCAGGAGCTCCCCCACTCGGCGGTGGTATAAGCCTTTTCACTCTCAGTGTCGAAGTTTCCCTTTATATTGTTTTACAAAATATATTCTTGTAAAACTAAGCCTGAACTACACAGGATCAGCACTTAAAATGAGTCCAAATCACCTGATGGGATAATAAATTGTACCAATTGCATATTGGCATGAATTACAGGGTGATCCGTAATTCAGTTCCTATTATAAATACCGGATATAAATACTCTGCTGTTATTACACATCGAGCATTCATATTTTTTTTTTGTTTGAGAGCTTGTTTTTTTGCCATTGATATATTATTTTCTTTGCTTTCACATTGATCCATTATGGCTAAGAAATTAACTATTGTTCAAAGCACTAATTTCTGAACAGTATGAGGTTTGCAAGTCTGTAATTGTAGTTCCGAGATGGTGGCGGCAAGAAATGGGAATAAATTCCACTTTGGATCCAAAAACTATTAAAAACTGTCTCCAAAAGCTGATAACAACTGGTTCAGTCAAGGACGGAAGAATATCAGGATCAATGTAGAAAGTTTATTATTTTTGAAACAAAATGGAGTTTCATGGAAGTGAGTCATCAAAGGGTTATAAGGCAATGTAGGCCACAGTTGGATACAGCAACCTGTTGGATGAAATCAACTAATAACAAATCATTTAGTGTTACCAATTAAATTAGTGTCGTCACCTTTTGACCTTAAGTTTGTCTTTTGGTGCTTTCATGATATTTCATACCAGTTTAATAGATCCTGGGTATGAAGTCAAGTGAGGAAGGTATAGATCCTGTGACCAAGGGTGGCATAAAATTGAAGTAAAAATATCCAAAAGGGATTCATAATATCTCGTGTTGAATATCACCTCTTTCCTTTCCAACATTGTTGTTTTCCAGGTGGGGAAACTGATCCAGGAAGCCGCTGGGAAAAGCAATCTCAAACGTGTCACTCTGGAATTGGGAGGGAAAAGTCCCATCATTGTGTTCCCTGATGCTGATTGTAAGTTTGTAAATGTTCAGTAATCTTTGTTGAATCATTCTCAATCTAGATTTACCTTGTTTGTGGCTTATGGTTAAATATCAACGTCAATACGATCTGTTTGTCATTGTTGCTCTAAAAATGTCTTGCGTAATGGCTGTAAATTGTGATCTCCACGTTCAATCTTTATGTGCATTGACCGAGTTTGAGGTAACTCGAGGCCAAACCACATGAGGCGCGTTTTATAAAAGAATAAATAAATAAATGGGGGCACATATTTTGACAATTATTTTCCCATATTTGTTATGATGCAATAAAATGCATTTAACATGCCATGTAATTGTCATTCCTTCATTCAATCCTCCATACTGAGTACACCAGTCACTCCTCCATTCAATCCTATCCCCCACGTTTCACCAGTCATTCCTCCATTCAATCGCCACTTTACACTCATCATTCCTCTGTTCAATCCGACTCTCCACATCACACCAGTCATTCCTCCATTCAATCTATCCCTCCACGTTTCACCAGTCATTCCTCCATTCAATCTATCCCTCCACGTTTCACCAGTCATTCCTCCATTCAATCTATCCCCCCACGTTTCACCAGTCATTCCTCCATTCAATCGCCACTTTACACTCATCATTCCTCTGTTCAATCCGACTCTCCACATCACACCAGTCATTCCTCCATTCAATCTATCCCTCCACGTTTCACCAGTCATTCCTTCATTCAATCGCCACATTACACTCATCATTCCTCTGTTCAATCCGACTCTCCACATCACACCAGTCATTCCTCCATTCAATCTATCCCTCCACGTTTCACCAGTCATTCCTCCATTCAATCTATCCCCCCACGTTTCACCAGTCATTCCTCCATTCAATCTATCCCTCCACGTTTCACCAGTCATTCCTTCATTCAATCTATCCCCCCACGTTTCACCAGTCATTCCTCCATTCAATCTATCCCCCCTCGTTTCACCAGTCATTCCTCCGTTCAATCGCCACTTTGCACTCATCATTCCTCTGTTCAATCCGACTCTCCACATCACACCAGTCATTCCTCCATTCAATCTATCCCTCCACGTTTCACCAGTCATTCCTCCATTCAATCTATCCCCCCACGTTTCACCAGTCATTCCTGCATTCAATCTATCCCTCCACGTTTCACCAGTCATTCCTCCATTCAATCTATCCCCCCACGTTTCACCAGTCATTCCTCCATTCAATCTATCCCTCCACGTTTCACCAGTCATTCCTCCATTCAATCTATCCCCCCACGTTTCACCAGTCATTCCTCCATTCAATCGCCACTTTACACTCATCATTCCTCTGTTCAATCCGACTCTCCACATCACACCAGTCATTCCTCCATT
This sequence comes from Eptatretus burgeri, assembly GCF_056783735.1. Taxonomy (NCBI): domain Eukaryota; kingdom Metazoa; phylum Chordata; class Myxini; order Myxiniformes; family Myxinidae; genus Eptatretus; species Eptatretus burgeri. Next base: position 12,431,878 of record NC_140972.1, read on the forward strand.
CAATCTATCCCTCCACGTTTCACCAGTCATTCCTTCATTCAATCGCCACATTACACTCATCATTCCTCTGTTCAATCCGACTCTCCACATCACACCAGTCATTCCTCCATTCAATCTATCCCTCCACGTTTCACCAGTCATTCCTCCATTCAATCTATCCCCCACGTTTCACCAGTCATTCCTCCATTCAATCTATCCCTCCACGTTTCACCAGTCATTCCTCCGTTCAATCGCCACTTTGCACTCATCATTCCTCTGTTCAATCCGACTCTCCACATCACACCAGTCATTCCTCCATTCAATCTATCCCTCCACGTTTCACCAGTCATTCCTCCATTCAATCTATCCCCCCACGTTTCACCAGTCATTCCTCCATTCAATCTATCCCCCCACGTTTCACCAGTCATTCCTCCGTTCAATCGCCACTTTACACTCATCATTCCTCTGTTCAATCCGACTCTCCACATCACACCAGTCATTCCTCCATTCAATCTATCCCTCCACGTTTCACCAGTCATTCCTTCATTCAATCGCCACATTACACTCATCATTCCTCTGTTCAATCCGACTCTCCACATCACACCAGTCATTCCTCCATTCAATCTATCCCTCCACGTTTCACCAGTCATTCCTCCATTCAATCTATCCCCCCACGTTTCACCAGTCATTCCTCCATTCAATCTATCCCTCCACGTTTCACCAGTCATTCCTCCGTTCAATCGCCACTTTGCACTCATCATTCCTCTGTTCAATCCGACTCTCCACATCACACCAGTCATTCCTCCATTCAATCTATCCCTCCACGTTTCACCAGTCATTCCTCCATTCAATCTATCCCCCCACGTTTCACCAGTCATTCCTCCATTCAATCTATCCCCCCACGTTTCACCAGTCATTCCTCCGTTCAATCGCCACTTTACACTCATCATTCCTCTGTTCAATCCGACTCTCCACATCACACCAGTCATTCCTCCATTCAATCTATCCCTCCACGTTTCACCAGTCATTCCTCCATTCAATCTATCCCTCCACGTTTCACCAGTCATTCCTCCGTTCAATCGCCACTTTGCACTCATCATTCCTCTGTTCAATCCGACTCTCCACATCACACCAGTCATTCCTCCATTCAATCTATCCCTCCACGTTTCACCAGTCATTCCTCCATTCAATCTATCCTCCCCACGTTTCACCAGTCATTCTTCCATTTAATCGCCACATTACACTCATCATTCCTCTGTTCAATCCTACCCTCCACGTCACACCAGCGATTCAGGTTGTAACCGGCCATTCTGTCCCAGTGGGGAGGATTGAATGGAGGAATGACTCGTATAACACGGGGGTGGGATTGAATGGCGGAATGATTGGTGTGACGTGCGGGATAGGATGGCTGGTGTGAATTATGGTTGCAATTCTATAGTGTCACCAATTTTCCCAGCACCATTTCACTTTGAGCCTCACACAACCGGTGCTTGTGGCCATGCTCATTTCAGGTTTTCTGCATTTTATCATATAATGTCGATTCATCATTCATCCAACTCCTGAGAGGCATGGCCTTTCTTCTTCTGTGGCAGTTCTCAAACTGTGCAACTGATATTCCATTCAGTCTATTGACAGAGTTTATGTAGCCATGAGACTCCATGTATCTTTGGGTGTGGAACATGTTCACAACCTGTGCTCTGACCTTACGTTGTTCGAACAAAGGTCGATGGAAGTTGCCAATGGTCAATACCCAAAGGCCTAGTCTTGTGTTGTAAGACGTCCCAGGATATCTTGTGCACAAACAATTACAGACGAAACGGCCAGCCTAATGTGCTATCCACAAAATGTTCCATGGTGTAACTCTCCTTGATGGTATTGTTCAAGGACAAGAGTTTTATTGAGACTCAGTTTCATTAGCGATTAAACACTTTGGACATATCCGAGGTAAACTTGCTGTCACTCAGCTGTCTATTACCCTAAAGATATTGTGAAAGGGATTGACAAAACTTTTTGAAGCCAAAAGTGAATTTTCATTGCACATATTGCCTGAAAATAGTGCTTTGGCATTTCATTCTGAGCAGAGGTCGCTTTATGATGTCATTACGTTTGTGCCCGGTACATCGATTGCAGTGGATTGTCTTTTTTTTTTTGTTCTCAGTGGATGTGGCAGTGAAAGAGACGCATGAGGCGGTTTTCTTCAACCAGGGCCAGTGCTGCACCGCTGGCTCTCGCCTCTTCGTACACGAGTCGATTTACCGTGACTTTGTGCGGCGGAGTGTGGAATGTGCACGGCAGCGTCGGTTGGGTAACCCGCTCCATCCCAGCACACAGCAGGGCCCACAGGTGAGCCAACACTGCTCTCCATATTTGTCCGCAATCCTCGAGGCCATTTTATGTGACCATAGCTCCACATCGCATGGCCCCTCATGCACCTATGTGTTAGGGTCACCCAATAAATGACAGTGGTTGTCTTGTTTGCAGCTTGGCAAGCTGGTAAGTAGTGATTGCACCGTAGATCACATTGTATGTTTGGAAAATCTTGTTCAAAAACTGTTCCATGCATTTTTGGACATGTTGAGCAAAGCTCATCAATCTGCACACCAAAAAGTATGGGAATTTTGGGTTAGGGCTCTGTTTGCTGGAACAAATAATGTGACTCCAGTGCAACAACACTTTAGAGCTTCATTTGAGACCCAATCGACACCATATGGAAATACCTTTCTTCCACTTCATGGAGAAATTGAGGAGAAGGATGCTAAGCTCGAACTTAAGATGCCTCGGCAATCATTAGTACGTACACCAGAGAGGGTGAAAGCTCTTCTTTTTTTTAATATACATGGTCGAGGCTCATTGAAGAGCTAGAGAAGAATGGAATGGAACAAAAAAGAATGGGGGATACGCCAACAGCAGAGTAGAAGTGAGAGTGATATTAAGGATAAGGGGGGGGGGGGACACAAAGTGGTGAACAAGCTCCACATAAGCTGAAACATAGCAATAAGACTGAAGGAGGAAGTTGGGATGAAACAGAAAAGGAACAAACCAACTGACAACGAACAAACTAAAAAAGGTGAGGGAGAGGGGGAAAAATCACAATAACCTGGAAAAGGGCAGTGCTTGGAAATAGGGTCATTTGGGGGTAGAAGAGGTCATTGGGTATTGATGTGGGATGAGATCATGAGCATGGATGGGGGTGACCTGAGGTAGTGGTGAACAGCTACCTTTAAGCCCTGAATGGAAGAATGGGACAGATCAGACAGGGAAAGTTGGTTCTACAAGCGAGAGAAAAGAGGAAAAAAAAATGAGTGGAGGAAAGCAGTGAGCCTGGATTTTGGGAATTCAACAAGAAGAAACTGTGTGTGCCTGACAAGCTAACGTACCTCGACAGAAACCTGGGACGGACAGACAGCCAAGTGAGGACAGGGGGTGAAAAACAAAAAAATGAGGCGGTACAATAAAGAGAGGCGAGCAACCTGTCTGTGATGCAAAAGTAACAGGCTGAGGCACCCAGCCTTGTTGCGGGGGATCCCAATGATTTTGAGGGATTTTGCAGCATCAGGAAGGGCAAGGTGGGAGGCGGGGGCACCAGCTCAAATTGGAGAGCAGTTGTGCCTTGTGGTCTTGCTGCCAGGTGGAGTTGCTGTTTGTTTGGCATCACGGACTGCTGAATCATCACCATCGGCATGCTGAGGTGCATCAGAGAGCAGTTGCTCTTCGAGCTCTTCCAGGGGTGTAATGTCCATGGATCTGACATCAACTTCATACAGTATATGTATGCAATGGTGCATGAAAGCAGCCACACAGTCCTGTGTTTGGAACAGCTTGAGAACATCTTCAGCTGACCTGGTCTTGAACTTGGTAAAGGTGCTAACGTGCCTGTTTGGTGTAAATCAAGGGAGAAAATTTGGAGTAGTCAGACTCTTCAGAGAGCAATGTCTGTCCTTGCCATGTAGCCTGAGTTTGCGTGTGTTCTCTGGACTGTCTCCAGCCTGTCACGCCATTGGGAGCATGCAGTGGCAGTGGCATCGAGTGTCCGTTTCCCACCGGGTGTGTCTTCATTAAAATCGCTGTTGTTAGGTTGATGTGCAAGGTTGATGGCAGGTATGGTCCCTGTGCTTTGATGGCCTCGTTGACGGAGATTGCCAGTTGTGTCTCCAGCCTCATGATCCAACTGTAGTTTACAGACAGACCGAAGCCATGCAGGAATTCTAGAAGCTTCTTACTTCTCGTAGACTGATGCACTGCAATGCCAACGGCAAGCAGCTGAGGTCATTCTAATCAATGTCAGAATGGTGTGTCCATAAGTCTTGGTTTGTACGTGATGTGACGCTTCCACTTAGAGGTGGATCTTTTGGCTGATGGCTCGGACAACTTGGTGAATAGTGGCTGAATGTACTTCAGTCTGGACACTCTGGGTTGATCCAAGCAGTACCCATCTGATGAAAGATTAAAAAGTGTTGGGTACATGTCTTTCAACATCACTGGCATTCAGAGTTCCATCAAACTCCCATGGGTGTCTTGTCTGATCTTCAATGGCTTTTCACAGGATGGAGGCACTCTGAAACAGCTTGCGGATGTCCCTTTCACCATTCCGTGTCATTATCTCTTCCATGGCACCATCCCACAAGGCTGTGGAGAAAACTCATTCAGACTCATTCCGGCGTTTGGGTGGATATCATCTACGTGTAAGATAAGTTTCTTCTTCATGCCATTTTCATATGGCAGACTGTGAGCACCATTCTTCTGCTTGTCGGTTGTGCGGCCATCCTCGAGGAGATGTCTCACAAGGCAGATCAATTCAATATTTGATGCAATAATGCCAACCTTTGTTTCTTCAGCTGAATGAGACTGTGCAGTGTTTTCCCCACCTCTCTTTGGCGCATGCTGAACATGCTCCACCCAGCGTTCCAAGTGGTACTTCATATTGATGGCATGAGCATCATCTGCACCGATGGCTGCGCTGAGGCGAACTTTCCAAACTTCATTGTTGCTCTCTCCCACTGAATTTCGAAGCTGCTCGCCTGCATTGAAGGTGGACACCTCATAAATATATTTGCCAGGAGTGTCCTGGTAGAAGAAGCACATCTCTTTCTTGAAGGGAGCTGCCAACGAACGTGTTAAACGAGTGTCACTTTGACCAGGCTCAGAGGATGCTTGGACACTTGGGGTACTGCACATGGAGGGGCAACCATGTGATTTCTGAATTTTTTGCTTCTCTCTCTGTTGACATGCCTTTTCGTATCGCACCCCGGCACATTTAAGATGACCACAATGATATGTCTCACTGTAGCAGGTATGGTGCCATGTAGCCTTATTGGCTCTCAGTTGGGTCCATCTGTCACTTGACTCAGTCTGTGGCTGATCTCTGGAAAGCCACCATCCCCATACTGTCCGAGTTTGTGAACAAAGATCAGAAATTTTGAATAAATGTCGAACGATGGTTTTGTTACAAGTCTTCTGCTCTCTGACTGTTGGCATTTTATGTCGAGCTTAAAATTGGTTTCTTGTCTTGTTATCTTGGTGGCAGCAGAAATATTTGGTTGTCCCTCCATTTCCCATGGCCCCCTAACTTAAACCTTAGGTCAAGGTCATTAAAGGTCAATAGAAAAAAATGGCAACATCAGTTTTCTTCTTATTAGGATTCAGGAGAATGCATTTATAATGTTGGCAAAATTTAACATGCAATGTCTTCAGGAACTGAAATACAATACATTGGCCCCCGTGTTAATACATTCAACGACCTCTTCATCCAACTGACTCCGACTTCTGCTGCTGCAATTAGTATCTCCATGTGCACCTCATCAATATCCGGTGCTCTTCCCTTAATAATCTTTAATGCTGTCTGCACCTCCTTCTTGTGATCTCCACTAACTCCACTTTCACCTCTACATATCACAGAAGCTCCAGCTCACCGTTGCTTCCTCCTTGGTTCAACAGCTCCTGTTAAACAGATCAACTGCAATAAATTTGAGGAACTGCTTATGGAAACTGACTGTCACATTGATGATGTTGTTTATGATAAATAAATATCCCATGGATATAATTGTTCATCTTCGATGAATCCAATGTTCCTTTTAATGCATCTTTAAACTTTTCAACTGTGATTTTATATGTTCTGTCATTCATTGGGCTTCCCTGTCTTTTCAACAACATTCTCACTTTGTCTTGTATAACGTTGATTTGGCCTCCTCATGGCCAAACAGATAGATGAGACCCAGCGAAAGCGCATCTTGGAGTTAATCGAGAGTGGTGTGCGAGAGGGAGCACGGCTCGAGTGTGGAGGCTGCACGTGGGGAGACCAAGGATACTTCTTGGAGCCAACGGTCTTCTCCGACGTCACCGATGACATGCGAATTGCTTGCGAGGAGGTTATTTGCGCAAACCTTTCACGTTTTCTTTTGAACTAACAACCTTTTGGAATCAAGTTTTGAGGCTAAGTCGTCATAACGTTATGACCATTGTGAACCGTCATCTTGTGTTTTATTATTCGCCATTGTTTGTTGTTATCCATAAACTATATGAAAGTGAGAGTTGGAGGTGTGCAGGATAATAAAATGCCAGCAATCATCATCATGATGAAGAGGAAAGATTGATTGCACTTTCTAACGGTTGAAATGAATTTTCTGTGGACTATCCAGATCTTTGGACCTGTGCAGCAAATAATGAGCTTCTCAACTTCCGAGGAGGTCTTGGCTCGTGCGAATGACTCGTACTATGGCCTAGCTGCCGGTGTCTTTTCAAAAGACCTGGACACTGTTCTGCATGTGGCTGCTGCACTGCAAGCTGGAACTGTGTGGTGAATATATTTTTATATGTACATACATGAGTTAAACTTGAGCTGCGTATCCTTGATGAATTACTATCATAACAGTAAAATCGCAGACATCGAGATAGGGGGTTGGAGGTGAGGGTCGGTGAGCTGTTGTGCATGCTTGAGAAATAACAAGATAGTGGGCTTGCCAACATGGGGGTTCTGTTCGTAAGGATGGCACTTATTACAAGATGTAAAGTCTATAAGATTATCAAGTTATTTTTGTTTTTTTAATTTATTTTTGTATGCCTTGTCGATGGGGCGGGGAACATGGGGTATACAAAATGGACATGATGGACATTACATGGATATTTATGACTTTTTGTGAATGCACCGTGAATGGCTGCTGGTCACATTGTCGGTACAGTTAGATACCTCATCTTCATTTTATTCCTGTTTCATTACAAACTGCTCAATAGCTGTTCAATTTGATGTCTATCTTTCCAATTCCTCCTCAATCGTTGCTGGTGTTCCTCGAGGTTACATTGTTTCCTCAATTATTATCCTGTTCTTCACTATCGATATTTCTTTCAATGATTTTCAGCATTCTCCACTCATTTGCTGATGACAATACACTTTTCTTTGTTTACATCTCAGGAAGTATCCAGGCAATCTGCTCGTTCTCAATGTCTTACGACCACTTTACTCTGTTGACACTTTTATATACACGACTATATCTAAATTGACTCCTCCAGTGTTCTTCTCGTCGAAGAAAGTTGCAAAAGCAACCATGAAAAGCTACCCAAGGTAAGCCCTTTGTCATTTCAAACCCTTCCCAGAGTTTCTCCACAGCTATAAAGACATTCACAAATAGTATACACATGAGAATTCCAATGCTACACACACCCTCAGCTGCCGGACCAGTTTCATCGCTTATTGGCAAATCGTCAGTGACAGAGTAGATAGAAATGCATACCAACGAGGCTCCCGAGCATGCACTCCAAAGTTATAAAGCTAAAAAATGTCGATAAAATGTGAGTAAGTTTGATTAACAAAGAAAATCAGATGATTCTCAGTTACATCAGTCGTCAAACCATTTGCCGAATTAACCATAAATCACTTCAGGAGCAAATTATTTGTTTGAAAGGTTACAAAATAAGTGTATGAAGGTTTCACCTGGATGTAATCAGTGGTTTAACTTAAAAATTAAGCTCCCCCACTTATCTCAGGTGTTTAAAGGTCCCCTGACATGCAAAAGTACTGAAATTTCATTTATATATTATGTCCTATAGGAGTTTTTCATCGTGATTTCAGATCTGACAATGTTTTTTTCACAATACTCATTCTGTAAAATGTAAAATAATAAAAACAAACCTCTTCGGGAACGCCCCTAAAAATTCTCCTGAAAGGGGCGTAACCCACATGACTTCAACTACAGGATTACAAAAGCTGCACAAAAATTACTCGGATTGGTGGTCTACGTGATTGTATTGGCTTCCTGTGTGTTTCCACATTCGATTGGTCGACTCAATCGCTTCGTTCATTTCTGCTTTAAAAAACATCGAACATTTGGTTTTGAATAATGTATGGCATGGACTTTCATTTGTCTGGTAGCGACAGTGAGTGTGAGAGAAATGAAGGATTTTGGTCTGAATCACATGGAGAATTGTCGGATCACATAGTCACGCGAGGTGAAGTTCAGGCAGCTGGAAATGAAATACGGCCTGAGCAGTTCGAGCCCGAAACAGGACAAGCAGAGGAAAATGGCGATGAAATTCACGGAGTTCATGATGATCGGGAGGACATCGAAGGAAGACTTGGCAATAACAACTGGTTAGACTAAATCCTATTCGTAATTCAATAATGTAAATTCGATTTGCATACTGCTCGATATCAGAAATATTTTAGTGAGGTGACGTGACCAGCGCAGCGCAGCAGACATGTTGCTTCGCGGCGAATGAATCGCAAACAAGGCCAGCGCATGTCATCGGCCGTATCTCTCAGCGCATAAAACGAAGCAATCTCGCTGTCCGGATACGATGAAAACTTGTGTGCAGAACACACCTTGCGACACAATTGTCTAGAGTAGTCCGATAAATCTGACGTTCTATTGCATTTTTATTTATTTTATTCCTACTGTCATCATGTAGCGCCAGTAGAAAACAATAAGCCTGGTGTTGGCCTAGTGGTTCGGGTGACGGCTTGGGATCCTAGGGTCCTGAGTTCAAGCCTCGTTGGCCGCTGAATTAAAATACACCAGGAGGTTGACTCAGCCTGTCATCCTTCCGAGGTCGGCAAAATGAGCACCAGTGTACTGGTAAGGGGGACACTGCATCAGCGGCATAGCCGCGTCCCAAACAATGATGCAACCAGCAGCCACAGGCTGCACTCAATACAGAGAGAGAGAGAGAGAGAGAGAGAGAGAGAGAGAGAGAGAGAGAGAGAGAGAGAGAGAGAGAGAGAGAGAGAGAGAGAGAGAGAGAGAGAGAGAGAGAGAGAGAGAGAGAGAGAGAGAGAGAGAGAGAGAGAGAGAGAGAGAGAGAGAGAGAGAGAGAGAGAGAGAGAGAGAGAGAGAGAGAGAGAGAGAGAGAGAGAGAGAGAGAGAGAGAGAGAGAGAGAGAGAGAGAGAGAGAGAGAGAGAGAGAGAGAGAGAGAGAGAGAGAGAGAGAGAGAGAGAGAGAGAGAGAGAGAGAGAGAGAGAGAGAGAGAGAGAGAGAGAGAGAGAGAGAGAGAGAGAGAGAGAGAGAGAGAGAGAGAGAGAGAGAGAGAGAGAGAGAGAGAGAGAGAGAGAGAGAGAGAGAGAGAGAGAGATTAGAAAACAATGAAGAAAAGAGAATAATAAAAGAAAGCTACAGCACGTCAGATTTATCGGCCTAGTCTAGACCAGTGTTTCTCAACCGGGGTTCCGCAAGAGGTCGCTTGGGGTTCCGCGAGAAACAGTAATAAATAGGCTAATGTATTTTTGAGTAGTTTTTGTTTGATTTAATATTCGTAATTTTACAATACACGTACGGCATATTGTTGGAAACTCCTTGGTTATTATAACAGAGGCTTCAACCTCTTGTATTATTTACAATTATAACAACCATAGGGAATGTATTTAACGATGTCTATATGGCGCCAGTGTGAAACTGCCCTCACTGGTTAGTGGACGTCCTGTACGCGGCGGATTCGTGTATCATTGAGTGACTGACTCAAGTACGGGACGCATGCACGGTGTCCATCTATCTTCTCTGTGCTTCCTTGCGCGAAGTCTCTCTCTCTCTCAAGGTTAGTTCTTCTAGTGGGGCGGCTTAGCCCAAATATTCAAAAGAATTGTGCATTTTGTGATACAAGCACCAAATTTGGCACAAATGTACATTAATATGTTGCGAACATTTTCAGATATTGGGCCACTTGAAATTCTCTCTTTATGTCCGCCATATTGGATTTCAAAATGGCCGCCACTTGAAATCTACATTTGCTATTATCTCTGGACGTAATGCAGCTATTGACTTGATTCTGGTTTCTTAATGTATGTTTTTTGGGGGCAAGGAATCCAATGGTACCATTTTCAATTAATATTATATATTACAGTCTGTGATATAATTTTATTTGGAAATTATCTAGGCAAATATTGGATTCAACACAATACTTTGAAAAGAATGTCTTAGTTCTGTAAATATAAATAAAAAAAAACTATACTAAATCACGAGTAACAACTCAGACAAGCTCATATATACTGGCAGTCTAAAATATAAATTCACATCGAGTGACTGCAGCAGCACTGTACATCCTGCAACACCGTGCCTACAAACACTACTGTCTGGGAGAAACTAGGGATGCAGAGGACCTTCCGGAGTTTGAAGACTGGTGTTGCCAGAGAGGAGAAGACAACCCCCAGTTTCACTACTGGGCAACCGTGCTGGAACTAGAACTGTTGGTTCTAGTGTATGTGCGTTCTCTCAGGCAGGGATCGTTAATGATGTACCTCGATGCTCTGACAGAGCTGGTCCCCTGGTTCCATGCACTGGATCACACCCACGATGCCAGGTGGATACCAGTGCACCTGAAGGACATGGCCTAACTCACCATCAAACACCCAGATGTAGCCACGAAATTCAGGGAAAGCCACTTCACCGTTAAGAAAACACAGAGGGTGTTCTCTTCAATCCCGATTGACCAGGCACATGAGCAGAATAATGCCTGCATCAAAGGAGATGGTGGAGCAGTTGGGCTCACTGACAACCCTAGTGCCCCACGTCGCTGGATGGTTGCGGGACCAGAAGTTGCCAGGGTGATCGAAGAATTCCAGGATGGGAACCAACACTGGAGACGGCAAACAGCAGACACACGTCATCATGATCAGACGCCAAGTGTACAGACCTCATTTGTGAAAGATGTTCGCTTTCTCGTCGGTGTCATAGAGGAGATGGGCAACCCATTCGAGGAGGAGAGTCAGGATGTAGTCAAACTGGACACAAAGGAGATCGCAGACCCTGCTGCTATGGAGACCGTGATGAATGCCAAGAGGATTGGCCAAGAACAGTTCGAGGCTTTCACCAGAGAGTGTCTGTTGGACAGAACAAAGGCAGTGGACGCACCCATTCCTCGTAACAAGCTGAAGGTGTTCAGCACTTCCACTCCAAGAAGCCAGAGCATAGGTCAGCAACAGCTCGCCTCCATCAAGAATGACCGTGAACTCTTCGCACGCCTGTACATTGGCTGCCAGACGAGGGATGGAAACCTTGAGGAGTTCTTTTGTCACGAGAATCAGGCATGTCCTCCTGCATTGTCTGGTGGTGGAAGCCTCTGCACTGGTACCAAGAGTGATCTCCTCACATGCTTGGAAGAAGTCTCCGACGCAAAGACAGAGACTCCTGTCACGACCTGTATTGTGCTTGATGGAGCAGCCATCGTCCAGATGCTGAAGCCGGCTGCATCAAAGACCTTTGAAGAGTATGCACAACAGATCTTCATCCCATATATGTCCACGAAGCTGCAAATAGTGTCACGCCTGGATCTGGTCTGGGATACTTACCTTGCTGATTCACTGAAAGGTAGTACATGTGCAAAGCAGGGACAAGGTGTGCGGAGACGTGTGGTGGCTGCCGCAGCCATACCAGGAAACTGGCAGAACTTCCTACAAGTGGACAGCAACAACACCGAGCTGTTCAGGTTCCTCTCAGCAGCTCTCATGGAATGGTTTGACCAGGAGGACAAGCAACTCATCATTACTGATGGAGAGGCAGTGCTCAGCAAGCCACTACTGCCACATCTGACCTCACTTGCCCCATGTAACCATGAAGAAGCTGACAGTCGGATGTTGCTGCATGCATCTCATGCAGTCCAGCATGGACACCATGCAATACTCATCCAGACTGTAGACACCGATGTTGTGGTGCTGGCAGTATCCCTGGCACAGGAGTTGCAACCAGAAGACAAACTGTGGCTGGCATTCGGAACAGGCCAGAGTTTCCGATACCGAGCAGCACACGAAATAGCAGCTGGATTGGGACGAGAGAAAGCTCGTGCACTGCCAATGTTCCACGCTCTAACTGGATGCGACACTGTGTCTAGTTTTCATAGACATGGCAAGAAGACTGCGTGGGCAGTCTGGATGGTACTGCCAGAACTCACTGAGGCGCTGCTGCTGCTGTCCTCTGCACCTCATGACATACCAGACGATGCAATGCGCATCATCGAGAGGTTCGTGATCCTGTTGTATGATCGAACTAGCAAATGCACAGACATCGACAAGGCCAGGAGGAAACTCTTCGCAAGGTAGAACAATGTGCAGCTCATCCCTCTAACGAAGGCAGCTCTGGAGGAACATGTCAAGAGGGCAGTGTATCAAGGTGGACATGTGTGGGGTCAGATACTGCTGCCAGCACCAGAGCTCCCTCCACCAACCAACTGAGGTTGGTCAAGGACTGGAGAAGGACAGTACACACCTTACTGGACCAGGCTGAGGCAGCTCACAGCTGCATTGAGCTGGTTTCTTGCAAATGCAAGAAAGGGTGTGTGAGGCGCTGCAAGTGCAAAAAGGCTGCCCTTCAGTGCACAGCCCTCTGTGTGTGTGAATGGGACTGCACATGACGATGAGTCAACAACATACATGTACTTGTGGCAATGCTGAACTTGTTAACATGACACTGTTTATGTACATGTATCTTCAGTACCGTTATATACCTAGCTTCAGATACCAGTACACCTCACCTCAAATACTAGACCATGTAGCATGTCAGTATTATACCTAAGACATTTACAGAACTAAGACATTCTTTTCAAAGTATTGTGTTGAATCCAATATTTGCCTAGATAATTTCCAAATAAAATTATATAACAGACTGTGATAGATAATATTAAGTTGAAAATGGTACCATTGGATTCCTTGCCCCCAAAAACATACATTTAGATACCAGAATCAAGTCAACAGCTGCATTACGTCCAGAGATAATAGCAAATGTAGATTTCAAGTGGCGGCCATTTTGAAATCCAATATGGCGGACATAAAGAGAGAATTTCAAGTGGCCCAATATCTGAAAATGTTCGCAATATATTAATGTACATTTGTGCCAAATTTGGTGCTTGTATCACAAAATGCACAACAGGTTTGCTATGCTGCTGCACTATTCTGTTTACCTTTATTGCTTCAGCTTTATTCGTTTAAGTTTTGTTGATCAAGTTACATGAGGTGTGTTTTTTAATTGTCAAACAGACTCGGGGTTGACAAACACTTTCAAAAATGACGTTTTCAAAAAAAAAAAAAAAATTTTTTTGTGAATTAAAACCTCGGTGTGAGGTCTCATAAACGACCAGTATGTTTTTTTTTTCATTGCCAATAAATTTGACAAAAAGGGGGTCATTTTTTCCTTAAACCAGGTATCCGAAAAAAAATATTATATTTACCACGTGAACTACGATAAAAATATAAAAGAGCTCGATATTAATAATGGTATATAATAATTTTATGCAGGGGTTCCCTGAGACATGAAAACTATTTCAAGGGTTCCACAAGGGTAAAAAGGTTGAGAAATGCTGGTATAGACTCTAAAGATCTTGAGTCGATCCACTCTGTGCGAGTTTCTGTATGTGACGTCAACACTGCGATTCGCTGAAGTCAACTTTTTTTAGGGGCGGGGCATAGCAAGTTGTGAAAGGCACCAGAAATGATCGAAATATTGGTTTAATTATCCCATTTTTTATTTTTTTTTTAAAAAACATGGGTGATTTCTTCACTAGGAAGGTCAAGTTAATATATAAATAACCAGAAAGTTTTGCATGTCAGGGGACCTTTAAGGTTCAACTCACTTCATCAACCAACAAGGTAAACATGAAGATCAAGGAGCTTTCCAAAGAAGTCAGACATAAAGAGGTGGAGAAGCACCGTTCAGGAGAGGGTTATCAGAAGATTTCAGTCACTCATTATCCCTTTGAGTACGGTGAAATCCATCAAAAAGAAGTTGAAGATGTATCATACTACTCAGACTCGACCCAGATCAGGTTGTTCATCCATACTCAGCAGCCGGTCAAGCAGGAAACTGGTTGGGGATGTTACTGTAAATGCAAAAATGACTTTGAAAGATCTGCAAGGCTCTATGTACGAGATGAGGGAAAATGTTCATCAATCAACAATATCACGTTCCCTTCACAAAGCTGGCCCCATGGATAGGTCATAAGAAAGAAGCCATTACTGAAAAAGACACATCTTAAAACTCGTATGAAGTTTGCGATAAAGCAGGAGTAAAGTTTTGTGGTCAAACGAGACAAACATTGAACTTGTTGGTCTAATTTCAAAGCGTTTCATCTGGCACAAGCTGAACACTGCATATTACCCAATCAACACCATCCCAACTGAAAAGCATGGTGGTGTCAGCATCATGGTTTCGGGCTGCTTTTCATCAGCAGAGACTGGCAAGCTTGACAGGATAGAAGGGTCGATGGACGGTACAAATTACAGGAGAATCCTTGATGAAAACCTGCTTGAATCAGCCATGAATCTGAAACTGGGTAGGAGATTCACATTTCAGCAGGACAATGACCTGAAGCACAAAGCCAAAGCCACACTGGAGTGGCTGAATAAGAAGTAAATAAATGTTCTTGAGTGGCCCAGTCAAAGTCCTGACTTGAACCCAAACATTTATGACGAGACTTGAAGATTGCAGTCCATTGGCCATCCCCATCAAACTTGGCAGAACTAGAGCAAATTTCAAATGAAGAATGGGTAAACTTTTCACCATCTCACTATACAAAGCAGGTAGAGATCTACCCAGAAACACTCAGAGCAGTCATTGCTGTCAAAGGTGCTTCCACCAGGTACTGACTTATGGGGCTGAATACTTTTACAACCAGTGAATTTTAATTTGTACATGTTTTTTGCAGGCATTCCTGACATGTAACCTCCTTCAACTTTAACAGTGTTTTGTTTGATCTCAGCAGTTATGAATTAAAAAGTTCATTTGGAATTTTTTTTCCTACATAATTTGTAATTCATCTAAATGTGGCATCATTGGTAGGGGGTGAATACTTTTGCAGGTCACTGTATGTATGGAAAACAAAGACCCACTTATATCTCTCACCTTTGACTGGAGGGAAAAAACAATTAGCTCTCACCTCATAAATTACCTGAAGTGGTTTCGATTATAATTAAATTGACTCCTCCCATGCTCTTCTCGCCAAAAAAAGCTGCATAAAGCAACCATGAAAAGCTACACAAGGTAATCCCTTTGCCGTTTCTAACCCTTCGCAGAGTTGCTCTGATTACCTGTATATGGTCCTGATTACCTTGCGTATTTCAATTAATCCAACAGACAGTCCATCCTTGTACACCACCAAAAGGAGCCCACTCTACATGTCCCTTGTATTTAAATGAATGGCTTCATTTTACAAGAATTGATTTTTTTGTGTCTTCTAACCTTTCCTGGAAGCCTCACATTGTTTGTTAAGAAACTTTCTCAAAAACTTAAAAATCACCAGGGAGGTGACGTCCCAATAGCATTTGACACAAGTTCTACTTCCCAATCATGTGGAGTAAATAAATCCCCAGGGTGGTGAAAACATATCCACAAGGACCCTGATTTGGACCTCCATGGGCTTTTAATAACAATTTGAGATATTTGGCCCACGGTTGTCTTGTGGTCTCCTCGCTGCCCCTTCTTTCCCGTGATTATTTTGGTCATTCTTTTGCTCAACATGCTCCCCAGGTCCCTTGCCAATGAACCTTTAATAGGATGACTGTTCAAGCCTCTTCTTGCTCGTTCAGTCATAACATTGTAATTCCCCATGACAGGGCAAATGTTTCTTCATTTTCTCTTTCTCTTTCTCTTTCTCTTTGTCTCTCTCTCTGTCTCTTCCCCCTCACCATCTCTGTCTCTATCTCTGTCTCTATCTCTATCTCTATCTCTATCTCTATCTCTATCTCTATCTCTATCTCTCTATCTCTCTATCTCTCTGTCTCTCTCTGTCTGTCCGTCCATCTCTCTCTCTCTCTCTCTCTCTCTCTCTCACTCTCGCTCACTCTCTCTCTCTCACTCTCTCTCACTCTCTCTCACTCTCTCTCACTGTCTCTCACTGTCTCTCTCTCACTCTCTCTCACTCTCTGTCTCTGTCTCTGTCTCTGTCTCTGTCTCTGTCACTGTCTCTGTCTCTGTCTCTGTCTCTGTCTCTCTATCTCTATCTCTACCTCTCTCTCTCTCTCTCTCTCTCTCTCTCTCTCTCTCTCTCTCTCTCTCTCTCTCTCTCTCTCTCTGTCTCTGTCTCTCTGTCTCTCTCTCTCTGTCTCTCTGTCTCTCTATCTCTCTCTCTCTCTCTCTCTCTCTCTCTCTCTCTCTCTCTCTCTCTCTCTCTCTCTCTCTCTCTCTCTCTCTCTCTCTCTCTCTCTCTCTCTCTCTCGTCGAGTGGAGTGTCATGGCAGCTGTGTGGTCTTGGTGAGCTGTGATCTGCCCTGTTTTTTCGCCTTTCTATCCCCTTTCGCATCGTTTTTCACCTCCTTTCCTTTGTTTCCTTCTACGCATTGTTATTTGTGCTCCCACCCTCCCCTCTTCGTTAGACCTTGCGCTTCGGCCTTCCCTCGCGCCGTCATCACCCCACCCCACCCTGCACATCTGTCCTTGTTATTTCACGGTTTGCCCTTCGGTTCATCTCTTCCCCTTCCCTCACCACCACCCTGTTTTCTCCTTGCACACCTTTTACCTGAGATAGGGAGAGAAAGAGCCCACAGCTTCTTGTGGATAACTTTTTGTTGGCGGCCCATCCCGGCCCTTCAACTGATCGTTTTTTTTCCTCACTGTAGCTTTGTTTATTTCCTTTGGAAACCTGTTTTGGCTTGTATTTAATTACTGCACGAGAGCAATCGCCCCTCCTCCCCCTCCTAAATATGACTTATTATTCCCGTTATTCGGCATTTGAAGCATTAACATGAAAACATGGCGTCGTCTGCGTCCCGCCCGACGACATCAGCGTTGAGGATCTCGTTATCGCTACAGGAAACATCGTCGGAACTGACAAAGTTCGTGCAGCCTCGTGAATGAACAAACATGTGGTTATCTTCGTGTCTGAGACAAAACTGGTTCACGAAATCGTATCGACCGGACGATCAACAGACGACGGACATTTCGTGCTCGTCTCCCCTCTGGACACACCGGCTGTGAAGGTCATTATCTCGAACGCTCCTCCTTTCCTGAAGAATCAGACGCTGATCTCCGAACTATCTCGTTATGGTTCTGTGGTTTCTCAGATCACCATGTTACTTTTACGGAGCCAAGATGATTGGACGAAGCATGTGATGTCTTTTCGGAGACAAGCTTATGTGGTGCTTCCTCCCTCTAACGCTGAAAGAACCTTGAACATCGTTTTAAAATTCAAAATTGATAATCATGATTACCAAGTCTACGTAACCACTGACACCCTGAAATGTTTCGAATGTGGTAATTTCGGACACTTGAAACGATCTTGCCCAAAGGCGACTTCGTCAAACGATGAAACAAACCTCGTCAACAAGAATAGGTCTTCTTCTTCTTCTTCCTCGACTGTGAAGGAAATTAATCCCGTGTCCCGTTATAACCCCCAGGCTTCCCAGCCCGAGAGTCTAAACAGCAAAACGAATGTTTGGGATGGTTTCACCGTCGTTTCATCAAGAAAGAGAAAGACTTTACCTGATGGTCATTTAACCCAGAACAAAGGAGCATTTACAAACGAGGAATCTGTCGGTAATGTTCTTGCAGTTGTGACTGACGTCACTTGACAAGGCCTACCCGGAATGGACCCGGTATGGACCCGGTACCTACGGCCAACAAGTTCCACCTACTTGCCGGTGAGGACATCGACGTCTCCCTGACAGAGACCGCTTTACCTGTTATCGAAGTAAACAAAACTGTTTCACTCGTTAAAAACTCTCCTCTTGGAAAGTCCATTGACGGTGATACACAGACCACTCGTGATGATCCTTCTGTCACTTTGGTAAATGTTAACCCTGAATCCTTGTCAGCAGGAAATAACGAAGTGAATATTAACCCTGTTACTGCTCCCATCTCATCACGTGTTGAAGCTGGAAACGTAGGAAATGTTAAAATGGATGTTTTGCGAGAGACCCCCCAAGTACTGTATACCTCCACGCCGTTGGACGTCGATAACACCGTTACGGTTGAGGGAAGCGAGATCTCTACATCCGCTGATGGTGTTTCCGTTTCATCAACTCCCCCGATTATTTCTGTTACTTCACCAGGAGATGTTCCCACAATGGAAGAGCACATAGACGTGGTAACCAGTACAGATCAATACCTGCCAACCTTTTTTGAAGGAAAAGCGTTAGGCTGGCGTCGCACGCGTCCCTAGGGGGTCTGGGGGCATGCCCCCCCCCGGAAATTTTTCAAAAAAATGAAGTGAAATGGTGCAATCTCCTGCATTTTGAGACCACAGTAAGCTGAAATATATCAACATATTTTTAGAGTGAAAAAGAGAAAACTTAACGTGGTTGATCCACTCACCAATCTTTATTTTTCGAAGACATCATGATCATCAGTCACGTTTCCATAAATTACTGACTGTCCAAGCTCCACATGTACTGTGTGTGCCCATACGTGTACACAAGAGTTTACATAAACTCACTGATACATCTTTATGAATGAAATGACTGGCCACTGATTTCATAACATATTTACAGTTTACCTCACGCGAAGCCTTGATACACTTGAACTCTGTTGTCCAACTTGGCTTAAACTCGTTGACCCAGCGTGGGGGTGGTTTTTTTGTTTTCGGGTGTTTGCATTGTTGTCGTGCACTGAAGCGATGAGTCCTCTCTGTTAACTTCAGTCTTTGATCATGAATGTAAAATGCCAATGGCGCGTTGTCTGGAAATGAATGCCCGCTGTTTCCTGTCGTCCCATTGGTCAAGCTTAGTTTGGAAGCAATAACCAATCGCTGACGAGATAAGAAATCGAGGTCAGGCACGAGTTTTGTAGGATGTAGAAGCAGCCGCGTGTAATACGATCTTGGCAGTGAGAAACGAACGCAAAACTGAAAAAAACACAACTATTTTTTTTTCCAATAATAATTTCCAAATGCGGCATGTCTGACTAATTAAATCGGTAGGCGTTGGGAGCTATAGAAAATCGGTAGGCTACCGCGCAAATCGGTAGGGTTGGCAGGTATGCAGATCCGTGTGTCAATACTGACGCCAGTATCGATATGCAGGACAGTACAAACTTGTGTGACTCGGAAACTAAAACCGACTCTAACGAATCTGACCTGGAGGAAGCAAACAGGAACAGTCAGGTGGAAACGGTGGAGAAGCTGACCGGTCAAGGTCCTACCCTCCCTGAACAAATAAGACTCTTCTTTCAAAATACTTACAGGAAACGCAATATAAACCTGACGGAATACTTTCCAGATCTACCGTCCTTCCTTGAGTGTGCTCAGGCTATCGTACGTAAGCCTGACTTATTCGGTTTCCACCAGACACACTGTCACCGCTTAAAAAAATTGATCGCCAAGGCGAAAAGGGATTCTAATCAATTATCCCACTTCTGATCTTATTCTTCGAAGCTATTATTTTCCTCATGGCCAGTTTCAATATTGGAATGATAAATGTTAATGGTGGTGGGAGTCCACTCCGCAAGATCCAAATTAAATAGCTGGTAGATACACTTGTGATTCCGTCACACCAAGCTGTCCGGCTAACAAAAAATACAAGAGGTCAACGGTCTTGACATAGCTTTGTTACAAGAGACCCATGCCGTCCGATCTGTTCAGGCTCAGTGGCGACTATTTATGGACATGGAATGTTTCTTTAGTAACAACTCCACGTCGAAGGCAGGCATCATGTTTGTCGAAGGGAAACATTTCCATCCGTCTTGCCTTAAATTTATGAGTATTATTGATGGACACCTTGCCTCCGTAACCTTCTCTATCAATCAGATCAAGTTCACAATTCTCAATGTGTACGCTCCAAGCAAAAATGACGAGCGGATCTCCTTTTTTTTGCCAAACTGAGAAAATTCCTGCAAACACTGGATTTGCAGACTTGTCTAATTATTGGTGGTGATTTTAACTGTACTGTTAATGCTTCATTTGACCGGGACGGGCCGGAACCCCAACCATTTACCGCAAAACTTTTTGCAAACATCATTGCGAAATATAATCTTCATGATATTTGGCACATGCAGCACCCTTCTGATCGGTCTTGTACATGGTGTCGTTGTTTAAACAACCACATCTCACTCACAAGGCTTGATCGCATCGATGTAAATTCTCATTTATTACATGGAGTTTATAAATCCGATATCGTGCCTTCTGGTTTCTCTGACCATTCCCAAGCTCGAGTATTTATTCAACTTTCTAAACCATGTTCAGGGAGCTCTCACTGGAAATTCAAGAACAGTTTACTAGAAAACCTCAACTTCATTCAGGCCTTTGAATCCTTCTGGACGGCTCTCCTAGAACAGTAGTTAAGCTGTTCCGTTAACCTGCTGATACGGTGGGATTTAGTAAAAACCCAAATTAAAGGGTTCTGTCAACAGTATCAGTTTTTCTTAACAATACAAGGGCTGACCATGAAGTGAACAAAATATTTCAGTTAGAGATTTTACAACTCCAACGGGTCATCGGACAAAATAATAGTAACATACAAAAATCCTTAACTGAGAAACAGTCCTTATTAAAGGAAATAACCGAGAGGAATGCACGTGGTGCCTTAGTTCGGATGAGGGTGCGACACCTGAACGAGGCAGACGTACCAACCAAGTACTTCTTTTCCTTAGAGAAATGTCTTCCCACTAAACGGCTTTCTCAGCTGCGATGAGCAGATTCATCCATTACCTTTACACAATCAGAAATCAAACTTTTTGTGAAGGAATACTTTTCGAAAATATATTCAATGGAACAAATAAATCCTGTCAGTGTCGCCTCGATCTCCGTAGGCCTGCCAGTGTTGTGTGAAGATGGGCGTTCCCAACTGGAAAGACTCATTACTTTGGAGGAACTTGGCACTACCCTTCACGGCCTTGCCATTGGGAAAGCACCTGGTTTGGATGGACTTACAACCGAATTTTACAATAAGTTTTGGCACTTATTGGGTCCAGAACTCATAAACACCTTGAACGTAAGCTGCCAGCTTGGAGAGCTACCTCAGAGTTGCCGACGAGCTCTTCTTACCCTCATCCCAAAAATGGGAGACATGCTGAGTATTGAAAATTGGCGTCCTATCTCCCTGTTATGTACGGACTATAAGATATTATCAAAAGCCCTGGCATCGTGACTTACTCCTTATTTATCCTCGTTGTTGAAAGAAGACCAATGTTACTGTGTCCCAAAACGTTCCATTTTGACAACATCTCCCTTGTGAGAGACATCATTGAACTGTGCAAGGAAAACCCCAAAGATTTAGGACTTCTTCTCCTTGATCAGGAGAAAGCCTTTGACCGTGTTGACCATCGGTACCTTTTCGAAGTACTTGAGCAGTTTGGACTTGGTTCAACCTTCATCTCTTATATTAAAATACTATACAATAATATTTATAGTGTGCTTAAGATAAACAATGAACTTGTTGCACCTTTGTCTGTTAACAGGGGAATTAGACAAGGTTGCC
The DNA here is from genome assembly GCF_056783735.1 of Eptatretus burgeri. Taxonomy (NCBI): domain Eukaryota; kingdom Metazoa; phylum Chordata; class Myxini; order Myxiniformes; family Myxinidae; genus Eptatretus; species Eptatretus burgeri. The sequence goes on from NC_140972.1 coordinate 12,453,669, forward strand.
CTCTTTCCGAGTTGCTTTATGCTCTCTCCATCGAACTCCTACTGGTTTCTTTGCGCTGTAGACTAACAGGGGTTAGTTTGTCCCAGCTTGAACGGCCCATCAAGGTACTGGCATACGCCGATGACGTGTGTGTATTCGTACAAGATATCAATTACATTAACATTGTTCGTTATTGTTTGTCCTTATTTGAAAAGGCTTCTTCAGTCAAAGTAAATTGGAACAAAACGAGCGCCCTTTGGCTCGGTCCGTTGTGCTACTTTGCGCCAAGACTTCCTACTCCACTGTTATGGACCAATGATGGTGTGAAATACCTTGGAGTGTTCTTAAGTAATAATACCACAGTAGCAAAGAATTGGGCTGATCTGCTTGAGTTTGTTGAGGGTAAACTGCAAAAATGGAAAGGTCTGATCACACAACTGTCATACGTGGAAGGGTCTTGGTCATCAGCACACTGATGGCCTCTACCTTATGGCACAGGTTCTTCATGCTGCATCCTCCAGCGGCGTTGCTTCAACAGCTCCAGAAGTGCTTCGTGTCCTTTTTCTGGGACGGAAAACACTGGCTGCGACCTGGGGTCCTCAGTTTATCACTGACTGATGGAGGCCAAGGTCTGGTCGACATAAAGAGTCGGCTAATGGCCTTTCGACTCTCGGTTGCTCTTCGCATGCTATACACGCGACCCTCTCCACCATGAGTCAACGTCGCTCATCACCTTTTGCAACAGGCTGGGAGGCTAGGCTATGACCACTCTCTTTTCCTGATGGACCTTTCCAAAATCGACACATCCCCCCTCTCTGGTTTCTACCAGAGCATACTAAATGCGTGGCAAGCTCTGACAATAACAAGAGCTACACATTCTTACACGAAACAGATGTTTCTGGAAGAACTTTTGTTCTACAACTCCCTTTTCCATGATATGCCTCCCGATGGGTGTTTTATTCAACGCTTTACCGACAAGGGCGTTAAATCTGTCGCAGATCTTCTCAGCCCAAACGGCAGCTGGATCGGAGTTGATGCATTGGCAAGCCTGGTCGGTGTGCGATCCTCTCGAATCGTGGCACACATATTATGTTGTGCGTTTTGGACATACACACGGCTTGCACCTGCTTGGGAGCAGGATCACCAAAGCAATGAACAAAATGCACATCGGATACCTTCTCTCTCTCCCTTTCCTGAACTCGTATGTGCTTTTCCTCTTGCCAGCCCTCTTCCTTGTGCCCCTTTTAACGTAGGCTTCAATGGCCTTCCCAAACAAAAAGACCTTTATTTGGGTTGTGTAAAATTTCTTTCACTACGGCAAATAACACAGCAGAAGGTTCGATGGAGAGACCTCTTACCTTGTTCTCCCCCTTATTTTCCTAACTGGAAAGGTTTTTATCACCCTCCTGTACCACCACGACATGGCGACCTCCAATGGAGACGAGTACACTGGATCCTTCCTTCTAATCACGTGTTACACCATTTTTCAAATCTGCTTGTAGATGAATGTCCTTTTTGTAAGAAATCTGAAAACCTTTTTCACATCAATGTTGAATGCCAACGGTTGGCACCTTTATTTATTTTACTTCGGAATTGTTTTGTAAGGTTTGGTTTGATTTTTAACACTTGTGTGTTCATCTATGGAATGGATATCCCACACAAAAATTCCAATGCTGTGTTAGTCAATTTCCTACTTGCTCAGGCAAAGATGGCGGTATATAAGTCAAGGAAAAGACAACTCGATGGTGTTGGAGTAAATGATGAAGATGCTTTGTTTTTGTTCCAAAACCTTGTAATAAGTCGCGTTAAATTGGATTTTGCTTTCTTTTCAGTAACTGGAAGATTACCGCAGTTCGAATCAAAATGGTGTATAAAAGAAGTTATTTGCAAAATCCGAGAGGAATGTCTATCCAATCCTTTTGTGAAAGGTTTTGTATATAATCCACCCGATTCATCCTTTCCCTTCTTCAGAAAATTTTTCTTGGTTTTCTTTCTTTCTCTGAAATGAAAATGTAACTCCCATTTGGGGGCTTTCTTTTCTATTTTTATAATAAAAAGATACAAAAGTCAAAAGTCTTTCTCTCTCTCTCTCTCTCTCGCTCTCTCTCGCTCTCTCTCTCTGTCTCTCTCTCTCTCTCTCTCTCTCTCTCTCTCTCTCTCTCGCTCTCTCTCTCTCTCTCTCTCTCTCTCTCTCTCGCTCGCTCTCGCTCTCTCGCTCGCTCTCTCGCTCTCTCGCTCTCGCTCGCTCTCGCTCTCTCGCTCGCTCTCTCTCTCTCTCTCTCTCTCTCTCTCTCTCTCTCTCTCTATCTCTCTATCTCTCTCTCTCTCTCTCTCTCGCTCTCGCTCTCGCTCTCGCTCTCGCTCTCTCGCTCGCTCTCTCGCTCTCTCTCTCTCGCTCTCTCTCTCTCGCTCTCTCTCTCTCGCTCTCTCTCTCTCTCGCTCTCTCTCTCGCTCTCTCTCTCTCGCTCTTTCTCTCTCTTTCTCTCTCTCTCTTTCTCGCTCTCTCTCTCTCTCTCTCTTTCTCTCTCTCTCCCACTGGTGATTCGTGAGCTGAGTGCAGTGTCATGGCGGCTCCTTGTGTTGGGGCTTTGTAGCTGTCCGTGTTTGTGGTTTGTCTCTCCACCCTCCCCTTTGCGGAGGTCAAAGGGCGGAGGAGCTCCTTGTGAGCCAACGGCCATCCATATCTAGTGCCCAACTGAGTCTGCGGACGTCCTCCTGCAGTTGGGTCACTTCTTATTAGGAGGTTGGTGGCAGGATTTGCACTCCGGCCACCGTAAAACCCTTCATTCCGCAAAACGCAAAAACGCAAAAAAATCTGAAAACCCAGTCCGTGGGAGTACCTCCTGTGCAGCTTCCCTTTGCAGGGCAGCTCACCGGATGACGGGATTGGGGCAAAGCCTTCGGGACCCCCAATCTTTGATAGGAGGGAAACCACGGGGTAACATCCCTGGGTCAGATTGCGGGAGAGTGTGTCGGAGTGGTGCTGAGGTGTCGTCCACCAGACGGCGGTCTCCTTGGGTTAACCTGAGGCGGTCCCTTCGGGTGGGTGCCTGGAATGTCCTTTCCCTAAAAGAGGATGATCACCTGTCTCTGTTATCATCTGAGCTCAAGCGTTTGGACATCGGGATTGCAGCTCTCTCTGAGGTTCGGAGACCGGATTGCGGCGAGATAATGGTGGGTGGTTACACCTACTATTGGTCTGGTCGCTCTGATGGTTACCATACCCAAGGAGTTGCTGTAGCTGTGTCCAACAAGCTGACCCCAATGATAATTGAGGTAACACCGGTCAACGAGCGTATTATGAGATTAAGGATTCGTCACTCCTTAGGTGTCATTTCCCTGGTCTCTGTTTATGCTCCGACTGAGGCGAGTGATCTCACCGTGAAGGATGCATTCTACGCCACACTCGAGTCTGTGGTTGATCAGTGCCCCAGACGAGATACACTTCTAGTCTTGGGGGATTTCAATGCATCGACTGGAACTGATAGGGATGGTTATGAGGTGTGTGTTGGTCCCCATGGGTCAGGAACTATGAACCAGAAGAGCACTAAGTTCCTTGACTTTGCAAGAAGTCATGGACTTAGGGTGGCTGGTTCATGGTTTCAGCGCCCACAAGCTCATCGCTGGACTTGGTATTCCAACGCTGGCGGTGTGGCAAAGGAGATTGACCATGTCCTCATTGACTGTCGTTGGAGGATGATCCAGAACTGCAGGGTCTACCGGAGTGCTCAGTTCCTCAATACTGACCACAGGCTTGTTGTAGCAACTCTAAAGCTGCACCTTAAATCCTGGAGAATGGTACCATCCCAGCCTAGGCTGGATGTTGCCAAGCTCAGGGATGAGAGAGTAGCTGAGGAGTTTGCGAACAGGCTGAGTGGACACTTGAGGGGTCTGGGTGCTTTGGGGGTGCTGAAGAGTTGTGGAGCGCCTTCAAGACCACCGTCCTTGATGTTGCTGGTGGATGCCTTGGAGCTCACCGCAGGGCAAAGAAGAATTTTGTCTCTCAAGGGACACTGGATACCATTGACCAGAGTCGCAGGGCCAGGCTGAATGGCAGAGCTGAGCTGTTCAGGGAGCTGAGGTGTAAAACTGTATGTGCACTGAGGGTGGACAAGGAGGCCTATGTGCGAGGAATCTGTGAGGGGGTAGAGCATCACCTGTGGACAGGTGATTCTCGTCCCGCTTACAGGGGAATTCGCGCATTACGTTCATCCAAGCCCATCCCTCGGAGCACTACAGTTCGAGCAGAGAGTGGTAGGCTCTTGACAGAGGAGTCTGAAGTGAAGGCCCGCTGGGCCGGTTACTTTGAGCGGTTGTACCAGGCTGATCCCCCAACTGTCGAGTTGGACGTCAAGGGTGTTACAATCCCTGTTGCTGACCCTCGAATCAACTGTGGTCCACCTATGCTTGTGGAAACACGGGCTGCGGTGAACCAGTTGAAACGGGGCAAAGCTCCAGGGATCTGTGGCATCCATGCCGAACTTCTCAAGGCTGGTGGAAATGCTGCACTCGTGTCGTTGCATGCAGTTTTGTGCTCTGCCTGGAACACAGGCATCATCCCAACTGACTGGAAGAGGGGCCTTGTTGTCCCTCTCTGGAAAGGGAAGGGTGATCGCCAAGACTGCAACAACTACCAAGGGGTGACGCTGCTCTCAGTGCCGGGCAAGGTCTTTGCTCGGATAATTCTCGATAGGGTTCGCCACCATCTGCTTGAGCACCAGCGTCCAGAGCAGTCAGGCTTTACACCAAAGAGGTCAACGATTGACAGTATCCTTGCCCTTCGTGTCCTCACCGAACGCAGACGAGAGTTTCGGCAGGGGCTGCTTGCAGCCTATGTTGATCTCTGTAAAGCGTTCGATTCAGTGAATCGGGATGTCCTCTGGAGGATTCTTGGTCTTCGTGGGGTGCCACCAAAACTGATCGATCTGATGTCTGAACTCTACTCTGGTACTGAGAGTGCTGTGAAGTGTGGTGGTACCATCTCTGACTTATTTCCAGTTGTTACTGGAGTTCGTCAGGGATGTGTACTTGCCCCCACACTTTTCAGCACTTGTATGGACTGGATTCTAGGGAGGATGTCGGAGAGATCAAGTTGCGGTGCGTCATTTGGGAATGTCAAGATCTCGGACCTTGACTTTGCAGATGATGCAGTCATCTTCGCGGAGACTTTAGACATCCTCTTGGGGGCCCTCGAGGTGCTGAATGAGGAGTCGGAGCCGTTGGGATTATGGGTTTCTTGGGTCAAAACTAAGATCCAGGCTTTCGGTGACATCTTGGATGCTGCTGTCCTGTCTGTGTCTGTTTGTGGTGAGGATGTTGAGGTCGTGGAGAGATTCACTTACCTTGGCAGTGATATTCATGTCTCTGCTGGCTGCGAGTCAGAGGTCAATAGACGTTTGGGTCGGGCCTGGGGAGTCATGGATTCACTGGATCATGGGGTGTGGCGCTGCCGGTACCTGTGCGGGAGGACGAAAGTCCGAGTCTTCAGGTCCTTGTTACTTCCAGTCTTGCTCTATGGGTGCGAGACTTGGACTCTGACCAAGGATCTGAGACGGAGACTTAATTCCTTTGGTACCAGGTCTCTTCGGAGAATCCTTGGCTATCGCTGGTCGGATTTTGTGTCCAACGAGCGGTTGCTGAGAGAGACTCGGATGAGATTTGTCACCTGCATAGTCCGTGAGTGTCAGTTGCGGCTGTATGGACATGTGGCTCGTTTTCCTGACTCTGATCCTGCTCACCAGATTCTCTCAGCGAGGGAGTCTCATGAGTGGAGGAGGCCAGTGGGTCGACCACGTGCCTCATGGTTGCAACAGGTTGACTATCATCTCAAGGAGATGGGGATGGGCCTGGCATCTGCCTGGGGGATGGCCAGCCGGAGGCCCCTGGAGTACCGGCGGAAAGTGGACGCAGCGACGCGCTGTTCTGGCACATGCTCCCATACCTGACCTCCCCTTTGCAGTGTGTCTTTGTGTATTCCCCCTTTCAAGCTGACCCCCCTCCCTATTGAGACAGAGTGAGAGAGTCGAGAGCACGCGGTGGTGTTACCGGTGAGAGTTCCCCATTTGGGGCGTTTCCCTCCTCGTATTTCTCACTTTGTGTTGTAAATTATAATCTATTTCTCCTTTTTTCGTTATTTTTATTTTTATTTATAGATTTTTTAGTTTGTTTATCAGAGCCTTTAGGCTTCGTTAATACATTTTTTTAATTTAAACGTGGAAACGATGGCGGATAGCTCTCTTAACACGGCTTTTGAAACTCTAACCCGGAAACATGGGTTAGTTTGTACGCCTCCGTCGGGAATCGACGTGGAGGCTGTTGTCCTCGCTGTTGGGGAGATAATCGGTTTGGAGAATGTAAAAGCAGCTCCTCGTATGAATAAACGTGTGGTAATCTTCGTTTCCACAGTAACCATGGTTGCTCAAGTAGTTGAGCATGGGATTTTCTTTCCTCCCGACGTGTTTCTCCAGGAATGTCCTCTCGACACGCCGGCAGTTCGGGTTTCCCTTTGTAATATTCCTCCGTTCATTAAGAACACAGAACTGGTTAACAAACTTGGTTCTGTTGGTTCTCAGTTTCTATGATTCCTCGACGAGGGAAAAATAACTGTTTAAAACATATCGTGTCCTTTCGTCGTTTTGTTTATATGATTTTACCGCGTGGTGTAACCTCATTAAATGCGGAATTGCCCTTCAAGGTTGAAGGGTACACTTATAGGGTCTTTGTCTCTCCAGAGTCTCCAGTTTACTTTGAGTGAGGCGAATGTGGTCATTTACAAGACTCCTGCTCGAATAGGACCACGGGTGGAGTCACGAGCCTGGCTGATGATGTACACCAGGGTGCTACTGAGATCACCGTTGATAATGTTAAGAGTATGGGTGCTGAGAGTAAACCTTCGCTCAAGTGGTTAGTAAAGGAGCGCAGCCCCCTCCTCAGCACTCACCTCCAGCTGAAGTAAATTCCTCAACCTCCTCTACTTTCAGGGTCGGTTGAGGATCGCGTGATAAATATCGGGAACTTATGTGTTGTTCAGACAGCACCCGCGAATCTTGGGTGTTCTGAGGTTCAACTTCCATGTAAGGTTGATTTTAGTCCTTGTTTGTCCCTTGTTGAACCTTGTGTTGATCATGTCCCCCCTCCCTCAATGGGGAGTGGTGAATGTGTACTAACTAATGTGTCTGTGTGTGATTGACTCATCCAGTGAGGTAGCTGATTCTTATCAAGCTCATGTGCAGCAGAATACTCAGGATGAAATCTCAGTGTTGCTTTGTTGAGCCAGTTTCTTCGGCAATGGATTCTCGATGTAATGATTGTGACTCTGATGGGGATTCTTCTGTTGCCTCACTAAGTGATGGTGAGGCCGACCTCCCGTCAGAGCGTGTCTCTGGAGATTCCATCCCTCCGACTGAAATCATGGATTTCTTCCAAAAAAAACTTATCGTAAAAGGCGTGGGACAATTAGCGATTTCTTCGCTGATACTCGCGCCTTCATTATTGGTGCTCGGGGTGTTGTACAACAATCCGCAACCCTTCATGTTTCTGATAACTCGCTTCAAAGATTGAAAAGGTATCTTGTTACAGCAAGGAAAGAAGTAAACCTGTAATGGTTGAAGTGCTGCTTATGTCTTCATGAACATGGCCAGTTTGAATGTTAATGGCGGACGCAGTCAGCTGCGTTGGTCGCAGGCTTTGCAATTAGCCAGGAAGGAAAAAATTGATATCCTCTTATTACAAGAGACTCGTGCCACTCCAGACTGTATGGCTAATGGCAGCAACAGCTGAATGGCACTTGGTTTTTGAGTAATACAGATTCTGTGAGCGAGGGTATTGCTTGTTTTTGTTTGTCCACCTTTGTCTGTCTCTCCCCCTATTTTTAAAGAAATCATCCCAGGCCATCTCGCCTCTGTAGAGCTTGAATACAATCAGAAACGATTTGTTTTTGTTAATGTCTGCGTTCCAAGTGACAGTACAGATAGAACAGTCTTTTTTTGTTTAAATGATTCCTTTAATTTCTTGCAACACATATCTTCTCATTCCCTGTTGTGCTGAGCGGGGGACTTTAACTGTTCTTTGAACCCAACTTTCGATCGGAACAGTGCAGAGCCACATCCAGCATCAAGTAGGTCTCTTTCCAACATTATATCACGCCATGATCTTAACCATATATGGCGACAACAACACCCGAACCGACAACAATTTAGCTGGTGTCGACTTTAACTAAATCATCTTTCACTTGCTCGACTTGATAAATTTTACATTCCTAACTCTGCTATCAATCTTGTGACACGTACAGATATTGTTCCTTCTGGTTTCTCCGATCATTCCTTAGTAAAACCGTGCTTGTCACTTCTTGGTTTTAAACACCGCACATTGTACTGGTGTTTTAATACGTCCCTTCTGAGCGACCCTCTTTTCAAGTCATCCTTCAAGGTTTTTTGGGAGAGGGTTGTGTATCTACAACATCAGTTTTTAGCTCGCCTGTTCGAAGAACAGAGAGCTATAGCGATACCCCCGGCATGAGCGTGAAAATGTTAAATTTTTTGTATTACGGAAAAACTCCTCGACGGATTTCGACGAAACTTGGTGGGGGGGTAGGTATGGTCCAAGGATCATGCCATTAGATTTTGGACTTGGTCCCCCCCAAAAAAAAATTGTTAGAGAAATTATTTTTTTTTGCATTTCTACATGTTTTAAGTGATTTTCAACCCCCCCCCCCCCCATAAAAAAATTGTTGGAGAAAAAAAAAATTTTTGCAACTTTTTTTTCAACAAAATTTCGATTTCTTTTTTTTTCATTTATACATTTTCATTTTAAGTGATTTCCAACCTCCCCCCGGGCCCCAAAAAAAAATTGTTAGAGAAAAAAAAATTTTTTTTTTTGCATTTCTACATGTTTTAAGTGATTTCCAACCCCCCCCCCAAAAAAAATTGACAGAGAATTATAAAAAAATATTAATTATTAGACTCGTCTTTTAAAAACGATAAATGTATAAACAGGTGAGCATTGGGTGGCTTTGACACCAACTCTGGTTCAATCTCTGTCAGTGGTGGGACTATGCCAAGGCGCAAATCCGTGTCTTCTGTCAGCAATGCAAAACTAATTGCTCTCGAAGTAAACAATTATGTATCGACGCCTTGAAACAAGAGGTTCTTCGACTACAAGGAGGGGCTAAGGACCTCAGTGATGATAAAAGGTGTTAACTCCTCGATGAAAAACAAACTCTGCTTAAGGAATTAGATCAAGGAGATGGTATCGGTGCCTTAGTCAGGCTGAGAGTCAGTGGTTTACTGTCTGCAGACACATGGTGTAAAGATTATTTCAAGTTTGAGAAGACAACCAAGGCTCGCCAGCAATTACTTAGTCTTCGGTCGAGTGATGGGCATATTCTGGATAACAATACAGAAATTGTCCACTTTGTTCGAGCGTATTTCGAGAGCGTGTTTTCTTTTCAATCCAACGATATGCCTGCAATGCAAAATATTGCAACTAATTTACCGCAGATAGATGAGCATCAGCAACACTTCTTGTATGAAAACATTAGTCTCAGTGAACTTAAAACTGCGCTGGACAGTCTTGTTGACCATAAGGCTCCTGGCTTTGATGGGTTGCCAGCTGAATTTTATAAAACTTTCTGGGGTATGCTTGGCTCTTTTTTGCTCTCAGTATTTTTATACAGCCTCGAGGATGACTTATTACCCCTTAGTTGTCAATGTGCAGTTGTTTGCCTTATCCCTATAAAGAGGGGGCTGCAACTGATCCAGAACTGGTGCCCAATATCCCTTCTCTGTGTAGATGATAAGATTTTTGCGAAAGCACTTGCTAACCGTGTGAAGACTGTTTTAAGCATGGTTATACATCAGGATCAATCGTATTGTGTTATACACAGATCTATGCATGATAACATTTGTTTGGTACGAGACTTGTGGGATGTGTGTGACATCCAACAACAATAGACTGGTCTCTTTTTTTATTGATCAGGAAAAGGCTTTTGACTCTGTTTGTCATGAATATTTGTTTCACATATTAAAACAATTTGGTTTTGGCCCATCTTTTATTTCTTGTGTAACTTTATTATATTATCACGTTTTTAGCTTGATTAAAGTTAACGATGGTCTCTGTCTACCTTTGCGGATTGGGAGGAGAATTCGGCAAGGTTGTCCCTTATCTGGAATCTTGTACTCTCTTTGCATCGAGCCCCCTTTGATTCGTTTAGGATCCTCTCTTATGGGATTTCCAGTGACTCCTTCAGAAGAACCCGTTGTTGTTTCGGCTTATGCTGATGATGTATGTGTCGCTGTTCGCAACAATAATGATATTACTATGTTGTTTGAGTGCCTACATGTTTACTCTCAAGCATGTACAACACAAATCAATTGGTCTAAATGTAAAGCAGTTTGGGTCGGCTATACGCCACCTTCTGGCCTTCCAACTCCCTCTACGAGTTTGACATGGGCAAAAGAAGTTGTAAAGTACCTTGGTGTTTATCTCGATACCCCTGGTTTTGTCAAAAAGAATTAGGATGGTTTTGCTCCACAGAATTAACAATAAGCTGAATAGATGGAGAGGAATTTTATCAACTTTGTCTTTCAGAGGTTGTGCCTTGGTTATTAACAACTTAGTTTCCCCTCTGCTATGACATAAGATGATTGTCCTGCAGCCACCTGTAACATTGGTGTCACTGATCCAAAAATGTTTACTCGACTTCTTCTGGGATGGCAAACATTGGCTTAAACCAGAGACTATTTGCCTTCCACTGGGGGAATGGGGGCCATGGACTTGTGGATATTCGTTGTCGGATGATGGCCTTCCATATCTCTACTGCTCGTCGTTTTCTATTTCTGGAGGCCTTGCCCTGGAAATAAACTGCGAGCCTTATACTGAAACAAGCCGGCATGCTGGGCTACAACCGGAACTTTTTTTCATGTAACTGCAACATGTTGATGCCCTGTTGCTCCCTGACTTCTACCAAGATGTCCTGCATGCCTGGCAGTTCATCTCAACAACTCAGCAAATGGAAACATATAACAGAAAAAGGTTCCGTCAAGAACCCCTGTTTTATAATGCTCTCTTTCCTGAAATTCCTCGCTCACGCACCTTCATGCAGCATGTTTTTGGTGTTGGTGTGAGCACAACTTGGGACCTTTGTGATTGTAATAGGAACAGCTGGTTCTCTGCAGGATATATTCAAGAAAATACTGATATCAGATCTTTGAGGAGTGTAGCCCAGGTACTACAGGAAGTCCTGAAAGTCTTTAGGCGCTTATGCCTGAGCTTCACTGCTGACATTGGTGATCACCATGCACCGCCACAGTTATGTGTTAGCTATAACTTGCCAGCTGATAACTCCATGACATCTATTTTGCTATCCTCATCGCCACTCTCCAGTAAAGACTGTACCGTTTGTGCCTTTCAATTTGGTTTTCCTCATTACGGCCTGTTTCATTTGGGGCTTGACGGAAAGAAAAACTGCCTTCTGCAGCTTCCCTCCCATCTGCAATGGTCTGCGATATACATTTCACCAATTGTTAAAAGGACTGGTGATATTGCCTGGAGACTCACCCATATGGTGCTGCCTTCCAATGTTTTACGACATCGGTTTAATGAAATTAACACAGAGGCAAGTCCTTTCTGTATGCTCTCTGAAGACCTTTTCCATGCATATGTAGATTGTGCAAGACTGACGTCTCTTTTTGAGTTATTATCACTGTTGTTACATCGGATGAACTTTTCTTTCTCTGTGCGTTTTTTTTGTTTTTGGAATACCACTTGGTTGCAAAAAGAGCTCAGAGACTGCTCTTGTCAATTTCTTGATTTCTATCGCAAAACTGCCAATGTACAAGACAAGTAAAGTAAAGCTCCTTGCAAATGCTGATATTTTATGTGATGTAGTTGTAGTCTTTAAGGCTGTTGTCATGGCTCGGCTACGTATGGAGTTCTTTTTTTGGCAATTGAAAGATGATTTGCAAACCTTTGCGCAAAAATGGTGTGTAAAGGGAGGTTTTTGTAAAGTCGATGTTGGTGTTTTGAGTTTTTTATTATCATGTCAAAAGGTGTTGTTGGGTTGCACATGTTTGGAACTTTAGTGGTTTTGTGATTATTTGTGTGACATGCGTGATTTTCTTTCCTTTATAAATAAAAGAGCTTCAAAGGTCAAAGTCTCTCCCTCTCCTCTCTTCTCTCTTCTCTCTCTCTCTCTCTCTCTCTCTCTCTCTCTCTCTCTCTCTCTCTCTCTCTCTGCCTCTCTCTCTCTCTCTGCCTCTCTCTCTCTGCCTCTCTCTCTCTCTATCTGTCCATCTCTCCATGTGTCCTGTCTCTGTCTCTATCTCTATCTCTGTCTCGATCTCTCTCTCTCGATCTCTCTCTCTCTCTCTCGCTCTCTCGCTCTCTCTCTCTCTCTCTCTCGCTCTCTCTCTCTCTCTCTCTGTCTCTCTCTGTCTCTCTGATCTCTCTCTCTTTCTCTCTCTTCTCTCTCTCTCTCTCTCTCTCTCTCTCTCTCTCTCTCTCTCTCTCTCTCTCTCTCTCTCTCTCTCTCTCTCTCTCTCTCTCTCTCTCTCTCTCTCTCTCTCTCCCTCTCCCTCTCCCTCTCTCTCTCCCTCTCTCTGTCCCACGGTCCTCCTTTCTCTCTGTCCCTCTCTCCCCTTCTCCCCTTCGTGTCCACTCTTTTTTAATCCCCATAAATTCAAGTCAAAAATAAATATACTTTGTCTTTAATTTCACCTTTCTTATCCTATACAGTGCTGAGGGGGGGGGGGGGTTGGGGGCTAAATGGCAATGTGTTCCTTCAACTTCATCCTACTTGTATCAATAAATGTATAAAGATAATGCTTCATTGTTCTGGGAAGAAGATAATTCTTAGGTTTTGGTGTCATTGTCAGACATACTATTTTAATGCATTATACTTCTCACAAGTGAATTTAGTTTAAACGAATGTACATTGCATGTGTATAATTTATCATCTCCATCAGTGCATTAACCACCTGTTTGATGTGTCTCCATAAAGGGTGAATTGTTACAACGCTGTCAATTGTCAGAGTCCCTTTGGTGGTTTCAAGATGTCAGGAAACGGAAGGGAGATGTAAGTGTGTGATATTTAATCGATTCAAATATTCCCAATCAACTTCAGCAACACAATACACTTCCCTTTAGTTTGCTTGGAAACTCGTCATGACGTCCCGGGGATGGGAAGGAGGAGGATTGAGGGTAGTGGGTTGGGGGAGGGGGCATTGAGATGACCTTTACTCATTAATTGGTCAGTTCTTTCATTTGTACATCTCTTCATGCTTTCACACATTGTGTCCATTTTTGAACAAAACAAGCATTATTGGAATTGTGGAATAGTTTTGGTAATCATGTTTCTTAAACTGCTAATTATGAACACTTAGCTTCTCTCAAAATAGCGATTTTATTTGTGTTGGTAATTCGAGTATGAGATGAGCACATTTCCATGAGGTTGGATCCCTTTCCCCGAGTCTGGGTCCATTTCCCCCCCCGAGTCTGGATTCAATGCACTGAGGTTAATCTCAGCATGACGCATAAAATAAATAAATTGATCAGGTGGAAAGTGGAACGGAGTGTTTCCATATTCACTAACAAGATGCACGTTATTACAAACTCGGTACGAATCCAGTCACGAAGCAAGAGAGGCAATTGAGATGAAACTGTGCGGAGTTTTTGTGTGATCTCAATCTCGATGTCATTTGCGAAATACCTTGAAATGCAGAGCTCACCACTGTGAAGATGAACCAAAGAACGAACAAGAAATAGGAATCAGAGATTGTAGACCCATGCCAGGACTTGTTTTGTGTCGTGTATTTTTTTTTGACACATTCATGGAAGGATGTACTACATGAAAGGTCGTTGATTGCAAATGAAGGGTCTCAATAGTCTAGTGGTAAATGTGCAAAGGTCTGAAAACTCTGAAAACTTGTAAAGGTTAAATGGTCTGAAGGTCAAAAGGTCTGAAAAGGTCTAAATGGGTCTTAAAGGTGAAATGGTCTCACGTATCGAAAGGGTCTTAAAAGGTCAACGGGGGTTTAAGGGTGTAATTCAAGTTCAAAATGGTTGGAATTGTTTGAAGGGGTCTAAAAAGACTCTGAGGGTCTTCAGGGTTTTAAAGGATCTAAGAGGATCTAAAGGCTTTGAGGTCTAAGGGTTCGAAAGGGTTTGAGAAGACTATGAGAAGTCTATAGGGTCTTAGGGGCCTTTGAGGTATATGGGGTCTTAGGGTTCAAAACGGTCTTGGGGTTTCTAGGGTTTAATAGGGTCTTAAGTGTCTTAGGGGGTCTTTGGGATCTTAATGGTTTTATGGGTCTTAGGGGTCTTCAAATGGTTTAGGATTCTACAGCGTCTAATGTAATTAATACACATACTTACGTTCTGTGAGGACAAACAGACAAACAAGCAGTCATAGACTGGTACTTACGAAATCGTCAACTTGACCTCTGACCTTGTCTAATAAAAGCTGTCTCGAGAGAAGGTAGCAACGCAAACCAGAAGTTTCTATGATGATTCTGCACCAAACCATCAAAAATCGCATGTTTTGGATGTTTGACCTCACTGTGACCTTCACCTTTGACCGATTTTGACCAAAATCTAATCAGCGCTAGCCATCACCCTCCTGAATCACGTGGTGTAATTTGACATTGGTAGCTTCTTCCGTTCTCGAGTTATCATTTTTTGGATGTTTGATCTCACTGTGACCTTGACCTTTGACCGAGTTTGACTAATATCTAATCAGCACTAGCCATCACCCTCCTGAATCACGTGGTGTAATTTGACATTGGTAGCTTCTTCCGTTCTCGAGTTATCGTGCCTACAAATAAAGACACAAACACACACAAACAAACAAACAAACAAGCAGTCATAGACTGGTACTTACGAAATCGTCAACTTGACCTCTGACCTTGTCCAATAAAAGCTGTTTCCAGAGAAGGTAGCGACACAAACCAGAAGTTTCTACGATGATTCTGTACCAAACCATCAAAAATTGAATGTTTTGGATGTTGGACCTCACTGTGACCTTGACCTTTGACCGATTTTGACCAAAATCTAATCAGCACCAGCTATCACCCTCCTGAATCACCTGGTGTAATTTGACATTGGCAGCTTCTTCCGTTCTCGAGTTATCTGTACCAAACCATCAAAAATCGAATATTTGACCTCACTGTGACCTTGACCTTTGACCGATTTTGACCAAAATCTAATCAGCACTAGCCATCACCCTCCTGAATCACGTGGTGTAATTTGACATTGGTAGCTTCTTCCGTTCTCGAGTTATCGTGCCTACAAACAAACAAACAAACAAAAAAAAAACATACAAGCTGACTAACATATCTTGCAAAAACTTCGTTTTGGCAAGATAATAAACCAATGTCACCCGCAGGGTGACCCGTATCTTGCCAAAAGGTGACCACGTGTGACTTCTTTAAGGTCACACTGAGGTGAACAGAGCTGCTATCCACCAGGAGTGACTCCTTGAGGAATATCTGCCTACGAGAGATTCCGATGAGAATCGTTCTACAGAATAACCGTGAAAAATATGCGTTTGCCTCATCACGTCACCAAATGACGTCATAATGTCTCAAGGTTGACATATCTAGAAAGCACTCATCGAGGTGTTCAATTTGAGGTACTACACGATATGGTTCCTAAAACTTGAAAATTTGACCTTGGGGTCAAATATGTTTGACCTCAGGCGCTAACCATGAAGGTCAAGGCCAATCGCCACCAAAAATTAATCAGCTGAGCGCCAGACCATGAACTATATTCCCATGAAGTTTGAAGACGATCCGATCAAAATTACTCAAAAAATAAGGATTTCGTCGACTCCCCTGATTTGCGACAAAGTGACCTTGACCTTTGACCTTCAAAATTTTATGCGCTGAAAGGGACCTCTATAGGCCTCCGATATGCGAACTTACAAAAATTTCCAATGATAACTGTGCTCTGCAGAATTTTTTATATGTGATTACAGACAAAAAAAACAAAAAACATACAAGCTGACTAACATATCTTGCAAAAACTTCGTTTTGGTAAGATAACAAACAAACAAACAAACAAACAGAAACGGAAGGCATCAATATACTTCCGAAATCTTTAGATTTCGTAAGGAACAAATGGACCCAGATGCAATACCCTGTCCTCTGGCGAGGGTAACAAAAACAATGTATGAGAGTTCAATGGATTACTGTTGCTTTGGGAGCACTCTATTTATTCTCTCCATGGAAGAGGTTTAGGAGCATGGTGAAAGTTGTGTTCATTGTTACCTCCACCACCATAGGTCGACGGAGGTTATGTTCTCACCCCTGCCTGTTTGTCTATTTGTCTGTGTGGAATATCTGAAAAAGTTGTGCACGGATTTGGATGAAACTTCGTGGACTGATTGGGTGTACAACAAGGATGAATTGATTTGATTTTTTGGTGAAGATCCAAATCCAGATACGAAATAAATTTTTTTTTTTTAAGTGATTCTTCACCATTGAGAGATGGGGCCAAAAACGATTTATATTATGACATCTCAGAAAGTTGTGCACAAGTTATGACAAAACTTGGCGAATGAGTTGTTTAGTTGACAAGAACAAGTCGATTCGATTTTGGTTCAAGTCCGGATCCAGATCCGACCTATCAGTTGAGATACAAAACGTCCACTGTTCAGCCTGGTTTGCAGGATGTTCTCCTTGACATCGATTCCCTACCTCTAGCGGAACCCTCTCTATCACTCCAGATTGTGCATCTTTAATGTTGTTAGCACTTGGGACGGGTGGAAACGGCTCGTCCATTCATCGTGTGACGTGTTAACGCATCTTGTGTTCGGATTCAGACTCGTGGGATTCCAGCCAGAATGCCCTTCCATGTTTTACATCCATTGGTATTTAACAAGCGTGTCGCGTGTTTTATGTTCATCGATTTTGCAGTTAACCTTTGATATATTTTCCATTGAATGGGATAAGTACAATTTGTCTGTTTATTGCAAAAATTTAAGATTTTCCCTTTATTTTAGCCTTCATCTCCACCAGTACCATTTACTAGTGTGGTCACGTTCATTTCCTCCCACTGAATGAACCACTACTTGACCCTTGACATCCGTGAAGCTGCATATGCGTTGTGTTCCAGGGGTGAGTACGGCCTGCAGGAATACACCGAAGTGAAAACGGTCACCATCAGGCTCCCGAACAAGATGCTGTGATGGGACGGGCTCGGATCCCTGAATATCTGCGCATCGACGATGATCCATGAAAGCCACTTCGATTGACCTTTCGGGGATGAACGGAACAAGAAATTCGACTTCTCGTGGCACGTCCACGAAGTCACCCAGAAACAGCACTTCACCTGCTGCCACGGTGTTGCTGCAAGCAGTTATATTTCCTCAAAAGGTTAAAAAAAATTTTTTATGAAGCATTCATTTTAAACGTATGAGGTTCATTTAAATACTTCATTAAATGACAAACGTATATGGGATTCATAGACAACCAAATTATGAATAAAGCTTTAATTCCCAACGGTGGATGTGAAGGACCGTCACGGTGAACTTGGACGGTTTCGTAACACACATGAACACATGAAAATGTAATACAAACCAAAAGGGTAACTCTTGTATGCACATGGAAATCGTGTTACATGCAAGTTTTAATACAGTAACCGTAATAAATATTTCACCCTTTAATTTACCCAAACAACAACTCTTGATTCACAACTAAACTTGGAGGGTCATTCATGGTGATCCTGATGAGCGATGACGAGTTTGTGCATTGTTTGTTTGGTCAGGAATTTCAAAACAACGTTTGTTCAAACTCCGATACCCACCTTGCGTTCATTTCAACCACTGGCTCAAATTTACCTTAATACAGTCGAGTGTCGTTGTAACGAACATACGTAATCCAAAACAGAGCCCTTCTGGCCCGATATGAAAAAAACTAAATGAACTAAAACTTACAATTCCAATACATGTATTCATATCAAATTTATGTCAGTATCTCAAATAACAATAAAAATTATTCAACGTTCTTTTTGGTAATTCAATTTATGGACACGCACAAATACACACACACACACACACACACACACACACACACACACACACACACACACACACACACACACACACACACACACACACACACACACACGCACACATTGCAGCCGATTGTTGATTCACAAATTATTTAAACAGAGTCTGTCAGCACCTCCCCCCCGCCTTTAAACACAACACAATGAACATTCCCCCAACCATTTTAGCATGAAGGATGGCACAAACACAATTGTACGGTTACTTGACACAAGACAACAAATAAAACGTGTTATCGAATGGATAGCACAGGTTGCTGCAAAAATTTACCCAATATCTTGCTAAACTTCAGGTGTTGAGAAATTGGGTTGCTGGGAAGAGGAAAAAACACAGGTGTGCAAACATTCCACGAACTGCAGTGCTTCATGAAGTTATAACAAGTGAAAAAGCACACTTTATAGCAATGCACCTTAACACTGAAGAACCCAAAACCGAACTGGAAAGAACCCTCACACCAACCTGAACAGCAATGCACACCCAGATCACCTGCGATGACGCACGCAGTGCCTTCAGAAAGTATTCGCACCCCTCGACTTTTATCACATTTTGTTGTTACAGCCTGAATTTAAAATGGATTAAATGAAAAAAAATGTCACCGATCGACACAAAATACCCCATAATGATAGAGTGAAAACAAGTTTTTGGAATTTTTCGATCCTCGTGGAGGATCTCTAAGTCTTACTCATGTTGTTGTTCTTGTGGACTTTTTTGTTTCACAGCCTACAGTTTTCATCGAAACTTCCTGAAACTTGGCGTATATATGTAAAAATACCCTGCGCAGACAGTAACCATCTCCGATTTTGAAAATTCCTCCGAGAAAAAAAAGTTATGATGTCACAATATCTCCGCGAATGGAAATCGCCTAAAAAATTATCTCCGAAACAAGGCAAGCTTTTTGAATTCTGTTTGCGGGAATCGAACAGGGCATTAGCAGAGATGAATCACCGCACATATGATACATCACTATGACGTCATATCAATTTTTATGACGTTATTCCTATTTTTTGGCATTTTTTCTTTATTGTTTCATTTGTTTCACAGCTTACAGTTTTCATCGAAACTTCCTGAAACTTGGCATATATATGTAAAAATTCCCCGCGCAGACAGTAACCATCTCCGGTTTTGAAAATTCCTCCCAGAAAAAAAGGTGTGACGTCAAAATATCTCCTCTAATGGAAATCGCCTAAAAAATTATCTCAAACGAGGCAAGCTGTTTGAATTCTGTTTATGGGAATCGAACAGGGCATTAGCAGAGATGAATTACCGCACATATGATGCATCACTATGAAGTCATATCAATTTTTATGACGTCATTCCTATTTTTGACATTTTTTGTTTCACAACCCAGAGTTTTCATCGCATCTTCGTGAAACTTGCCATGTATATGCAGAAAGCCCACGCGCAGGCAGTAACCTCTCCGATTTTGGAAATTCTTCCTAGAAAAAAAAGTTGTCGTCATAATATCGCCGCTAATGGAAATCGCCGATACCATTATCTCCGAAACTAGGAAAGCTGTTTGAATTTTGTTTGCGGGAATCAAGCCGGGCATTAGCACAGATAATTTATCGCAAAACTGATACATCATAATGACGTCATATTCCTTTTTATGACGTCATCATGAAGAGGACTAGGATCTTCGCTCATTCGAGCTTGTTTTACAAATTTATTAAAAATGAAAAGCTGAAATGTCTTGCGTCAATAAGTATTCAACCCCCTGAGTCAATACTTTGTCGAAGCACCTTTGGCAGCGATTCCAGCTTCCAGTCTTCTTGGGTATGTCTGTATCGCTTTGTCTGTATTGCTGGATTTGGGGATTTTCTCCCATTCTTCCTTGCAGATTTGCTGAATCTTTGTTCAGTTGGATGAAGAGCATCAGTGAAGAGCAATCTTCAAGTCTTTCCACATATTCTCAATGGGATTGAAGTATGGGCTTTGGTTGGGCCACTCAAGGACTTTCACGTTCTTGTTATGAAGCCATTCCAGTGTTGATTGTATGCTTCGAGTCATTGTCCTGTTGGAATGTAAATCTTCACCGCAGTCTGACGTCTTTTGCACTCTGAAGCAGATTCTCCTCAAGGATTTGCCTATATTTGGCTCCATTCATTGTTCCCTCTGTCCTTTCAAGTTTCCCAGTCCCTGCCACTGAAAAACATCCCCATAGCATGATGCTGCCATCACCATGCTTCATGGTTCGGATGGTGTTAGATGGGTGATGAGCTGTGCTCGGTTTCCTCCAGACGTAGTGCTTTACATTAAGGCCAAGGAGTTCAATTTTCGTATCAGACCACAGAATATTTTGCCTCATGATCTCAGGGTCTTTCACATGCTTTTTGTAAACTCCAGGCATGCTGTCATGTGCTTTTTTCTCAAGAGTGGCTTCCATCTGACCACTCTCCCATAAAGCCTAGATTTGTGAAGTGCTGCAGAGATTGTTGTTCATCTGGGCAGGTTCTCCCATCTCAGGCAAGGAACTCTGTCATTCTGTCAGAGTAGTCATTGGGTTCTTGGTCACCTCCCTCACCAAGGTCCTTCTTGCCCAGTTGCTCAGTTTGGTCAGACAGCCAGCTCTGGGAAGAGTCTGCGTCGATCCATATTCTTTCCATCTCCTAGTGATGGGGTTCTCTGTGCTCTTGGGAACTTTAAACACTCTAGAAATTATTTCATACCCTTCCCCAGATCTATGCCTCCTCACAATTCCATGTCAGAGTTCTACAAACAGTTCCTTGGATTTCATGGTTGTGTTTCTGCTCTGACATGCACTGTCAGCTGTGGGACCTTATATGGAAGATGTATTTCTTTCTAAATCATGGCCAATCGATTGAATTGGTCACAGGTTAACTTCAATCAAATTGTAGAGACATCTCAAGGATGATCAAAGGAAATTGGATGCACCTGAGCTCAATTTGGCGTGTCATAGCAAAGGGGTTGGATACTTATTGACGCAAGATATTTCAGCTTTTCATTTTTAATTGATTTGTAAAAAATTCAAAATCATGTTTTCACTTTGTCATTACGGAGTATTCTGAATAAAATGCGACAAAAGTCAAGGGGTGTGAATACTCTCTGAAGGCAATGTAAACCAAACCACATCCTCACCACATGGGATATAGTCTCCTCGTATTGATATTGCACTCTTCAAGGTACTAAATGTGCAAAACACATCAGAACCATCATGATACCAACTACACAGAGATAAATGTGGCACAGGGGATAAAATGTACATCATCAAGTATATAATCATACTATATGAGCCTGGTGTTGCTCAGTGGTTAAAGCGGTGGCTTGGGATCCTTGGGGTCCTGAGTTCGAGCCCCGCTGGCCGCTGAGTTAGCATCAGGTGGGTTGACTCAGCCTGTCATCCTTCCGAAGGGTTGGTGAAATGAGCACCAGTATACTGGTAATTATCCCTGCAGGGTCGAAGGCGACTAAAGGGTTGGCGTCAGGAAGGGCATCTGGCCATAAAAGCATTGCCACAAGAAAGGGTACCATGATTGGAGCCCGCAAAAAGCTGACCCCTGCTCAGGGATAAAAGCTTTCAAATGGTGTGATGATATAATCATACAATATAGTACAGGGGACTGAAAACGTATTCACCTCTGACCAATAATGCTGCATTTAGATGAATTATGAATTATGTAGAAACAATTTTTCCAAATAAACTTTTTAAAACTAATAACTGAAGAGATCAAACAAAACACTGTTATAGATGAAGGAGGTTACATGTTAGGAATACCTGGGGAAAAAAAACAACATGTACAAATGAAAATTCACTGGTTGTAAAAGTATTCAGCCCCTTAGGTCAGTACCTGGTGGAAGCACCTTTCACAGCAATGACCGCTATGAGTGTTTTTGGGTAGATCTCTACCAGATTTGTACAGTGAGATGGTGAAATCTTCACCCATTCTTCACGTGAAAATTGCTCTTGTTCTGCCAAGTTTGATGGGGATCGCCGATGGACTCCAATCTTAAAGTCTCGTCATAAATGTTCAATTGGGTTCAAGTCAGGACTTTGACTGGGCCGCTGAAGAACATTCATTTACTTCTTATTCAGCCACTCTCGTGTGGCTTTGGCTTTGTGCTTCAGATCATTGTCCTGCTGAAATGTAAATCTCCAAAACCCACTTTCAGATTCATGGCTGATTCAAACAGGGTTTCATCAAGGATTCTCCCCTACTTTGTACCGTCCATTATCCCTTATATTCAGACAAGCTCGCCAGTCTCTGATGATGAAAAGTAGCCCCACAACGAGATGCTGCCACCACCATGCTTGACATTAAGGGATGGTGTTGACTGAGTTTTTATTTATTCCTATGTAGCCAGCGGCTGCTGGCTGCATCATTTTCTAGGGGTGCGGCTGTGCCGCTGATGCAATGCCTCCATTACCAGTAAGCTGGTACTCATTTTGCCAACCTCCGAAGTATGACAGGCTGAGTCGACCCACCTGGTGTTAATTCAATGGTGAGATGGGGCTTCAACTCAAGACCTTAAGATCTTAAGCCAACCACCTTAACCCTTAATCCAACACCATGCTGTTGACTGGATGATGTGTCGTGTTCGGCTTGCGCCAGATGTAACCTCCTCGTGGAGGATCTCTAAGTCTTACTCACGTTGTTGTTCTTCATCTTCTTGTTGTGGACTTTTTTGTTTCACATCCTACAGTTTTCATCGAAACTTTTTGAAACTTGGCATATAAATGTAACAATACCCTGCACAGACCGTAACCATCTCCGATTTTGAAAATTCCTCCTCGAAAAAAAGTTATGACGTCAAAATATCTCCGCAAATGGAAATCACCTAAAAAATTATCTCTGAAACTCGGCAAGCTTTTTGAATTCTGGTTGCGGGAATCGAACAGGGCATTAGCAAAGATGAATTACCGCACATATGATACATCACTATGATGTCATATCAATTTTTATGACGTCATTCCTATTTTTTGTTTCACAACCCAGAGTTTTCATCGGATCTTCGTGAAACTTGCCATGTATATGCAGAAACCCCACACGCAGGCAGTAACCATCTCCGATTTTGGAAATTCTTCCCAGAAAAAAAGATGACGTCATAATATCGCCGCTAATGGAAATCGCCGATACCATTATCTCCGAAACTAGGCAAGCTGTTTGAATTTTGTTTGCGGGAATCAAGCCGGGCATTAGCACAGATAATTTATCGCAAACCTGATACATCACAATGACGTCATATTCGTTTTTATGGCGTCATAATTAAGAGGACGAGGATCTTAGCTCATTTGAGCTTGTTAGTACTCGTGAGCTGATGCCGTCCGGTCCAGTATCAGAGTGAAATGTTGACAAATTTCTCCACCTTCTCAAGTGCAAAAGATATAGAATCCAGGAGCAGTTGGGTACAACTAGGAAGGGCGTGTACAAAGAGTGAGGGGATGGGGACATAAGATTTGGAAGTAAACACAGAATTGAGGCATTCTGCTTTCTCATGAGTGGAGTCGTCTGTGATGCCATTTTAAGAGAAGGAAGGAAAGAAAGGGGAGCATACACCAGCGACAGACTTAACAAGGCACCACCAGGTTTTAGAGGAGGGAGACAAGTTTGAAAGTTCAATCTTGAGATTAGACAGATGTTGTTTTCTAGTTCTCTCGAGAGTGGACACACTTGTTGTCGGCTTTGGAATGCCCTGAGATTGTCTTTGATGGGATTTGC